>NC_133900.1:38863095-39173056 GCF_964199755.1 Larus michahellis | reverse complement strand
CAGAAGTATAGTGAAGACTCTTTTTTTTTTTTTCTTTTCCCCACCTCATTCTCTTCATTTGGTCCTCATGACCTCCAAATATGAGAGATCCACCTGCCTCATACTTCTAAAAGTCTATGTCTTTCCCCAAGTGAATGGTGACATGGATTCCCTGTTTCTCCCTTAGATAAGTACAAAGTACCACACGGTTACTTCAGGCAGATGGTAAAACTGTAGCGCATCCCTCAGTAGTCAGAGCAAAATAGAAGGACACATCACCAGTAGGGCTAAAAGATGCACATGGCAAAAACCAACATAAAGTGGCACCTTGACATTTCAAGTTATATTAACAACAACAATCACCATTACCAAACATGAACATTTCAACTGAAAACCAGCAAACACTCATAAAAATCAGAAAAATTTAACCCCTTGAGTTTTATAATTTTTACAGAAAATTTAAAGATTTATTTACAGAATTGGAAGATTTTGGAGGAAAACAAGAACTAAACACCATCTTTGATAATGACCTTTTCCGATAGCAACCAGTTTGGAACCACAAAGCACTGTCTTTAGACTTCATTGAATACTCTTGAATTCGCCTTTTCAGCCTTTTTTGTGTGAGCTATACCACAGGCTTTATGGTGTAGCTGTACAGCTGCCTAATTAGAGTAGCTGAAAGATCAGATGTACACCTTTTTGATTAAGCCTAGGAGACATTTCGTTTAAACCTCAGCTTGCTAATTTTGTTGCAGTGATTTTGTCCCCATACACTGAAGAATAAAAAGAGAATTTGCTGCCACAGGAGGCCCAGAGGGCAGTGAAATATCCATCCACAAAGATAATAATAACTCAGCTGGACTCAGCCCTGAACAACCTGGTGTCCTTCACTCTGTTCTGCACTGGAGGTTGGTCCAAATAAGTGCCAGCGTCCCTTTTGGCTGAAGTTATGCTATAACTGGAGGTCCCTAGAGTATGCCACCACCCCGGTTGGTCAGTCGCCCTGAGGGAATTCATTAACTGCACCCATCATACATCGCAGCCATTGAAATTGTGTGACCTCCATCCTCGGCATAGCTGCCGGTTTCTAAGCAGCTTC
Source organism: Larus michahellis (assembly GCF_964199755.1). Lineage (NCBI taxonomy): Eukaryota > Metazoa > Chordata > Aves > Charadriiformes > Laridae > Larus > Larus michahellis. The sequence goes on along the minus strand of NC_133900.1, from coordinate 39,171,978 downwards.
CAGGCAAGAGGAGCAGAGGAACTTGCCAACCTGTCCAGCAACTTATAGAAGGGAAGGGGCGGTGAGGGTTAAGAGGAAAAAACCCATCTGGCTGTTGTTCACCATGGAGTTATAATATTTCTTTTGAATGCGTTTCAGGAAAATGATTTATTATCAACAGAGGAACAATGGAAGTAAGTTAATTTACATATTGCTTGCAAATGTTTTGTTAAATTATTGTTTTGTTAAATGTACATTTATAGCCATACCAGGAACCTTTAGCATTTTGTTCACAGAAGTGTACTTAGTAAAGAATTTTCTTTTCTTGAAAAGCTTTACTGGAACTTTTTATTCTGTCAGTTTAATCAGTTCCTCAGCAAAACAAAATAGGGAACAGCTTTATAGCAATCATTACAGAAATCACTGTTGTAGTACAGTGTTTTCCTTTAGGTACAATAAATACAACGCTTCCTGTCCTTGCAAGTCTAATATAAAGAAACGGTCTTTTAACCATCATTTTAATGTCTGCTTAAGGGGGGATGGATAGGAAAAGCTTGTTATCTCCCTGTTGCCACCTTCCCTTTTCTCTTCTCAGGATGCACATTAATTATGCTATCTCCAGCTATAGGCTTGGCCCGCCAGCGTGCCTGGCGCCGGTGCACTGCCCGTAAGGGGGCACCCTTGATTGCAGCCTGAGGGACACCGAGTGCATCACACCGATGAGCTGCTTCAAGATACTTCATGCAAGCACCCGGTCAGCAAAGATGTGGTGCTCCATGGTACTTGTATAAAGCTGGGAAGAAAGATATTTGACACTGGTATCGGTACCTGCTTCGGTGCTGTGGCGTCTGAGCACAGCATCCATCATGTAGCCATTTCTTTTCACATGGAAAAAAGCATGGCTACTGTTGTACTTTTGCTTCCGAAGAAGGGGTGGGAAAGAACCACAGGTTTTAAACCTGTATCTGCAATATCAAAAGTTGGATTCAAAGTTTGGCTAGCATGTAATAGCAGCAAAGAATGACTTCAGGCTTTTACGTAGTTCCTTACTCAAATCTGGATCGCAACTGGTTTAACACTGGCTGTGTCTGAACAGAGCAGCTGCCGCCCATCAGCCACCATGACACAAGATCTTGATCCACAAATCATCTAGGGCAGGCATCAACCAGAACATGCTGCAGCTCCCTTCCAGCCCCTATGCACAGTTTTTCTCCCTACAGGGACCAGAGCATGGAAGGGAAGGGAGACAGTGTGTGTCTGTCTCTTTGGCTTCGTTTCAGGGTGCAGTTTGGGTGCACTCAGTGCATGCACAGATCTAGAAGCCAGGAGGTGCAGTTGAGTCCTGAAACGTAGGCCCAAAAAGCTCCATATCAGAGGAAAACTAACATCCATGTTAATTTGAGTCAAGCGCAGGTGAAGATCAAGATTCTTACTACAGGGGCACAAGGCTCCGCTCTAACACAGAAGCTCACTCAGCTTTAGTTATGAAGGGGGCTGATTTATAGCTCCAAGACAGTCCCCTCCTTTCTTAGGTGCTCAAGGAAACTCTCATTAACTCTAGAAGAAAGATAAATACCACCTACAATTCTCACTTTATAGGGAAGGAAGCTGAAATAGGGATTTAAGCCCTCTTCTGAGCCCCTAAATATGGGCTAAAAGATTATGTGGGTCTCAGATCTACAATTAAGAAGTGTGTGATTAAAATTCATAGGCACTGTATTTTTGTGGCTATATTTATGTTCAGGACTGAGTTACTAGAAAAAGAAAAGAAAAAAGACAACTCTCTGCCCGTTATTTTAAATTTCCTTTTTCAGGATAATAGTTCCAGTTACAAACTAGTAGAATACAAGTATTCTTACCTAGTTTGTTACCTTATATCTTCACGCATAACAACACTAAACTGTTTCCTCATAAAGGATGACTGTGACCTCTAGGTATAACAACTCAATCTAGACTGTTTTGTTTTGTTTAAATAGCACGCAAAATTCCTTTTCAAGTTGCAGCATCAGAAGATGCACGCAAAGCACCACGGCTGTGAATCAGTGCATGTGGTGATGGTTCTTGTTCTCATCACAACCTTGATTGTTGCCAAGACTGTGCTTGTTCAGTGGAAGCAAAGGCATTTGATTGTACAAAGCGAGTAGCTTGTTAGAAAGACAACAGTTTGGAGCTGTAGTGGTTAAGACATCACCTTTCTCAGGTAACAATTGGGAGTCATGACATAGTCTTGAGAGTTTACGTCTAGCAAGACAACTGAGTCTCCGTGGAAAGCAGCAAGTAACAACGGCTTTTTGTCAGGTGGAGAATAGCTTTTATGTAGGGAGAACAAACAACTTGTATTTTCTGTGTATGCATACTGATGCTGTGGTTAGTCTTTAGTAGGAAAAAGCTTTGAGTTTTCAAACAACTGTCTAATAATGGACTAGGTAGGAGAACAAAGTCACTACCCTTATCTAGCTGAAGTAATGCTACACAGGGTTTACTGAGAGAATCCAAGGCCCCTGTTTGTCAAGTTACTCACACACAAGCCTAACTAGAGAAAAGTCTTGTGGTTAAGGTGCTAAAACTGGGGCTTATGGTACTTTAGCTCACTTCCTTTCCCCTACCACAAACTTCTCTGCAAACCTGAGGAGAAAAAAAAAAAAAAAAATTATTTTCACCCCTGACCTCCCTATTCACTAGTTATGCAAAAGTTAGGCATCTCAGAAAGGGCCAGTCCTTAAAAAGCAATGTGAGTTTTAAGTAAATGTTAAATAAATAATGGGGATTACACAGATATCTCAGACAGCAGAGTTTTAAGCACACAAACAGTTTCTTAGCATTTCCCTCTTCATCAGCCGATGAGTGCCCGAAGGCATCTGTAGATTGAAATCCAGTTTTTTGTAACTGAACTTCTTAATAGCAGTGACATCAATAGCTGTCATGATCAATACTTTATCCCTTGACAGTTGCTCCTCAGACTCCCTGATCTGACAGGTCTGTTAAACACTAAAGAATGAAACCTTGCTACAATTCACAGAAACTGTTTTAGTAAGGGATATAAAAACAGCCTGATCTATGACAGCTTTACTGTTAGTGAAGTTTCACAGTGGCATAAAGTGGCAATACAGAGGTGAAACAGGCAGTTCAGCTATACTTTACAGACTTAGGAGCAGTGATGAATGTTCATCATGGCAACATATGTAGAGGTAAAGTGTCTAATAAAGTCACAGGTAGCACAGCTCATTGAGGATTTTAGCTTCATGACACTAATTCTCTACCTTTACAAACGCACACCCCTAACCCTGAGCACACACAGGTTCAGAGCTTTTCAAGTAGTTCTTTCCTATCAATTTTTGCATTACTGATTTCAGCAGACATTTATAATAAAAAAGAACACTGAAGTGACTGAAGTTGCTCAGACTGTCCATGTCTTTGTTTTCCATTGAAAATATTTTGCATGAGACTGGTACCGAATCAGTGCTGAAATACACTTGAACTCTTAAGTATGCATACAATGACAATCAGCTGGGAAGGTCCCTGTCTGCCTGGGAAAGCCTGTGGGAGTCTAAGCAGCGTACACTTTGGGTTGCTTTAGCATTATCCTGCTTAACAGTACTTACAGTTAGTTAATGTGTACTACATCGACATAACCTCTGTCGAAATGCCAATAGCCTATGCTTGTTACGGTCCCATTACTTGTGTAACTCAGTCTTCAGCAACTGAAGCTTCATTCCCATCTGTTAGTTTTCCAGGAGCCAGTCACACCTACAAAGTGACATAGCCAATGTGGAAAAAATATACTTTTAAATGCATTTACCTTTAAATGCATTTAGTCTAATTTAGGGAGTCTCCAGTACAACTACAAACATGACAACACTTTGATAAGACTTTGTGAGGGTTTTTGTGTTTTTGCAGTGCATTTTAAAACAAACAAAATATCTGCACCAGAAACATGTTGGGGTCTCGGTTTTTAGTGTATAGCTGTGTGGCAGCAGCGCAGCCACCTTCTCCAGTAAAAGGGGAACTGAAGCAGGGCCTCTTTCAGTAAAAATAGTAGCAACAGAAGCTGAAGTTCACTTTGCATTGAGTTTTGGCAGTTCCGCTTCATGCTCTGTTTAGTTGGGAGAGTAATATATTCTCACACCTACCATCTATCTATGTATGAAGTTACTTTATAATAGTGAACACTACTCACAGTGGGTCTCTGCCAGTAGCTGGTTTATTGCACCTATTCCATGTTAGGTAACTTAAGAGTGTTTGTCACCAAAACATCTTACAAGTTTGTGCATTAAGTTGTAACTGCCCTTATGTTTCATAGCTAGATACTTTTGTATAGTTTTTGAACACACTGTTGATCTCATCACAGTAGCTTGCTTCTTTAAAAGCATGCTGTGCGGCAATGTTAAAGTTACAAATTTCTGTCAGTACAGCAGCTGACAACATCTGATCCACTGTACTTTGAGGACTCACAAATAGGACAAACATAAAGATCCAAAGTCGAACGATTAATGAGATCCTTACACAAGATAGATGAAAAATAACTAGTATACATTATTGCATCAGATAAAGAAACCATCTGATTTAGGAGTAGAAACTGTAAAGATGGTCGCATTTAGAAGTTAAACAACTTAGTTAATGCATACAGGAAATTGCCCATTTGACATAACAAACAAAAAAATAAAGTCTACTATTCCCCCAAGTACAGACAGGTCTAGACTTCTGCATTACAGTTCTTCCAGGTGGCAGTTATTATGCTTGTGTTCATGTGCATATCATTTTTGTTTGATTTGGTAGGAAACATTTAAATAAGTCAAAATTTGAAAAACAACCACATGCTCACTAAAGAGAAAACAGCCTTCTAATTTTGCCTGCTTACACGTTTCTCGTACTTGCCACCCAGCTTTTGACCACTCAGTTGATGCCTGTATACTTCACATACAGGTTATGTACAGCAGTGTCTAATACTGAAGAGAAGAAACCAAACGCTTTCTCCTGTTTGCAACAACATGCTTGCATCTTTAGGAGCAAAAGAGAAGAGAGATCAGATGAGGAGGCAGAATGCATTATTTTCAATGTGAGGGATAAGCCTAAGGCTCCTTTTCTCTCAGGAAAAACCTGCTTTCTTTTCTATTTCCTGTCAACTAAACTAAACAAGTAGCCAGCCTTCTGTTGCATATCATGGCTTGGAAGGCACATCAGCTGACAGACCTTTCTATCTGATTCTCTGGTCAGCATGGAGGTTTGGATGTATACATCCCTGCTCTGGATACTTGTGCTATTCTCAGACAATAGTAAGGACTCAGAGAGAATAGCACAGTCCTGTTAGTAGAAATAAAGGATTGCAGTGATTGACTCCCTCCTTCCCCTTCTAAGTGCTTTGCAAAAGCATAAAAAAGAAAAGTTTGGTTTCTTTTTGAAAGAAAAAGGAAATGAAGGTCAAAGGGAGCACAAAATCAGCCCTACATGAAAAGGGCATTCATTAGCTTGCTCAAAAAGAACAAAAAATAAAAAGCAGCAACTACTTACTAGATACAAGAGAAACAGCATCAGCCTGTAGCTTCCAAAAGAGCCTTACCCAGGCTTATCAAGAATGTAAAATGTCTCCTGAAAAAAAAAAAAAAAGAGGCACACTGGGGAAGGCTCCTATTTCAAAGAGGCAAGAGCAAAGAAGTTGCAGCAAAGCAACCAAGGCTCAGCTGTGGATAATTTTGGCAAGAGGGAAGAGATTGTCCTTCACCAGATGGCTACGTATAAAGTAACATGGGTGTGATCCTAGCACAGAGGGGAGGGAAAAAAAATAACAATAACGAAGAGGTTTTCTAGTAAGTCTTGGCCTGAAATAAAATGTAGGCCGCTCTGACAATTGTGTTTTTTCTTCTAGGTTGTAGCTGACAGTTTGGGGTTAACTTCTATATGATGAAGAAGCAGATTAGAGAAAATGATTCTTTGTCAGTTACTTCAGAGAATTTTGTTATTGTTATTTGAGATTTTCAAAAATAAATATGGGGCCTGTCTTCTGCTAATTCATATTGTAAAAACCTGATTTTCAATTCATTTGCATCTGCGTTCAAATAATACTCTCATTACTCCACTTTACTCACAAATTTTGCACGCCTCTGGTTCAGTGAGGTGGAGGCAATTATGGGCTTGCAACTGTGTTACGTGCTCTGGTGTGTGGGGTGGCAATGAAGAATCCTACTCAGAGTTACCATCCTTGAAAATCCATTCCTGCCCTGTCCTAGCCTAGCCTGTCCTTTTTTCTCAACACAAAGGCAGGAGTCTAGCATATCAAATGGGGAAGGAAGGAAAAAGCTTATTAGTGTTCTGACTCTGTATTTTCCCAAAAGAAATTCTGACTATCAGGTACTCAGCTGATTCTTATAATGCAATTTGCTTGCTGTTGGAAGCTGTCCATTAATGAAAATTAAATAAATATGATATATGTGGACGAAATTGTTCTCCCATGGTAAAACAGAAATTTTAAAATATCTGAGATAGAAAGGCAGATTTTTCATGGTCTCAGAACAATCTCAAACACAAAAGCCTTACTTCTGGCCCCATAGGTGGTTGCCCATTTTACTGATTATATATCTTGTATCATGTGGCAGTCATGTAATGAGAACTTACTTTGGCATATAGTTGAAAAATGAAGCAGCATAGTTATGACAGCATTGATTTCTATACCTAAATAATGAGACAAATCCTGAAAATAAGGTTGGTTGATTTACTTATTATAGAAATCCCTGCCAATTTCCAGTGTACTATCAAGTATAAGCATATTAATTTAAACCTTAAAAAGACCCAAACAGATGATTTATTATTTCTTGCATGCATATGTTTTTTAGTATTTGAATATGTCTACATCAAAAGAAACTAGATTTTTAGAGAGCCAGTTAGCTCGCGTTGCCAAGTTAACGAGTTCTGGTAAGGTCAGTCTGTCACAATAAATCTAATTATTACACCGTTATTTTCTTTATGTATGCAGTTTTCACCATATGCTTTAAGATGGAAAGGGCAGTGGAATAACGCTGTTCAGTTGCGTTTGCTGGTGATAGGCATTCTTACTCGCACAGAGTGGGGGGAGCGTTTCGAGGGAAGCAGAGGACAGATGGACATTTTTCAGTTGGTGCTTGTATGACCTATTTAATCTGCACAATTAGAAAATGGGAAAGCTGTCTATGACGCTGGTGCTGACTTCACTTCTAGGTCTTCTTGAGCTCATTTAAAGTACGGTAATGAGAAAAACATTTTACCTTTGGGCAGCAGTCTGATTTGTCAGGAAATTCCTCTTGCTATGATGGGTGGATGAGGAAAATTTGGAATAATATGATCCAGATGTTAAAGCTCCCATTTAGCAGCAATGCAGATGTATTATTTTATGGAATTGTCCAGATGGTGACCTTCCAGTATTAATAATAAATCGGTACTGGGGTTTTCGTCTGTATGACTCGATTCGTATCTTTGTCCTCATTTACATGATAAAATACTCATGCATTTCATGTAGAGGCTAATAGCATTAAAATTAACAATCTGGAAGACATAAAAATCAATAAGGATTTTGAAACAATTACTGCAAACAATATATACCAATTGATCCAATAACACCATCACCCGAGAGAAGGTTGTGATACCATTTTTTTATTAATCAGCATTTCATTTTGCAGCTAACATGACAACAAAGCTCTCTTATAGATTTATATTAGAACATAGACACTTTACTGAAGATGTGTGCCCATTCAGTTTTGGCTTTGCCACTTAAATTCAGACTTTACTTTCAGTCTACTGAAAAAAAAAGCAACCCACAGTACATAAGCATATTGGAGAGGGACCACATTGGAGAGTAGCAAGGCAGGCAGGCAACAGGGAACCTTTGGTGGCCTCTGATGAAGGCCAGGAAACCTCAGCTTGTGCCACCAGGGATATGTAGGAACCACTGACCTGTGGCACACCAGAAGGGCTGCATGGCACGGAAGGAGCTGTGTCACTTTTATGGTCACAAGCAGCAGACTGTGGTCCCGCAAGGTGAGGAGCAGGATGGAGAGATGTGTAAGAGTGATGTGATCTAATGATGCTGTGTGTTTATTTTTCTGTTAATTTATTTAAACTTATATTGTGAAATACCCGTTTGCTCAATAGTTGAATGCTTTCTGGAGCTGGGGGGGATATTTTTTTTTGAGAGTTACTCCTTTTTCTTAGGAGAAGAAGAAGAATCCAGTCCTGCTTCAATCGAAATCTGTGTCAAAACTGTGTAAGGAGTACACGAGGAGTAACATATATTCCTTCAGAATTCTACTTTTTGGGTTAAGGAAAGAGATTCATCTTCTGTAGAAACAGGTTTTTACTCTAGATGGATTGTGTTTTTTATTTGCTTTTAAAAAATCTCCCTGCCCCAAATTTGAAAACCGTCTCCCCTCAGATTTTTTTTCTTTTTCAGTAACCTTTCTATAAAGATGCAGGAGCTAACTCTACAAACACATAATAAAGTCAGTCTTGCTTTATCTTTGCCATCATCAGGCTTCCACAATCCCAGATCCATGGTTTATTAATGTGATCACGGAGAGAACTGACATTATAGGGCTTTGACTGTTCAGTGGGTTTCAAATATTTGCTTATTGGAAAAGAAATAGAGCATTTTATCACTGCAGGCAATTTGAATAAATATACATCACTAAATTTAGTATCATTCAATTTACAAAAGAGTTTAAAAGCTTAAGCCAATAGCATTTTTTTGTGCTGTAGAAAGAGTTTTTAAGAAAAACTGTCAGTACTGTGGTCATGTGACTGAGCAGCATCCCAAATTAATGCAGCCAAATGTGCCTTTGAAAGTTTCTAAGAGCCGCTCTAAGGCTTAAAGGCTGAACTGCCTCCACCAATTTCACAAAACCTGCTCCCAGAGCTTTAGCCCTGTGGTTACCATATGTAATTTGAGTTGGAAAACAAAGTTTAATGGTTTGGGGTTTTTTTCAGTAGCATTAATTCTATCAATAAACAGTTTAGGTTTTTAAGAATAGGATATGGGGGTCTGATGAGTTGCAACTCAGTGTTATAACCATTTACTACACCGGGATTACTAATTATTTACACGGTGCAAGGCAGACTAACATCATTATTCTAAGGCCAAAGGCCCTCCTGTGTCAGATGCTGTAGAAGTCACATTAAAAGTCACATTTTTTTTGTATGAGTTTTACAATTTGGCAATCTGTGAATCAAACCTAACCATGCCAAATGGAACCATAGGATGTCATGAGTTTGAAATGACTGGCTCAATTTTGCCAACAGTTAGTCACACTGCTGCAGATGCGGGTTGTTCCTCTTTATTTCACCATCAGACTTTACTGGTGGAGATCCCTGTCCATGTGGCAAGTGTTCTCAGTTATTACCGGGTACATCACTTTCAGAGCAACCTGCAAGCCTGTCTCAGGGAGAACACCACAATATAGCCTTTTTTGTTGGTTTTGCCTTGTTTTGGGTTTTTGGAGGGTATTTTTTCTTAAAGGAAACCTGTAGAAGGAGAAGAGCAAATAAGAATTTCCCTGGAACAAAACTTCACAGATTACAAAAAGGGCCATCAGCAGCTGAATTTGAAGGACTCTTCCAACTGTAGTATGAATACGTTCCTCTAAACCAGTGTTTATCAAACATGACATGCAAATGAAAAAGAATTAAACAAGAGTTTAAATTAAATTCATTCCATCAGTTACATCTTGGTTTTTCATTCTTCAGACTCTTATCATCAGCAGTCATCCAAGCTGTTACTGAGCCTGAAAAGCTCAATTTGTTATGTACCAAACAGTCTGAAATTATTCTTCAGAGCCCGCTCTGCCTCCCTAAAGAGAGGTCTGTGTTCTTCCTTCAGTCTTCTGAAACTCCGCCTCTCTACCCTGGGCTTGTAAAGACAATTACTAATGGTTCAGACATTGCTTCTGCTAACTTTTAAGTATTTTAGATAAATTTCATTGGTGGTATACTGACTTGACTGTACCTTACCTCAGTTGTTTTTCACCTGTTGTTGTCCCGTTCTGGGCTACGTCTCCCTCCTCCACAATTGCCAACTGTTAGTTTCAATTATGTTAGCAATCTGTTCACAATTACCGTTTCTTGTGAAGACTGAAGCAAAACAAAAAGGGTTTGTGGGTTTTTTTCCCCTGTACTTTTTCCTGTATCATACATTTTTATTCCCCTTTAAGTAAGGGAGAAATATAGAAGTGTAAAACTTCTATTGAATTTCTATGAATACTTCAGTAGAAGCTCCGTATGTGGCATTTTGTGCCACTCTGCAAAATACACAAGGTCTTGAGCAGTTCTCTTATCCATAGGTTGGTCTACAAATGATTCCTCCTGATCTATAAACTGAGTTGTGCAATTGGAATTGTGCGTTATGTAGCCATAATGCTTACCATGTTTGGATTTAATTTATTATTTAAGTAGCTGCCTTCAGGTAAAATGGGAATTAGCAACTGTTATGATTTCCTAGTTGGTAGATTTTACTTTGCAGTGGAATTGCTCCAGGCTGGTCTCTTCACCACCCGCCTCAACGTATGAAACCCCTTTGATGTTCTGTGGCTGTAGGTTCTGTTACTTCTTGATTTTTATTATTGCTTAGTTGGCCTGGAGTTTGATATTTAGTCATTTTACAACTTGTGTTTGTGGTGTGAAGAGAGGAGGGGAAAAACCTTAAACTTCATGCAGCCACTGCGTTCACTCATTTAATCCCCTAATTTAACTGCTGAGTTAATCCTCGGTCCTTCATCACCTGAAAGAGATGAGACATAAAAAGTCTTGACGTAAAGGATAAAAATAGATAAGCACACTCATATCAAAACCACATTATAATTCTTTCTGATAATTATGATTTCTCGCTCTGCCAGGCTATAGTGTTACTAGGGGGTTCTCTTCTTTATTTTGACTATTGCCAAAGACAATACTGTATGTCCAGATGATTCTCAACTGAACCTCTTAATCCAGCTAGAATTTTTGCCTGGCTAGAATTTGAATTTTCTTTATGTTTGTCCAGTATTTCTGCCTGACTAGCAGCCCAGTCAGAGCTACTGTGCTGAACTCTGTTTGAGGCGCCGCCTGACCAGAAATTCCAGGGATTCCTCAAGAGCATGTAGGTCAACTACATAATGCATCTGCTCTAAGTCCAACACTTCTTGGAGGTATTGGAGACACTACACATACGTAAATTAGCTGTTCCTTTAAGTGTCTGATTTATTGTCCCTACACTGTATAGTTGATTAACCCAAAAGAACATAGCTCTGATGGAAAATTCTTGGCAGAAACCTAACAGTCTTGTGTTACCAATACTGTTAAGCTTTATTCTGTTGAGGTATTTTATTTAACCAGCTAAATCCCCGCACCAGTGTATTTTAAAGATACAACTACAAAATTTTTTAGCTCTATTTTAAAAGTTCTTTGTGCCCTGTTGCAGCAGAATTTTTTATTTTTTTTTAATGTTGAGAAGCTCCAGTTTTATGAGTATTCAGTAGCCAGGTTTCAGTCTCCCAGGACAAGTTACACATACAATCTCAGAGAGATGACAAAAGATGTTAACATTTTTGCTTACTCTATTGGTTGGAGTTTTGTGGGGTTAGGGGGTTAAACACAGCCTGCTGCAACTTAGCAAAGGTTTTATTCCGAGGAATTTGGATTCAGGAGAACAGTAGGTTCTTTCAGCTATAGAAGCTTAACATTTATTTGACTGGCATCTTGCACCTTACTGAGATCGGGCTGATCTTGGTGCTTCTGCAAAACAATTAAATATACCTAATTGTTCTCCAGAATAAGAGCCTAAGCAAAGTCCCTTTCTATAAGAAAATGTGTCAGCTTGGCCTTCCTAGAACAGAGCCGAGTAGCTGTGGCTCCAAAAGCAGTTCATAGCCTGCTTTCAGCATTGCTTGCTCTCAAGCATATTGATACTTCGAGTTTGAGGGTGTCTGCTGCTGCAAAGGAAAATGAAACTAAACCTGCACTTTGAAGGAAGCAGGAGCTAACTGGAGCAAAAATCTTGTTGATATTTTATTCTTGCATTTTGGTCAAGAACAGACTCAGCTGAGTACTCTTTTGTGGTTTTATGACAGAATCAAGTCTGATGACTCCATGGATTTTGGTGTGATGTTGCTTTTTTACGGACTGTACTACGGAGTGATGGGAAGAGACTTTGCGGAGATTTGTTCTGTCTACACGGCTTACACCATTAGTGTAAGTGCTGGGGATCATCATCCTGAATACCACTTGGAAGGACTGAAAGTGAGTTCTTGAATCTCTTGTGACCCTGGGTTCATGACAACAAGGTCTACTGGATACTCTTGCAGTAAACTAACCTCTTTTCCTTGAGGAGAGCTGTTCTTGTGCCACAGGCAAACTGCTGAACTCCCTTATCAATCTTATCATTAGAAGAACAGTCTCAATGAAGTAGTAGCCAGTAACATATGCCAGGGCCTGATTTGCGGTTTCCAACAGGCTGGTTCCTATGTACAAGAGACTACAATGTTTTCCTAGTTGCCATAGCAAGACGAGCTTCTTACTTCCCCGAAGTCCATGAAAGACTCTCCTTGCCCTTTCCTTTTCATGGCTCTTATCTTCCCTTTCCAAATAAGGTGGTTATCTCAGTACAATTCTCTTCTGTCCCAGTTACTTAAAATCAAGCAGACAGTTGCTAAAGTTCTTGCATCAGCAATAAGATTTTAATTATTTCTTGGTAACTCTGTGCTCCCTGGCACTAGTAAACTAAGACAACTGTAGCCATTTTCATGCTGCCCCTATCTTTGATGGCACTTAAAGTATGTTTATACATCTTTGACTCTAAGCAAATATTTTGTTGTTCTTTGTCTTCTTTTTTTCCTGTAAACTTGATCTTGATAGTTTTACAACATCAGTGGCATACCAACAAGAAATTTGTCCAATGACATCTGCACAGTCTGCGGGCAGAACATTTTTGTGGATATAAATGAAGAAGGGATCATTGAAAATACCTACCAGCTGTCCTGTAACCATGTGTATCCTTTCCATGTAATTATGGAACTGTTGTTTTCTCCTCTTTTATGCTGCATTAAAAAATAATAACAACAGCAATAAATACCAAGAAAAAAAGGAAACAAAACCACATTCAGAAACAACATCATGGCACAAAAGTAAAAATAAGAGCATGGAATAGATTTCAGTTCTGTGACACAAATTGAGGCCACGCAGCATTTTGACAGAGACACTGATGCAAGAGTGGCCGTAACCCTACAGTTTCAGGGCAAAAATCTGCCTTCCAGGTACTTCTTGCACAGCCTGTGTAGGTGTGCCTGGCAGTATATTAGACCAGGCAGTATATTAGACCAGACCCTTGGTCAGGTCTGCTAATTCAGGCTCCTGTGTACTGCAGAGAATTTCCTTTGGCTGTGTTTGCTGGGTAGTTTTAAGGTAGATGGGGGGAACCTTCTCAAAAGATGGCATGAACATACCCTTCAGCCTGACAGCAGACCCAGTGTCTCATACTTGGGGGTACCAAACAGTTCTGCATTTTGCATTCCAGAAACCAAAAAGAAAGGTATGGCATACATGGTGGAACATTGTTGCTAATCACCCTCTTCTGCAGTTCATAAAAGTCTTGCAAGCTGGATAATATGAATACCAGTCTGGATGTCCAGGACATTGTATTAAACTTTAAAATAATTCTAAATATTCAAAATATTTTAAGTCACTTGAAACTGCTCACTTATAAAAGAAGGCAGTATCCATAATCAGTCATTAAAAGTATCTGTTGATGGTTTGACTAGGTTTGCAGATGTGTGCACTGGGTCTTGTTTATATTTGAAAGATTCCTTAACAATACACCTGATACCAGGTTTCACGAATCCTGCATCCATGGTTGGTGCATTGCTGGCAAGAACCAGACTTGCCCATACTGTGCTGAGACAGTTGATTTGAAGAGAATGTTAAGTAACCCATATATCCTCTCCTTAACAAGTGTGCTTTTGATTTGGATTTTCTAAACCATAGCCTGATTACTTACTAATTCTTGTTTTGATCTGCAGTGGGGGGGATGAGATGGCCACATTAAATAAATGGAAAAGCAATTATTATTAAGGAATAATTATATTTAGGGAAGATGATAGTTCTGTTTGGCTTTATCTTATCTGAGACCCCAAATAAGCTAGGAAAAGAAAAGTGCATATATATTTTCCTCCTTGATTTTAAGACATCCGGAAATCATTTTTATAATGAGAGGAACATTTTAAAGAATGTAAATCACAGTTTTAGAAAGACCATGCAGTTGATTTTGCTCTTTAATGAAATAACAAAATGTATATAATACACTTTCAGAACAAGTCCTGTTTCTTCCCCCTTCTCTTTGTAGTTAGTAAACAACATTTTTGCTTTAGCAAATGAAATAATAGTTGAAGATCTGCTGCTACATCTGTAGAAACCTGTTTGAGTGGAAGCAAAGTTTGGCTTATTTTTTTGAAACCTATTTTAACCATATGGGAGGAAGATATTTAAATTTAACCTTACCCCAACAAAAAAAGAAGTAAAAAGACATTTCAAAATTTTAACCCACTACTTTTTAGAATCATAGAATAGATTCTGGCCAAGAAAAACACCATGATTCACCTATTGTTGCATTTTCTCTCCAGTTCCCTTAACAGCAGATTAGGTGGGAATTCACATGTATTGTATGGACAGCTTTTGGACTGGGTCTGCTGTCTGGTAGTTTGGTGACTGGTTGCTATAGACATCGTCCAAGGCATTAATTACTCACTGGGTCTAGAATAGGACTCAGATTATTAGTAAGAATGCAAAGTGTTGGATATTTACCTGTCTACAATAATATGAGTATTCTATACTTAATTTTAGAAGACTATAGAAAATAGCAGTTGGTTGAACTCTGGTGTGCTAGATAGCCCTTGCAGGACAGTGCCTCTTTTTGCATTACAGCAAGACTGTACAGCATGCTATTAAAACATTTTTTTTATTTTCTCAAAGTTAGAATTACAATAAATTGCTGCCTTTAATGGGAAGATTGTGCTACAAAAAAAATAGGACTTATTTTCTTATTCTGAATATCCCTCAAAAAAAGAGGAAAAGTGCCAATATTTTGTTTCATTATTAAACACATTGGTAGTGGCTTCCAGTTGAAATTCTGACTACAGAAAGTCGTGCAGCAGATAAGGAGAATTTTAAGTCAGATAATGGCTTTGTATAAAGCAAATTCTGGTATACAGCAAATTCTGAAAAATGGCACCCAGATAGTTTGTTGATTTGGTTAATGTAAGGCAATACAAGATTACTATTATTTCTTTTTCCCTCACCTCTTTCAAGAGCTGCTGTATTGTAACTTAGATATCTGCCAACGGCCATTTACAAAAAGGTCTGACCACAGCAACGTTTGTGGTGTGCTTGGTAGTCGGATAGGCCTGTGTGTGGAGGTCCTACATGAAGTCCTCTTTGACTTACTGTCACCGTGCTCAAAAGGCCTAACTTCCAATGACCAGCTTCTCAAACACAGGAAGACAAAGTTACGATCCCTAACCATCAATTCCATATGTTGCTATTGCTTTAAGAAAAAAAAAACACAACAAAACCCAGATCAAAATGGATGCGTAAGTCTTGCCGCTTAGCAGCCAAATATCTGACATCTATGCTACCCTGGCCACACTGTGAGGAACTGAAATGCAGTGTGTTAATGCAAGAATAGGCAGTTCTGCTTAGGAGTGAGAGAAGCCGATCTTAAAAGGCAATTAGCCTAGCTGAAGTAGCTTTTGAATGCAAATGACATATGGTCGGTATTTTAAGAATCTTTACATTGTTATTAGAAATCAGATATACAGGTTTACACTTTAATATATATATGAGAATAAAGCAGAGATTGTGTGAAGCCATCTACAGATGAAGGTAAGGTTCAGATGCTAAAAATAGGAAATGATGCAATTAAAAAAACCTTGAGTAAAGGAAAGAAAGAGAAAATCTTAAGTAAATAGAAAGAAGGTGGCTTTGTTTGCTTAGGTGAAGTAGCAAAGTTAATGATTCTTATAATGCATTATGCCTGTATTCATATGCGCAAAAATGCATGTAAATAAATCTTTCCTTTGCATTACGCTGTCCTAATTGCGGGTGTAACGGAAGAATGTTTGTCCTCAGCCTTCTTAATGGCTAGCAAAGGCCAGGAGGACTTCTGCTCCCACGGACTTGTTGGTTCTGTGGAGAAAAGAACCTCCTAAAATCAGTAACATGCCAGGTAACTAGCTGTGAGATGCAACTTCCAATGTACCAACTCGATTATAAATATTGAGGTGTTTGAACAGAGATTTTGTACATATTAGATGCCCAAGACCAAAACACAATAAAAAACACTAACTTGGACATGATCTTGAAATGCTGTAGATAGTGAAGGCTTTTAAACTTTGCTTCTGTACATGCCTGGCAATGTCCTACAGCGTGCCTAATCCCTGAACTGATCCAGCAGTTAGTTGTCTCTCTGGCCTACCAGATTCAAGCTGTTCGGGTTCATCTGAAATTTCCTGTGGCTGCAAGGAAATAGAACCCTTCTTTTCTGCAAGGAAATAGAACCCAAGACACCCCTTTCTTTTAAAATCACCTCTGAAGGAAGAGCCTGGTGCCAAGTGTCTCCCACTTATTCCACATTTTCAGAAATTAGAGGCTCTGTCCCAGCAATCTTCTCAAGAAAACGTGGCTCCAGCTAGCAGCAAACACAATGTCTGTGGTGGAATGCTATCTACCCACTCTGGTTTTGTGGACTACGTTTAGAGAGAGAGCAGAACGTTAGGAAACACGATTTTCATGTCTGTGCTAAGGCTGCTGATCAGAGAGAGGAGTTCAGTGTTGAATTCAAAGACTGTATACATATCAGTGTTTCCCACACTCTAGCTGAGAACAGCTTAAACTCCATTTAAGCAAGTCAGAAGAGTGGATCCTACTCTGAAGCATCTATTCCCACCTATGGTACAATTAAAGTAGGCAGAAATCGTCCATAGCTGTCTTTCACCAAGAAAGTTGTCTGCCATAGAACATACATGCTACAACAGCCAGCCACTGCAGTGTGAAAGTGCAGTTTTACATTAAGCCTTGCAGCCATGATCCTCAGGAGATTAGACATTTAACTTACAGTGACTGAAATACTGCTGAGAATCAGTCCTTAGATCCGCTAACTAGGAGAGCTAGGACAAAAATCCTTCCTGCATAAACTGAGTTTTATTGCATTTGATTACAAGTGGTTTATACAAAGAATGCGGAAAACCCCTTGGCTAGGCGGGCTCTCTCGTAAAGCTTTTGCAAAGATAAAGATATATAAACTACACAGTTGTATTTCTAAACAACTTCTCTTCATTAAATATTTAAATGAAACAGCTTTTGCTAACATTGCTGATTAGTGGGCATAGACAATTGTTGTGGTTTAACAACACAAGTGATAGAGGAGCCAACGAGGAGACGTGCTATGCTGGACCTTGTTCTCACCAACAAGGAGGGGCTGGTGGGGAATATGAAACTCAAGAGCAGCCTTGGCTGAAGCAACCATGAGATGGTGGAGTTCAAGATCCTTAGGGCAGTGAGCAGGGCGCATAGCAAGCTCACTGCCCTGGACTTCAGGAGAGCAGACTTCGGCCTCTTCAGGGATCTGCTTGGTAGAGTACTGTGGGATAAAGCCCTGGAGGAAAGAGGGGCCCAGGAAAGCTGGTTACTATTAGAGGATCACTGCCTCCAGGGTCAGGTGTGATGCATCCCAAGAAAGAGAAAGTCAGGCAAAAATGCCAGGAGGCCTACATGAATGCATGCTTCTATAGGTATGTCAGCGCTAAAAGGAAGACTAGGGAAAATGTGAGCCCTCTCTGGAAGGAAACAGGAGACCTGGTTACCTGGGATATGGAGAAGGCTGAGGTTACTCAATGACTTTTTTGCCTTGGTCTTCTCTGGCAAGGGCTCTAACCACACCGCCCAAGTCGCAGAAGGCAAAGGCAGGGGCTAGGAGAATGAGGAACCACCTACTGTAGAAGACCAGGTCTGAGATCATCTGAGGAACCTGAAGGTGCACAGGTCCATGGCACCTGCTGAGATCATCCACAGGTCCTGAGGGAATTGGCAGAGGAAGTTGCTAAGCCAATATCCATCATATTTGAGAAGTTGTGTCAGTCCAGTGAAGTGCTCACTGACTGGAAAAGGGGAAACATAACCCCCATTTTTAAAAAGGGGAAAAAGGAAGACCCAGGGAACTACAGGCCAATCAGTCTCACCTCTGTGCCTGGCAAGATCATGGAGCAGATCATCCTGGAGAGTCTGCTAAGGCACATGCAAAATAAGGAGGTGATCAGTGACAGACAACATGGCTTCACTAAAGGCAAATCATGCCTGACAAATTTGGTGGCCTCCTATGACGGCATTACAGTGTTGGTGGATAAGGGAAGAGTAACTGACATCAGCTACCTGGACTCGTGCAAAGCATTTGACACTGTCCCACACAACATCCTTGTCTCTAAATTGGAGAGACATGGATTTGACAAATTGACCACCCACTGAATAAGGAATTGGCTGGATGGACGGACTCAAAGAGTTGCAGGCAGCAGCTTAATGTCCAAGTGGTTACCAGTGATAAGTAGGATGGGCCACAAAGATGATCAGAGGGCTGAAGGACCTATCCTGTGAGGACAGGCTGAGAGAGTTGGGGTTATTCAGCCTGGAGAAGAGGCTTTATGGAAGCCTTATAGCAGCCTTCCAGTACCTAAAGGGGGCCTACAGAAAAGATGGGGAGGGACTCTTTATCAGGGAGTGGAGCAGTAGGACAAGGGGTAATGGTTTTAAACTGAAAGAGGGGAGATATAGATTAGATATTAGGAAGAAATTCTTTACTGTGAGGGTGGTGAGGCACTGGAACAGGTTGCCCAGAGAAGCTGTGGCTGCCCCATCCCTGGAAGTGTTCCAGGCCAGGCTGGATGGGGCTTTGAGCAGCCTGGTCTAGTGGGAGGTGTCCCTGCCCATGGCAGGGGGCTTGGAACTAGATGATCTTTAAGGTCCCTTCCAACACAAACCATTCTATTATTCTAACCCTGGAAGGCAGCTCAGCACCAGACAGCTGCTCACTCACTCTCCTCACAGTGGGATGCGGGACAGAATCAGAAGGGTAAAAGTGAGACAGCTCGTGGGTTGAGATAAAGACAGTTCAACTGATAAAGCAAAAGCTGCATGCAGGCAAAGCAAAAATGAGGAATTCATTCACTTTATCCTCCCAGCAGAGGGATGTTTAGCCATTTCCATGAAACCAGGGCTCCATCATGCGTAACAGTTACTTGGGAAGACAAACACCATAACTCCAAACATCCTCCCTTCCTCTTCCTTTCCCACAACGTTTATTGCTGAGCATGATATTATATGTTATGGGACATCCCTTTGGTCACCCCGAATTATCATGTACCATGATACCTCACAGGACAGTGAGAGAAATAGAAAAGGCCTTGATGCTGTACAAGCACTGTTCAGCAATAACTAAAACATCCCTGTGTTATCAACGCTGTTTCGGTCACAAATCCAAACCACAGCACCGTAGGAGCAACTATGAAGAAAATCAACTCTATGCCAGCCCAAACCAGTACAACAGTTCACGACCACAGCTACAAAAAAAAAATAATCTTACAGCAAGTAATAGAAATTTCAGTAGCTCAGCTCTCTGTTCTTGAGATACAGATAGGTGATGGAACAAACATGCAAGGGAAACAATCCAGAATACGTTTGCTACATATTCAGTCTTTAATGTCCCTGTCTAGGATTTTAGAGCTATTTTCAAATTAAACCAAAACCTCTCCTGCTGCTCTTCTTCAAGAGGCCACTCCAGGTAGGTCTTTGTGTTCATGATCTTCCGCAGCTTGCAGAACCTCTTGGGAATCGCTTTGCTCTGGATGGGCTCCAGGAGGACGAGAATTGCTGCATCGTTGTTCTCATCAAAGAGGCGGAAGTGCGAGAAATCCAGCTCGTATTTGCACCACTCGCTCTGCACAAAGTGCTCGGACAGCACAAAGAGCGTTTTGTGGCTCTTCTCTATGGAGTCAATGATGTTGTCC
This sequence comes from Larus michahellis, assembly GCF_964199755.1. NCBI lineage: Eukaryota > Metazoa > Chordata > Aves > Charadriiformes > Laridae > Larus > Larus michahellis. Next base: position 39,151,963 of record NC_133900.1, on the reverse strand, counting down.
ACAATCCACTTCCCGGGCACAAAGTCCCGCTTGTGGAGGCAGAGCCGAAAGGGGGGGCAGGCCTGCTCCAGCTCCCGCACCATGATGTTTTCCACCCACTCGGAGTCGTTCTCACTGTAGGAGACAAAAGCGTCGTAGCAGATGTCCTTTGGGGGGGCTCGCTTGGGCTTCCGTTTGGCTTGGAGCCATGCCCAGGTCATTCTCAGGTACCAGACCACGTGGTACTTGTAGCCAAGGGCCACGAGGACGAGGATGACCAGGAAGACCAGGACGCAGATCGACGACACCACGAGGGACCTGTGGCACTCCATCAGGGAGAGGTGCACAGCTCCAACCTGCTCCCCTCTCACTGCCAGGGGAGAGTCACAGACGTACTTGCCAGGCCACCCCACCAGCACCTGGGCTATCCCGGCCTGGTGGTGAATGAAGGAGAGGAATTCACAGGAGCAGATGAAGTTGTTGTCGCTGGCGTCCAGCAGCTCCATTTTCTTGAAGGACTCAAACTCTTCCTGGGAGAAACTGTTGAGTTTGTTTCTTCTGATTGACAGGGCCACTAAGTTAGGAATGGGTGCAGCACCAGGCAAGGTCTTCAGCTGGTTTTTTGTGAGGTACAGCTCTTTGAGAAATGGGAGTTGCAGTCCAAACTCCTTCAGCTTGTTAGCACTAACGTCCAAAACTTCTAGCGTTGGGGGAATGCAAGTCGTTAGTTTAGGAATTTGAGTGCTGGACAGGTTTAAGTATTTCAGGTTTTTTGGCCATGCACACACATCTGGCATGTCACCAAAATTATTTTGGCTAATGTCTAAGAGAATTAATTTTCTTAGATGAGACAAACTTTTACCAGTCATTTCTAAGTCACTCAGTGAATTCTGACTTAAATTTAGAGTTTGTAGTGAGGGCCAACCGTCCTGGCAGGCCGAATGCTCCAAACTCTGATCTCCAAGCAAATTCGCACTAAGGTCAAGGTACTCTAATGACAGAAGGTGTTTCGAAAGGCTGCATGGTACCAAAAAGACCTTGGTGTTTACAACTGTGACTTCAGTAAGAAGAGACAGTAGACCTTCCACATCTTTTAAATCTGTAAACAAATAAAATTCTTCTATAGATAATTTCTCTACTGTCAGAACTCTAAGAGTTTGTGATTGATTTGCTTGAATCTGTATTTTCCATTGTCCAGTTCCAAAGAGTCTACAGTCTATAATCTCCACCTCCACTAATTTTGGCATGTCTTCTAAAATGCTGATAATCTCAGGTACAGTAGCGTCTGTTAATAAGGCCTTTTTAAAAGAAATTTTCTTTGCAAAAGATGACAACATGACTCTCAATAGTTGCACTTCAGCAGGTATACTGAATGCTATTTCTCTCACTTCTAACCAAATGACAGAGTGCAGAAGGTCCCTGACAATTGCGGAGAATACTGTAACACTTCTTATGTTTATGATCATGTGATTTATCGTCTTAATCGATTTCAAACTTCCCGACTCATACTGACTGAGATTGCCACCCTCAATCCACAACTTGTGGAGAAGCTCAATGCCCTCAAAGTTCCCTTGCCTTATGGTGGAGAACCACCGGTTGCCCAGGTGGAGAGAACTCAGGTTCCTCAGGCTAAAAAAGGGGGAGCTTTCCCCCAGGTCTCTGTAGGAGTTCCCTTGAAGGCGGAGGTGCTGGAGCGAAAAAAGGTGCCCAAACCACACAGGGGACAAGTGAGCCAAGCTGTTATTTGATAAGTCCAAGAGCTCCAGTTTCCCAAGGGAGCGGAACGAGTCCTCATCTATCGAGCTGATTTCATTGGACTGCAGCAGCAGGACTCTCAAGTTCACAGTCTGCTGCAGATCCTGGGATCGGATGTGCTTTATCCTGTTGTGGGCCAGGTTTAACGTTGTGATTTTGCTCGTGAGCCCTGAGGGAATAAAATCCAAGCCCATGGAAGAGCAGTTGCAAAGCTGAGTGGCATCGCACGAAGGACAAGGCTGCTTCAGCGCCTGCTCTTTGGAGAGGTTTGCAGCTAAGACCATGTAGATGGCCCACACTCGCCAGGTGTGTGTAGTCATTATTTTGCCTAAAATATGAAATATAGTGAGAGCAAATATAAGATGAATAGTTAGTTTTGAAGAAGCTATATTTTGGATATAGCTAAAACATAACCCTTAGTGTTCTGTCCTGTTGAAGGCACTGTAAATATATTTGTTTTTAACACTGTTTAGAGGTGAAACAATTAGTCAAAAAAAGGCACATTGTACATAAATATTCCAGAATCATTTGCTAAATGCTATGTACACTGAATTTACTCTTCTTTTCCCTGTGGTTTCTAATTTTGGAATGAGGACTATCAAATTAATTAACAGCTGCACAAATCTTTTGCACATTCAGGTAAATATCTGAATAATCACAACATTATTACTAATCTGATCCTTCGCCTGTTTAGAAAATAGTCCCCATACATCCCCCTTAGTCCCTCCTTAGGTCTTTTCCTTCTGCATCTGTGACTATTATTTTGTATATCCATATTTTACTATAAGGAGTCTCCCCTGTATCTGTTTCAAATCCTGGTTACATCAAGAAGAGTCAATGTCTTGTGGGAGATGGTGATGTTCACATTTAATACTCATTTCAAGCATATGTCTAATCTGGGTTCTGACAATAGGAAGAAGAGGGATGCATGTATTTCAGTCCCTTTCCTCATTTTATCTGCCTTTGGCTATTCTGATTGTAAGTGTTCTAGTAGCAGGGAAATAAATTTTTGCCTGCATGTCTGTGTAAGCCATCGTTGCCATGCTGCAATCAGTCTGATACTTGCTAATGAAACTTAATCTGGGAAAACTGACCATGGTAACCTACTGACTCTTAGCTCTTCCTTTTTACTGCCACATCCTTCTCTGGCAGTGGCTTTTTCTGCTTTGCGTCTCAGTGTCAGAGAGAAGGTGGTCAGGCCCAGCTGCAAGGAAGAGTCAGGGGCTTTTTGAGCCTCCTGCAGATCAGCTTTTTCCAGCCCCGCAGCCTGTTCCTCATCTTCTGGACTTAAATGATTCAAGAGAAGCCACACAGCTGTGGATCCTGTGTCACTTCTCTTTCCTCTCACGGTCGTGCCTTTCATAGTACTACTGATTTGACATGGCTTTTTGTGTTACAGAACTTGCTGCAATATCCAACCTGTCCTTCCTCCCAACAAGGTGACTTTAGTTCTTCTGTCCCTCTGAGGAGTTGGAGAAACGATTCTTGAAGCCTGAGAGTGTGGTTTTCCCTTCAAAACCCTTATTACATATTGAATTATAGCCCTTTTTTTTGTTTATGCTTTCTTGACAAGATCAAAGAGCACTTTTAAAGTATAACTTTCCCCAGTGAGTCACAACACACACACACACACACTCCCCAGTAAGTATCCTTCTGAGGGGGAAAGAGGGAATCAACCCCAAAGACGCCAACCGACAGGTTCCCAAAGATCATTGTGGGCTCTATATCAGGTTAATCGAGTTAGGCTGGCTCACCGAGGAGTACTTGCCCCTTCAGTCATCCTACTGGGCCTCTGTGCAGAAGATCTACCATACTTTGAATTCATAATTCTAATTTGTTTTACACTAGCTGATTCACACAGACAAGTTCATGCAGACAAGTCCTACCTTTCTGGTTTTATTATTTTTAGCCAGAGTTGCTTAAAATTATTCAAAAGGGGCAGAATTACCTGAGATTGTTTGATATGGGGAGAGGAGGAAAAGTTGTGGAAAATTTTTTCAGTCATTCCATCTCTTCCCACCTGAAAGACTACAAACATTTTGACCTCTTGTGTTATTCTCCTTTAATATCTGTCTCTCTCCGATGTAGAGCTTTGGGTCTTGAAGGACACATTCCTCTGCCCTGTATTTAGATGCCCACAGCTGAGCTGGCCAGCCACCATGTCCTCCAACATCAATGGAGAGAAATAAGAACTTTTAAGGGCATTTTTCATCATGTCTCTTAGACACTCATGTTAAGATAGGATGACTCCAAGAGAAATGACCCCATCATCTTAAAATGGCGCACCATAGTTTAGATACCTAGAGGTTTATGCATGTGAATCCCACCCAAAGAATTACACTCTGTAGTCACACTCACCTGCTGTCCAGCTGAGGCTTTTTACGGGGCGTTTTTGGTCTTGCAAGTCTGGCCGGATAACAGAGTGCTGTAGACCATCGGAGCAGAGCTATGAGTAAGATGAGTTTCACAAGCAACAAATTTAAGTGGGGTTTTAAAAGTTGCCATCAAAATGCTTACTGTTAGAAAAAGAAACAACCAGGCAACCTGGCCAATCAAAATCTATCTATAGGTAGGTTATTTACAAGTGGAAAATTGGCAGCACAGAAGGGAACAGGGCAGGTACTGATATTTACGCTGGAAATACCGGCTGAGCCTAATGGCTGTTCACCTTACCAGCCTGAAACCAATCAGGGACTGCAGGACTGAATCACATTTGGTGGCACAGGACACTTTTCTTTCTTTATTATAACTTGCCTGAGCATCTTTTCCAGGTTCTTTTGCTCATCTGTAATGTGAGCAGACATTCATGGAAATCCCATTCCCACTCTCATTCATTTTCAGCCATTCTTTTCCCCTTCCTATTCCTGGCTAATTCAGCTCAAGACCCTGACTTACAGGGTCATTTCAGGCCTCTCTGCACCCACTCATGAATATAGCCCTACTCCACAACAACATTGCCCTACCAAGGAACCACTTTTCCCTGTTGCCCTGGGAAGAAAAAAAGCCAGACAGAAATTGAAATGCAGCTAATAATGACACTTGCACAGATGCCCTTATACCATAAGGTGCTGTGATGAACTAGACTTTCAAAGTGTTTCTGGGTTATGGACAAAAGGTCCAAGTCATCAGACATGCTCAGGATTATCTTCCTTGGCTCAGGAGAGTAGAATTATTTGAGGAAATATGGGCGTATTCTTAAACAAAACCATGAGTGCCAACAGAATGAGGTTCTATAAATACTAACAAATGCTAGCGTCTAATGTAACTGCTAAAATGAAGTGTGCCAACAGCGTGCAAATTGATTCTAGCTTGGGGAATGCTATCAAGCTAAATGAGGGCTGGTAAGTTTGAGCAGTGCTCCAGAGCCTGCAGCGGGAGGGTCACTGGTTGGTGAAGGAATGGATCCACAAGCAGACTTGGCAAAGCTGCTACTTTCCACTTGGTCACGTGTGGGTTGCATTCTTCCTGGCTATCACCCACCAGCATTGCCTTAACAGTATGTATGTGTATGCACACGCGCGCGTATATAGGCATGCTCCTCTCTTGTTTCTGACACAGAAGATGTGCAACAGGGCAGAGTAAGGTGAGGAGATAGCTAATCCCACTGCCCCGAGACTGTTGCTGAATGAGCTCTTTCCTGGTTGAATTCCTAACACAAACACAGCCCACCTTCATACCCGACCTTTCCCGGGCAGCCGGTATGGACACACAAGTGGGACAACATACAAACAGCACAAACCACATGGAAGGCACCCTCCCACAAGGAAACTGAGAAGAAATTGCAGAGTCTGACCCAACTTGTCTCTTTTTCATTTGCTGCTTTCCTCTCTCCCCTTTCCTGAAGGACATTGCTCCCATCAGCATGTCCCAGCTCTGGCAGGGAGCCTTTCTTTTGCTGCCTGCTCCATTCTGCTGGAGTTGGCCCCTGCCCAGCAGCCCCGAGCACCCTGAGTGCCCCGTGCAGAGGAGGAGGACTCGGTGGCAGAGATGAGACAGCCTCTTCCCAGTGCTCCATCCTTGCTTCTTGCCCTGGTGTTGCATCTCCACTCTCTTTCCCTGTGTCTCCAGCCTCCACCCGCCTGCAGACTCACCTCTGTGCAGAAAAAACTACCGGGATCTCCAGCTCCGGCACCTGCATGCTGGTTAACTTATGTCGTGTTTCATCTCTCACTTGCTGATCGCTCTTCACCCAGCTTCCTCTCACAGTGCTGTTTCCTCCCCACTTCACCTCTCCGTCTTGGACGTGTAAGCAGGGGTGTTCCCACCTCGGGGATCTGATTGGCATACGAGCAGTAACACTATCAGTCCTTTTAGATGTGCCAACCCATAGAAGTCTGCGTCTACGGTAAGAGTGTACTCTGTAGGCTTCTCCTACCTCTCTCTGACCTTCTCTTTGAAATGACCCGCAAGACACATTTTCCTCCTTATCTCTAGGCACACCATCTCCTAATCTGTTTTATCAGTGCCCAGTGTTTGCTGTCAGATGATTCACTCATCACTTAACTGGAGTTCAGCAATGATTAGCCCATGAGCTATTCTTCTCCAGGAAAGTGAACAGAAAAATCCTTTTGTAGTAGACTTTGGACTAAGCCTGGAGATATAATTGTAACAGGAAAGTAGAACCGAAAGCCGTGTTTGCAGGCTACGCCCACAGAAACTATCATCTCATGTGCATATATGCGTATACACATACACCAGGGAGTGTGAATATATACATATGCATAGGCACGTACACAGATATACATATATAAAAATATGTACATATATACCAACACAGACACGTGTGTATAAGCATATTTCCCTATTTTTCAAATATTCACTCAGTCCATATGTCAGTGCTTTGGTATTTCACAATTGCACGTATAAAGTTTAATCAAGATTCATTTAGACTCCCCTGTACTTAAACTCCAACAACACAAGCAAAGGGGGGCACGGAAGTGCCGAGTTAGAGAAACCCACACCTAGCTGTCTCCCCTGAGAGACAATTTCATGTTTCCACAAGAATCCCTAAGGCACAAGAAACCCACAACAGCTGTGACTCCAGCCACTCAGGATGGGACCAGCTATGTTAGTATGAATATCTGTATCTATTTGTTTGTCTAGATTCCCTTTATAACTGGTGAAGAGCGATACAGTAGTTCCAGGAGATACCTCATACTGGGGTAGAAAGATGAATTGCCTCTTATCAGTGTGATTATCTGCACTGGTTATAAAGGAAGCTAAGTAGAGCTGTAAGGGATGCATGGCCCACTGATTACTTCAGTGTGCTGTGCAAAGTAGAAGAGCAGAAACAAGAAGTGAGCCAGTCTGCAACACCATCTAGCCTGCTTGTTTAGAAACACATCCTCATGCCCCACAAATAGAAGGCTTCACCTGTGAGTAGGTAGAAAGGTAGGTGGTGACAGCAGAGGGAAAAACAAGCATTCACAGCGGGAAAGAAGCCTAAGGAAAAAAAAAACCACAGCAGTGATTTAACGGCTCTGGATTTCACCACAGTCAAGGTGCCAGGATGCTTCCTTCTCTGGCATTGAGTAAAGCCCAGCCTGTGCATGGTGGTATGGACGCTGGTGTAACTAGCCAGACTAACAGGCTTGTGAATGGAGGTATGTATTCAATACTGTCTTCTTTTTTTGTGTTGCTCAGCAAAGGTAGGGTTTTGGAGGGATTATTTTAATGTAAAAGTCCTCAGGTTTTTTTCAGAATTAAATTTTAATTACCCTGCTGTACATGTTTGCACTAAAAATAAACTAAAGGAGAACAACAGACATGGAGGAGTATTGAAGCACTTTTATTTTTCATTTCTAAAATACAATGGTATTGTTAGGAACCAGTCAGGGATGTGGTAACAGGAGAAAAAGTACAGAAATAACCTAAATTCAGATAAATGTATGTAGAAAAGTGTATGAATTCCAACATGGCTTCCTAATATCATAATTATTGGCAGGGATTTTGAAAGATTAGAGTATCAAATCACTGGAAAGCCTAAAGTGGGTCTTCCTGATTTAGTAATGTGACTGTTTCTATTCACAACAAAGCAAGTTCTCCTTAGGCAGAAAAATAAGAAAGAAAAATTCCTTAGCAGAAAGAAACACTTCCACATAGGACTGACAAGTCCTATGTGAAAATATACTGAAACAGGGGCTGACAAGTTGTTCTATGACTTCAAGGCTCCTTTTAGGTTTTCCCAAAACCTTTCCTGCTGCTCTTCACCAGGAGGCCACTCCAGGTAGGTCTTTGTGTTCATGATCTTCCGCAGCTTGCAGAACCTCTTGGGAATCGCTTTGCTCTGGATGGGCTCCAGGAGGACGAGAATTGCTGCATCGTTGTTCTCATCAAAGAGGCGGAAGTGCGAGAAATCCAGCTCGTATTTGCACCACTCGCTCTGCACAAAGTGCTCGGACAGCACAAAGAGCGTTTTGTGGCTCTTCTCTATGGAGTCAATGATGTTGTCCACAATCCACTTCCCGGGCACAAAGTCCCGCTTGTGGAGGCAGAGCCGAAAGGGGGGGCAGGCCTGCTCCAGCTCCCGCACCATGATGTTTTCCACCCACTCGGAGTCGTTCTCACTGTAGGAGACAAAAGCGTCGTAGCAGATGTCCTTTGGGGGGGCTCGCTTGGGCTTCCGTTTGGCTTGGAGCCATGCCCAGGTCATTCTCAGGTACCAGACCACGTGGTACTTGTAGCCAAGGGCCACGAGGACGAGGATGACCAGGAAGACCAGGACGCAGATCGACGACACCACGAGGGACCTGTGGCACTCCATCAGGGAGAGGTGCACGGCTCCAACCTGCTCCCCTCTCACTGCCAGGGGAGAGTCACAGACGTACTTGCCAGGCCACCCCACCAGCACCTGGGCTATCCCGGCCTGGTGGTGAACGAAGGAGAGGAATTCACAGGAGCAGATGAAGTTGTTGTCGCTGGCGTCCAGCAGCTCCATTTTCTTGAAGGACTCAAACTCTTCCTGGGAGAAACTGTTGAGTTTGTTTCTTCTGATTGACAGGGCCACTAAGTTAGGAATGGGTGCAGCACCAGGCAAGGTCTTCAGCTGGTTTTTTGTGAGGTACAGCTCTTTGAGAAATGGGAGTTGCAGTCCAAACTCCTTCAGCTTGTTAGCACTAACGTCCAAAACTTCTAGCGTTGGGGGAATGCAAGTCGTTAGTTTAGGAATTTGAGTGCTGGACAGGTTTAAGTATTTCAGGTTTTTTGGCCATGCACACACATCTGGCATGTCACCAAAATTATTTTGGCTAATGTCAAGATTAATCAGTTCAGGTAGACGAGTTACAGAATTTGCAGTCTGTTTCAGAGATTTTAGAGAGTTTTGACTTAGATTTAAAGTTTGTAATGAAGGCCAAGCATCTTTACAGATTGTCTCATCTAAGCGATTATTTACAAGCAAATTATCATGGAAGTCCAGATGCAGAAGTGATGAAAACTGTTTTGCAAGTTTGCATGGTACCATGAAAACTCTAGAGCTTGCAATGGTGAGTGCTTTCAGTTTGTTTACTTGTGACTCCATACCTTCCATGTCCAAAAATAAATGAAAATTCGGAATCATTATATTTATTACTGACACCTTTTCAACGAAACTTTGCCCACTGCTTACAATTTCATCAATATTCCATTGTCCCGTCCCCTCAAGCACACAATCAATTGCCTCTAACTCTTGCAAAGATGTGATTTCCTTCAGTAATACTATTATTCGGCTAATATATTGATCTGTGAATGAAGCATCTTTAAACGTAAGTTTTCTTATCCTAAAAGGAAGCGTAGAGTTCTGCACCAAGCTTTTTTTTTCAATCTCCAATTTGATTTCTCTCACTTCTAACCAAATGACAGAGTGCAGAAGGTCCCTGACAATTGCGGAGAATACTGTAATACTTCTTAGGTTTATGATCATGTGATTTATCACCTTAATCGATTTCAAACTTCCCGGCTCGTACTGACTGAGATTGCCACCCTCAATCCACAACTTGTCGAGAAGCTCAATGCCCTCAAAGTTCCCTTGCCTTATCGTGGAGAACCACCGGTTGCCCAGGTGGAGAGAACTCAGGTTCCTCAGGCTAGAAAAGGGGGAGCTTTCCCCCAGGTCTCTGTAGGAGTTCCCTTGAAGGCGGAGGTGCTGGAGCGAAAAAAGGTGCCCAAACCACACAGGGGACAAGTGAGCCAAGCTGTTATTTGATAAGTCCAAGAGCTCCAGTTTCCCAAGGGAGCGGAACGAGTCCTCGTCTATCGAGCTGATTTCATTGGACTGCAGCAGCAGGACTCTCAGGTTCACAGTCTGCTGCAGATCCTGGGATCGGATGTGCTTTATCCTGTTGTGGGCCAGGTTTAACGTTGTGATTTTGCTCGTGAGCCCTGAGGGAATAAAATCCAAGCCCATGGAAGAGCAGTTGCAAAGCTGCGTGGCATCGCACGAAGGACAAGGCTGCTTCAGCGCCTGCTCTTTGGAGAGGTTTGCAGCTAAGACCATGTAGATGGCCCACACTCGCCAGGTGTGTGTAGTTCTTGGTTTGTGTTCTGTTTGTTTCAACATTTTCCTGTACGAAAAAGAAAAGAGGTAAAGTAATGTCAAATTTCAGCTTCGAACAGCAACTGAAAACAATTGAAAACCTGTGCAATTTTATTAGGAAATTCAGATTCCATTTTTTTCTTGTAAGAGTTATCCTGTGACGTCATTCTTCTGCTCCTACTTCAGCTGCTCACTCCTGGAAACATGGCATGCTACTCATCTTTGGAGTACAGCCATATCATGTCTCAACAGTCATAAAGGACCATTCTCAATGTCCTGCCTTTTCATACATGCATTGGCCATAGCTCTCGCCTCTTACATCTCTCGCTTTATGCCTCCTCTTAACAATGAAGCTACGGCTGGATGTTTCAACCCTAAACAGGGGAAGATGGTTAGATCGTCAACGATCTGGACAAGATTTATCAAGTGCACTCTCAGTAAGTTTGCAGATGACACCAAGTTGGGTGGGAGTGTTGATCTGCGTGAGGGTAGGAAGGCTCTACAGAGGGATCTGGACAGGCTGGATCGATGGGCCAAGGCCAGTGGTATGAGGTTCAACAAGGCCAAGCGTCGGGTCCTGCATTTGGGTCACAACAACCCCATGCAGCGCTACAGGCTTGAGGAAGAGTGGCTGGAAAGCTGCCTGGTGGAAAAGGACCTGGGGGCTGTTGATTGACAGCCGGCTGAATATGAGCCAGCAGTGTGCCCAGGTGGCCAAGAAGGCCAATAGCACCCTGACTTGTATCAGAAACAGTGTGGCCAGCAAGTCTAGGGAAGTGGTCATTCCCCTGTACTCAGCACTGGTGAGGCCACACCCCAAATACTGTGTTGAGTTTTGGGCCTCCCACTACAGGAAGGACATTGAGGTGCTGGAGCGTGTCCAGAGAAGGGCAATGAAGCTGGTGAGGGGTCTGAGAACAAGTCTTATGAGGAGCGGCTGAGGGAACTGGGGTTGTTTAGCCTGGAGAAAAGGAGGCTGAGGGGAGCCCCTATCGCTCTCTACAGCTACCTGAAAGAAGGTTGTAGCAAGGTGGGCGTCAGTCCCTTTTCCCAGTAACAAGTGATAGGATGAGAGGAAATGGCCTTACGTTGTACCAGGGGAGGTTTAGATTGGGTATTAGGAAAAAGTTCTTCACTGAAAAGTTTATCAAGCATTGGAACAGGCTGCCCAGGGAAGTGATTGAGTTCTTATCCCTAGGGGTATTCAAAAGAGGTGTAGATGTGGCGCTTAGGGACATGGTTTAGTGGTGAACTTGTCGGTGCCTCATTAATGGTTGGACTCAATGATCTTAAAGGTTTTTTCCAACCTAAATGATTCTATGGTTCTAAATGCTCACAGCCTTCACAGCGTTAGACTGTCCATCTAGTACGGCTACCCATGAGGCGGAAGCTCGAACAGAGCGTGTCCACCCTCTTGGCCCTTCGGGTGGCTTGTGACTTCTGATACCGCAAACTTTCCCTGAAGCGATTTTGGGGTCCCCTGCATGAAGTCTCACCAGCCTCAGGGCTTCTAAAAAGCAGAGCTGCGTGGGCTCCTGGCACACCCTTTTTTACACTGTGTAAGCAATTTACATTCTTTACTGGAAAGGCTGAACAAGCTGATACGCAACCAAACAAGTCTATCGCCCTTTTCTGTAAATCAACACTGGTAATAGATGGGAATTGGATGTTACCATCACCCTATAAACAGTGGATGCAATTAGAACAATACTGATTTTAATTTACAGAAGGGCTGTGTTTCCTGACACAGGTGCCAAAGAACATTTCACCATCGGCTACACCAGAAAATAAGTCACTTATTAAAGCTCACAAGCTGCTGTAAATAGCTCCAGTATTGCAGAAAAAACAGTATCCCCAAATCCTGAATATGCAGAGAGTGTAAATACTTACCTTATGTACTGCCTGCTGTGTTTCAGTCTCCTTGTGTGCTGACCACGTACTCCGGGATCCAAGCGGTCGCCTCGTATCTCCAAGTACAACAAAAGCCAAACCCCTTGGCAGGTCTGATGCGACGACAGTCCTGGAGTGAGAAAATATTTCAGCCCGTGCTCCTCAAACAAAACTTTATGTTGATAGTTTCCCAATGTCCTCTAACTACTCAGCCAGTGAAGCATACCAATTCACACAGCTTTTCTTTAGTGGCTGCTCCCCTAAGGAAACGACAGCTTCTGGAGAGTTTGGTATTGTCCGACACGCATGACACTGCCCCTCAAACTCACATTTCAACCATTTCTACTGCTGCTGCTGACAGGGGACACAAAAGCGAGTGTAGATAGTGTTTGAGCTCTCTTCTCCACAAGCTGAAATTCAGTGGCAGATCTCTCTCCTTTTGTCAGTCGTCGCCCATCGCGCGAAAGGCTGATGCAACCATTTTGCGCAAGTTGTTCTTTCACAATCACTTCCTCTAGCATTAAGTGCAGAAATAGTTCCTAGGCAGAACCCCCTTGTATCCTGCATTGACCTCCTTGTATCTCTACTTTCAATACTTCTTATTTGGTACGTGTTGGGGGGGGGGGTTAACTGTGCTGAGCAACAGAACATCTCAGCACAGCCGTTATTTTGTTCTGTAAGTTCTGTAAAATGTTATCAATACATAATCATAGAAAATCAGAGTTGATTATATATAGATTGAGATACATATTACATTGCTATAAATGTTGGGGTGAAATCGTTTAGTCAAGAGGCTCTCAGTATCTTTCCTTTTCCTAGAATGCTGCAATCGTATACTATCAACAAATAGAAAACGCCTAAGAACAGGAATGATATTCTGTCTGAGAAAGAAGACACAGTTTGAAATAAAGTATCCCTCTGTAAACATCCAAGGAAATTTTGAGAGGGGAGGTTTGATGATACTAATTTTAGCCTGACTGAACAGAAACACACGGCTGGTCAAATGTCCACTGCATGCAGGAAGGGGTAGGGAGCCTTCCCACCAGCTCTGAAAGGGAAATCCATTAAATTCAAACATCAAACCTTCCCACTGCAGTTTCCTTTTTTTTTTTTTCCTGTCCACAGAAATTGTGACGGTCTGCTGCCCGCTTGCACCAAGAGGTGCCTGCCTGGGAGCAGACACACGGACAGACCGACCCATTCCTGCCACCTGCCCGGCCACCTGTCAGAGGGCCCACGGTGGCATCTGGGTGCTCAAGCGTGGCAAAGCCCAGGCAGAAAGCTGAGGGCATCTCATAACAACCTTCAGTCCCCCGCTACATTAAAATTAGCATTGCACATTAGGTTAAGAACTCGGTGCTTTCAAAAAAAAAGGAATTGAAAGACTGAGATACCCTTGTGCTTTCTGTCTGTTATAGAAGACATAACAACGTTTTTAAAGCAGTTTTGCTGGGGCGGTGGTGTGGGGAATAGAGACAGAGCAGGCTGTGGGACACAGCAAAGAAGAGAAATGGCGTTTTAGTGAAGGGATGTCATCAGCTTCCCAAAAGCTGCCATTTCCCTCTGGCACCTCTCAGCTGAAACAGTTCTAGTTCTTAAAAAGAGAAGACTTTCAGTCTTCAAAATGTGTTTACATGTTAGTTCTAAGTTTGACGCGACTCATTCCTATATGTTTTTGTCATCAAAATTATAACTCCTTCCTAAAGTTAAATATAGTTAAATTTGTGAAGAGCTTTGAAGACGACGACCGCATATGAGGCCACATACTTCATTGAATGCGTAGCAGGCACACTTTTTTGTGTGTTACAGCTTCGCCACCACACATTTATGGAGACTCGAGGTAGGCGTTAGCTATTTTTTCAGAAGTACTGACTTTCTCCTAATGTCCAGGCTCATCACGGTTCTAAACTGGGCCAGGTTTCTGCTTTCTCTCAGAAAGAGAAGACCAGAGCGATGCTGCCCACCTTCCAATGCCGCAGTTCACAAACCAAGCAGTTCATTTCAGCAAGCTGCTTAAAAGGCCAAGAAATTGGGATGGGCCTTCAGTTTGTTTCCATCAGTGGGGAAAAATGTCTACCAGCAGCACAACTTTTGTCTCTCTCTTTCCAGGTCAATTTGTCAGGATTTATCAGGTTATACGGAGTCAGGAAGGTCCAAGGATACTGAAGGTGGCCAGAAATGCCCTCCACAAGCTGCCCCGCGCACAGAGGGGAGGTACGAGCCAGCTGCCTCCCAGAGCATCAGCTTCCAAACTGAGCTGCAGCCTGGACTCAGAACAGCTTCTTTTGAAATCAAAGAGTTTAAAGTAGGAGAAAACTGATGTCTTTTAAGGTGAGAATACCATTCATCTGCTTTTTCTCCAGGGTAACTGCATGTTTAGCATTGAACAAAGTTGCACCTTGTGGGTGCTTTCTCTCCTCCTCCAAGTTTAAGCTATGCTTATCCTTCCTCTTTTATAGTGTTTAAAAAGGCATATACTTCCATCCGTGCCAGTACATTATTTTTTTCCACAGCAGAAGGGCATAGGTTTGCAACAAGCCTGTGGCTTTTGTAACTGCAGATGTTCCCAGCAGAGACACCGCACACGCCTTTGCCAGCAGATAGATAGGGCTGAGACAGAGCTGTAGTCATCATTTTTGAAGCTCTCTTTCTTTAAATGTTCCTGTTATCCAACAGCAGCACAAGAAGCGCACCTTTCCCTTATCTGTCTCTTCCCTGACCCCCAGCTACAGCCTGCTCAGCATCCTGCCCTCCCGCCGCTCCGTGCCGCATCCCTGCATCGCCTCTGCTGGCAGAGGGGCAGGATCCTGCCACAACCTTCATCCGCTAGTAAACTGCTGCTGCTGCTAGACAGGGCAGCAACCAGCGGTGGAGGGCTGTATTAGATAGGCGTTGAGCAAAATAGTTCTAGAGATAGAAATCTATTTATGTGGGTGCCCTAGTTTGAGCGACACAGGACTAATTTCTAATGCTGGGGGAAACTTCACTTTTAGAAGACTCTAGCATCTGAATTCGTGAAAATATTTACTTTATAGCCAGCTATGGGATGTGGGTTTCAAGGTCTCAGTGTTTTCAATCTCACCAGGTGCAGGGATGAGGAGGGGCGAGGCCTGGGCATTTGACCCAGGCTGGCCAACAGGATTATTTCATACCATGGACATCACATTCAATATAAATTAGAAAGTTTGCTGCAAAGTTTTCTCTCCCTTGATGGCTGTGATCCTGAGAACTTCTTGCCCCAGTGCTGGACCCCTGAGCCCTTCCCTTCCTCCCGAAGCTGCAGCGCTCGCAGTGTCCCACATTTCCTGTCCCCTCCTGGGAGTGCCCAGCTACCTGCTCATAGAATGGGCTGAGTATAATCCTCGTGTATTTTATATTGCTAACAGCATAAATATTGGTTATTTAGTGATTAGTGTTAGTTATCTAGTCTTATTCTATTAAATCTGTTTATATTTCAACCCTTGGGTTTCCTTGTTTTTCCCTGATTCCCCTTCCTGCGTGGGGAGGGGTCATCAGGTGAAAGAATAATTGTCTAAACGACAAAAAATCGCTGTGGGTTCCTCACACCATACCAGTGGGACAGAAACCCACTGGTTTTTTGCTAATCGAAAACCACAAACTAAGTGGCAACACTAGTCCTCAGTCTGCCATCAGATAGAAGGGTTATTTCACTGTTATAACCTCACCGCTGCCTCTTTCTGCATCTGTGTTGCGTTACTCAGGGGAAGGTGGCTTTAGGATCAGACTCCAGTTGCTAGAGCCCTGCAGCCCTCTCCCCTCGCCAGCCAGAGGTACCACCTAGAATCATAGAATCTTCGTGGTTGGAAAAGACCTTTGAGATCATCGAGTCCAACCATACACACACACAAAAAAACCCAACAAAACAAACCAAACAACCTACAATCTCTGCCACTAGAGTATGCCCTGAAGTGCCAAATCTAGACGTTTCTTAAACACCTCTTGGGATGGTGACTCAACCACCTCCCTGGGCAGGCTGCTCCAGTGCCTGACCACTCTTTCAGTAAAGTAATTCTTCCTAATATCTAACCTAAATCTCCCCTGCCGCAACTTCAGACCATTTCCTCTGGTCCTGTCATTATTCACCTGGGAGAAGAGGCCAACACCCACCTCTCTACAACCTGCTTTCAGGTAGTTGTAGAGGGCAATGAGGTCTCCCCTCAGCCTCCTCTTCTCCAAGCAACCTTCTCCATCTCCTGCAGTATCTGGGCATGTTACACCCTTCAAAGGACTCCCCTTCCCAGTCCCACATGAGAGGATCCTGCAGCCCGTCCCCTCCCTTCCTCTCTTTCCTCCTGTGTGTCAGCACCCACGCTCAGAGCTGCTTTTTGCTTTTTCTGCTGAGCAGTGCAGAAGCTGCCCAACCCAGGCAACACCCTCCCCAGACCCCCTCCTCGAAGAAAAGGCAGAAGCGGCAGAAAAGGGAGGAAGGTCACAAATCTGTTGGCCAGCGTTGCGATATGAGCCGAAACGCTTTCCAAATCTTTGCAAGCAGCGCAAAACTATTTGCCGATACTCACCCCTGGTAGCCAGGATGTGTCAGTGCCTCAGCTCCGCCACAGCTGTGCCAGCCAGGCCGAGCCCAGGGCACTCTTCTCCTAACCCCTCCTGGAAATGGCTGGCGAGGAATAGCGGTCAAATCTGTGCTTGCAGTCTTTGGAGCAGGAGGTATAATACTTGTGCAATTGGAAGCAGGATGGCCTGGCGTCCCTTCATGGTCCTGGAAGCGGAGCCTTGGCATGCACTGCTGGTGCCTATGCTTTAATCTGACTCGCAGGGCTTCGGGTATTCATCTCCAAACTACATCAAAAAGGAACATTACAATGAGAAATAAACAATTTTAACTTGGTCGTGTTGCATATCAAGGCCTGCCCTGGCAGCAGCTCAATCCCCTGGTTAGATGTTGAGGCTGAAAGTTTAAATACAGAGGAGCAGATTCCCCTTATTTTTCTTGTGGGCTATCCTTGCCCTGCCGTTGTGGCAGAGCGCAATAATGCTGTGTAAATGGTTACTCATTCAAAAGCCAGCATTCGGGACTGCCTCTGCCAAGGAAGCAGCACTGTGGGGTGGGTTTTTTTATCATATCCTTTCTGAAAGCATTCAGTTGAAATAACACAACACTGATTTGCTGCCGTAACAGAGGAGCAGCTAGCAGGGAAGTTTGCATGCTAAGACACCAAAGCTTATTCTAATAATATGGAAAGTTTTGTTTTTCTAGAACAGTTGTGTCAGCATGACTCAACAGGAGGAGAACCCTAGTATCTCCCAAAATAGTCCTGATGAGCTTTTGGCTCTCAAGGAAATTGCACCAAGAGAAAGCAGCCTGCACGCAAGGCAAAGCTGGACAACGCAGTTCCTTTCTTACTTTGCATTTTTTTTAGGTGGGGTGAAAAGAATTTGCTTCTGACAGGAACACTAGGATTTTCCATTAATACACAGTTATAGAACAGTAAATACTATGGCAAGTTCGGCACCTGTTTCTGAAGACCGCTATGACAAACTCACAAAACCCCATTATCAACATCACACAGATTTGTCACTCCAAAATGGGAACTCGAAGACAACTCACGCAGCACAGGATCCCCCCAACCACCGCTGCTTGCTCCCCAGACCTGCGTGGGGACACTTCGACACCGGTCGAACACGCTGATGGGTAGCTCAGCCACACACGAACGCTGGGCACACGGCGGGATCAAAGGTGCGTGAGCGTGCCTGCCACGGGACTGCCGGCGCTGCTGCAGGGAGGAAGGCAAGATATAAACTGATACCGACGATGAGTGAAACTCCCTTGGCACACGTGGGGGAGACATGTGTCTGGGAATACATATGGTTGCGTATAACTTCCTCCGGGCGCCGCCCAGGGCTTCCTGGATCCCTGCAGAAGGGGTCCAGCTCCCAGAGAAGATGCAGGGATGGGAACCACAAGCAGAGTCAGGTGCCCAAGACCCATAAAAAGGCTGCTCACGGGAGCCTTGACCTCAGCTTTTCTTACAGGCCAGGTTGGCTGTATCAACCCTTGGATTTCCCGTATTCATAACCCTGGATCTCCACGGGCACTCCACAGGCAGCCTAGTCAGGCTGCAGGACTCAGGAACCTGAAGCACAAACATCAAGGTACTGGGACCTTAGAGGTCAGCCCAAAGGTACCTTCTCATCACCTGGGCAAACGTGCTACCAGCTTGCTGCTGCTGGGGATCCATCCCCTAAAACAGACACAATCTGGAAATCGCATTTTCTTTTAATAGATTTTCAGCGATTTTCATACTGCTAATTGGTTCAACATTATCATCGTACAAATCTGCTTCTGTTTTTCAGGCACCTTCAGGAAATACTTCTGTATACCTTTCCAAAGTACCTTTGCTCACTTAGTATTTTGACGGACTGTTTTTCTCTTTGCTCTACGTATATCGCGCTCTTGTTGGGCTGATCAGCTCACGTCGCTGTGCCCCAAACTATATGACAGAGGTCATCTGTTGTGGGCTGCCCAGGGAGGTATTTGGAGACATAAAATATATTTCCAGTTTTTAAGAAAACGAGGTGCCAAGCCTCTTTCAAAACAAGGATTTTGCAGGTTTCCAGACAGAGCCACGACCACCCTCAGCTCTGGCCTCCCAGGAGGCACCAAACCTCCCCATGCTGAGGCGGTGCCATCCCCACAGCGTGTCCCTGGCCATCGGGGCCACTGGAGGTACCTGAGGGTTGGGGTCCTCATGTACCCTACAAGGCACGAGCTGCAGTACCAGGGGTCGGGGAGAGGGAGGAATGGGATCTCTTACACTCACCGTTGGACGGCTTCTGCTTCATTTCAGCTCACCAGGAGAGAAAATACATTGTCACAGCCCACCGGGTGCAAGCCGTCACCAGCAGGCTGTTGTGAGGAAGTTAGTGTTTAACATCCTGGCACTGGAATTTCCTGCAAGGAGGAAAAACAGTTTCGCTCAGCGCTGAGGAAAAGCTCCTTTAAGAGAGGCTGGG
The DNA here is from genome assembly GCF_964199755.1 of Larus michahellis. Lineage (NCBI taxonomy): Eukaryota > Metazoa > Chordata > Aves > Charadriiformes > Laridae > Larus > Larus michahellis. Next base: position 39,132,834 of record NC_133900.1, on the reverse strand, counting down.
CAAAGAGACGTGCGTGTCGGTGCGCTTCAGTTCGGGAAAGGTCCAACAAACCTTGTATTTCCTCATTGAGAGGAACGTGTGGACACATCTCATGCCTAGGTCTGTCTACGGCTAATACACTGAAGAAGTGCTTCCTTTTTTTTTTTTTTTCTCCTCTTATTTTCTTTTTTTTTAATGGAAGGAAAACATTTCTGGGAATGGTACCAAGTCATTGCAGAACCAGCTAGAGTTTCCTGTATGGAGATGGAAAACACTGTGCTGGGATGCAGAGATACATATTTAACTACTTGTTATACAAAAAAAAAAAAAAATAAAAAAATTGTGTTTAACAGTTGGTCAAGAATCTGAGCAGGAAATGAATCAGATCATTATCATATGCCATAAAAATATCAAGATTTTTGTATTCATTCCAAAAAAAGGCAATGCCAGGATATATTTTTGTGCAGGTAGTTCAGGCTTTGCGTTCACTCCCTCTGTACCCAATGCCATGAAATATTTAAGACATGACAGTGCATTTTAGAAAGAGAAAACCAGCCCATTCCAAATCTTTATTTTCAGTTATTCAAGACCTGAGAAGCTTTTTCTTCAGTGCAGGTACTTTTCTTGATTTATCTCCTATCATAGCTCTGTATTTAAAAAAAAAAATAGGAAAAATCTAATGAGGTATTTCCAAGTTTTCCTGCACTAGAAAAATAACATGTTTTGTCAGTTTCTTGCAGGGATTATTTCTGTTGTGTTCTTTTGCGTTTGTCTAATTTTTTAAACCAACTTTTTAGAAGCTTGAATACAGCAGAGTTGTAAACACCCATAAAAAAAATATTTTTTTTTAAGAAAAATTAAAATCCTGATCATAAAATTATGTCAGTGAGTATTTGAAAAGTGTGCATTGAATCTGACAGAGCCACCAAAACATCTTCAAATAATTAGATATTTCCAATATCTGACCATTCTCTGGCTTTCCAGACTTGAACAATGATTGAAAACAGACATCCCAAGCTGATTTTCAAGTACACACTCAGCTATTTTAATCATTCCTCCTAAATTATCCTCAGATTGCATTTCTTGCTCTTCTGTAAGTTTCTTGAGTGGAGCAGTACCACTTTAGTGATGATCGATTCAGAACGGGCCATGTAACTTTTGCGCATGTACTGCAATATGACTTTTTGTCTTTATCGCAGTATCGACGGAGAGAAACAGCCCATACTAGGGAACCAACTCCCCAAAACAAGGTACTTTCTACTACTGTGAAATACCCACATTTACAGACTTTGAGTTAATTTCCTCTCTAACATCCAAACAAAAGTTCCTGGGCATGGTATGTAGGGCACGGCTGTGCCTTTGCAATGCAGGTATGTCCAGGATGGTCTGGAGACACCTGTGGCAAAGTCCCACCGCAGCTGACCACGCTCTCCCAGAGTGGTGTGTTTAGTCAACAGCTTTGATGGGAAATGGCTTTCTTTTCTTTCTTCAGGTTTTGTTTCAGCCCGGCGATTTCTGCCAGGTCATGGTGAGCGTTTGAAGAAACGGAGCGCAGGCTGGGCAGCAGTGGCACAGACTTGAGAAGGAATAGTCCTTTCTTAGCAATGTCCCACTACTCCAATAGCAATGGTCCAGAAACATTGCCGACCCTGTAGGCCTTTTAGCAGGACTTAGGAACTCCAGCAGAGACCAAAACCCCAGTGCCATAGGGGATTGCAAGCACAGGGTAACAGAAAACAAAACCAAAAAAACCCTCCACTCTTCACTTGAAAGCAACTAGGCAACTTATACAAAGAATGCAACAGGGGGTTGTAATAATGCTAAAAAGACTTTGGTAGATCTCTCGTAACTGTAGGATGCACGAGAACTCATGTTTTCAAGTAATTTGCTCTGTAATTTGCAGCTTTTGGACAGAAGAGATATCAAAGGAAGACGAGTGAAAAGAATTATAAGCAAAAAAGAGCCAACTTTCATCTCAACAGCTGGAACAACAGGACAAGAATAAGTGTGCTCAGAGGTAACCATAGGACAATAAAATTTGGCTACTTTACGTCTGCTCTACTGTGGGAAAGAGCATCAAATTAGGTGTGCTCTCTCATCTTGTATCATTTCTGGTGATATTCCTCCAATGCGAACTCATCATGAGGTTTGCACCTGTGCTTACAAGAAGATCTCTGTTTCTTTGGGTCTTAGCATCCAACGTCTAACAACTCTGACCCAATAGACTGACCACCTGGTTTGTTTTCAGCTTATAACTTACACAAGTGTCAGTATAAAGATTCTTTCCTATTTATAGAAATTATGTTACATTTGCACTTCTTCATGGGCTATTTTTATGACATCATTTTAAATTAATTTCCTGCATCTTCCATGATTAATAGGTTCAACACATTTCCTTTAAAATAAGTCCTTTGGAGCACTTTATTTCTCTGGGGTTAGTTCCTTGGACTCTTTGTTCCCAGCTTACGTCTGAAACCAAAAGGCCAAGCAAAGCATACTGAGAAATGCATGACCCTCTGTTGAGAGGACTCCCTCTCGGTCTTCTCTCTGATGTCTCCATGTTTCTGTCTGATATTTGCAAAGCCTTCCAGTTGAACAGTATTCTTTCAAGAGTCACTAACAAAATTGCAGTGAGTAATGGGGGAAGGGATGGATAAAGTGAAGGCTGGCTGGACTCTTCTTCCCTACTGTTCAGAGGTCTAAATTTTTCTGTAAAATAAGTATTCCTCACACTTGCCATGATGAAACACAGCCTAAGAATGAGTTTGACTCGTTCCCTTTTTCTGCAGGTGGAAAAATCCTGCCTTCAGGCCACACAGCCCCTTCACTTTCACAAAGAACTCTGCAAGGAGCTGGCAAGCAGCTTTGCCATACCAAAAAACCAGTGAGCTCGTAACTTGTCACCAAGTAACAGGACAACATTGATACCACTGACTCATTCTGGGTAAGTCAGGTCTGCATCTGGATTAAGGGAGAAGGCAGTGTTTCCGTCCGTTTTGGCTCCTCCTGACAAAACAGCCTCCTGGCCATGAAGGAACCACTTTGTGCTCCGCTCTGCCTTTTACTCCTGCGAGGAAGTCCCCAGAAGAAACCCCCCCCCCCATCCCTCAGGAACGCCACCGATCATGAAATAATCCCTCCCCATTTGCTTTCCCAAACTCTGCTGGCACAGCAGCGACCATGCACGCTGCCAAAGTTAACAAGCAGCCACCTTAATCCCTCCTCCTGCTACAGAGTCTTTCCAGACCTGCCCAAGCTTTCTGCCGGTGGCTGCGTACGGGGGCAGGGTTGTCTCGGGGCGATTCCGTACAAGCCTATCTGCAGGAGGGCGGCAAGCGAGCACCTAATCTGAAATGACTCAAGCACTTGAGGGCAAGGGACTAGCTTTTTCCTGCGCAATTTTTCATTCGGGTAGTTTACTTTGGCTGGTCATCTTTGGTAAACATCACACAACACTGAAACCAGGAAATACCCGAAAAAAAATAAAGACATGGCAATTACTAATATATCTTACTTTGTGTTCCCAAGGATCAGCCTTACTCAGTCCAGATCCTGTCATCCCAAGGGGAGCAAAACCTCCCTGGGGACCTGTCGGGGGTGAAGGACACCCCCAGGATGGGAGGCAGCCGGGATGGGGGATTTCTGGGGCCTGGCAGGGCACTGACGGCATTGCACCACCACAGCACCGCCACGCCTGGCGGGGCACGTGTTTGGAAATCTCAGGCTGAGCAAAGGCCTCACACCAGCTGCCCTCGAGACACATGGAGATGAGAGCCTTGGAGGCTCCACTGCCCTGCTTTGTCCTTAAAGTTACCTGTTTCCCACTCCAGAGTTCAGCCAGGGGTTTTCCTGCCCCCTCCGACTCTTGCTTTTCCATATAATTTTTGGCATGAAAGAGAACAACTTTGCAGCTAAAGCTGTGCCTTTAACGGTGTATTTATTCTCTAATTAGATGGACCCCTACTGCATTTTAAAGAGGAAATCAGATAGTGAAGACGCTGAGGTGCTGCGAGGCCGTCTGTCCGGAGGGGCGCTCTCATCCAGCTGCTACTTGTTCCGTTCCCCCTCCTCCAGGGCGGAAAGCCAGAAGAGGGGCCAGACCGGAGGTGACAAGATGCCCCGGCTCCCCGTCCCCGCCGGCGGGGATGCAGCTGTGAGATGGGTCACTGCAAGCGCCTACACTTAATCCATCCTGCACATTTGTCGGGCAGCAGGGCAAGACTGCTCCCACATCCAGGGGCACTGGGCTGTGCCTGGCTCTGAAAAACCATAATCATAGAATCATCTGGGTTGGTAGGGATCTTGAAGATCATTGAGTCCAACCATCAACCTAACACCTCCAAAACCACCACTAAACCCTGTCCCTCAGCACCACGTCTACTCATCTTTTAAATACCTCCAAGGATGGCAATTCCACCGCTTCCCTGGGCAGCCTGTTCCAATGTTTGATAACCCTTTCTGTGAAGAAGTTTTCCTAATATCCATCCTAAACCTCCCTTGGCGCAACTTGAGGCCGTTTCCTCCTGAAATAAATCCTTGAGCATTGACCTCACTGTGAAGCTAGAACTGCTTTGAGCTGGAGGTGGGGGCCAGTAACTTCCAGAGTGCTTTTCCAACCTAGATTTTTCTCTGATTTGAAGTCTCACCTTCCCTGTATATAGTCTTTCTGGCAGCCCAGAGTGCTCGTACAACCATCTTCTGTCCAAGAGGCTGTGGCAGGGGGAAACCGCTGAGACAAGCTGTCACAATTGCACTTTTTCTTACAGTAAGTGGGACATGCATAGAAATTCAAGGCAGATACCCCATGACTGCACCAGTCCCAAGGCAGAGGGGATTTTTTGGAACCGGAGGACTCCCTAAACCCCTGTACATACTCCTACAACTGAGAAACAGAAGAAAAGGAGGTGCTACTTTCTCCTCTTCTGAATGTGTTTTCTGAAGGAGCCAGGTGATTAAAAACTGGATTAAGCGTTGCAGAAAAGGTGAGCAGAGTAGATACCAGCGAGAGCTTAACCATGGGACACCAGCAGGGATGGCTGGCACCAGCTGCCCTGAGACACCCCGAGCCCCCTCCGAAGCAGAAGCAGAGCCAGAGGCCCAACAGGAACTGTGGTATCGGAACCCCAGGGCCTCCAGGTAAGAGGTGCCGGCTGAATACGGGACACTCGAGAACTAAATGCTAAATAAACACTTACATGTCTAAAGGGGCATCAGGATCCCAAATTTCACCCAAGTCTCTCTCTCAGTTGTCACTGAGGTAAGACTGTGTCATCTGATTCTTAAAGCACATTACAGATGTCACTAAACGTGACTTGCTGATGATCTGCCTACCACTAGAAAGCTGACCTTCTTTCCTTCTCCCTTTTATGGAGGAGATACATTAAGGTCTAATGGGTAAGATGGAATTCCAGGAAAAAATCCCTGCCACGGATTTTTTTTCACAATTTTTCGTAGGCGACACTGACATCCAGCTTCTCGCATAGGCCTTCTGGAAACTCAGCTCCAGGCCGTTTTGATAGGGAGCACAGAGGAGGGGTACTGTTATCAGACCCAGGGGTTTCTTGACTGTGCCCTGTATTTCCATCACCACCACTGCCCAAAATATGCTTTTCAATCAAGCTAAGTAGCAGGTTAGAATCCTTAAAAAACAAACAAACGTGCAAGTAACAAACCAACCAGGCAAACGAAATAGAAGCCCGTGCCCTGGGAAGCCGACTTTCACTAAGATACAAGGAGAAAAGAGCCATGGCGCACGCAGCGCCATTCCCCCCCCCGATAGCACGGGGTTGGGCTTGCAGAGCAGAGCAGCCAGGCACCGCAGAGACACGGGCTTTAAACCAGTCTTCAGTGTTTATGGAAAGCAGAAGCAGCTGTTTTGCAGGCAAACTAATAAAAGTCGGCATCTCACGTAAGAGCGAGCTTTAGCTCAACTGTAACTCTAAAAAAAAGTCTGGACTCCAAAAGGTTTATCCTAGCTCAGGAGAAATGGCCTCTTCTGCCCTCAGAATAAATTGTACAACTGGGAAACAGTTTTCAGAATAAATTGTACAACTAGAAGACAGCCTTCTGAGTTTTCAGCACCCAGCACACAACACGTCTACTTGCCGCTAGGCAGTGCTGCGCTTCCTGTGCGTTCGGTCACGTTAGACACCGTACGTACAACCTGCCCAAGGGCCCACGCTGCAGGACAGAGACGGCTTCTACCAGTCGAAGTCACGCATGCTATGGTCTTACGTCTCCCCATCTCTTTCTGGAAGTTAAATCAGACACGGGGCTGACCTAAATGGGGAGGGATGCCGATATACTCAGCACCTGGAGGAGACCTGGGCAGCTCCAGAGGCTTCCTACTTCTTCCTCTCATGAAACGCTTCCTTACCGGGCTCTCTCTCAGACCCCAGGCTTGCGGGCTTCTCTTCTCTTAATATCTGCAGTATGTTTGAGGCAACACTGGGTCCACAGTAGTAGTAATTAAAAAACAACCCAGAAAAACAGAGCAGTCATTAGGGTTTATTCACTGCAGGAATACATGGGGGAATTTGAAATCAGCAAGTCGGTCCCATTACTGTAAGGATATATTTGGTCTGTCATCTATTAAAATGCATGGCTGCGTGTGCCTGGCAAGTGCTTCAAAGTTGTTCTTTTGATCTTTGCAAAGATAAAACTGTAATATTTTTGTAGGTATATGAGAACATTAGTTACTAGACTAGTTAAAAACCACTTAACTTTTGATACCGGTGCCATCTGTTTCCTATTTTTATTTATAGGACTCAATACTCAGTCTCTTGAGGACTTCTCTAACAAACTCTCTCTCTATGAAATATCAGCGCTGCTTTGGCCAAGACAGCTGAACTCGGGCTTGACAGCTCTGCGTATGGGGCTGGTCATACAGACAAAGGACTACTCAGACAAGAGAAAGCAAGGAGAAGGCTGGATTGAAGGCCACCTAGGAGCCTTGTGCTCATCCCTCAAGTCAGCTCTTCAGAAAGAAGAATACTGCTCTGGTTAGGCTTCAGGTTTCTTACTACAGCAAACGGCATATGAGCTTCTTGCAACCAAACCCAAACCTGCAGCTTACTGAGCTTCAGTTATGTAAGTTGTTCTGGAGGATGCTCACAGGCTTACATTTCACCAAGGAAACTAATAAATAAGAGCTAACAGATACCTTATATCTCACTTAAGGATTTTTGAAGCATTTCTAGAAGCCATTATTTGGTCCTCAACAAATTGGGTGATGAATTTTAGTCCTTAAACTGATAAATTATTACAAACCTTTCAAATGAACAGAAAGGTTCCTTTCTTACAACAAACAAACCAACCTTTTACCAACCAGTGCATGAACAGGGCATCTATAAAAGGCACGAAGATATCTCTCCTTAACAACACTGTGAATTGAGGGCTTCCAAAAATTGCACATTGCTGAAGGGTATTGACCTGGGTCATGAAGTTCAGCTACTGCAAGGGAAACTCATAACCCTACCTGTGAACCTCACTCAGAGGGCAGAAATACTTACAGACAGGAAAAACTTGTGTGACTGTGAGCTCAGCCCCCGCAGGCTGTCCACCCCCACCATCTCCATCAGGTCTTTGCGTCCCAGGCTTCTGCTTCCATCAGGAGCTTCCCACTCCGTAAGCCACGTACGGCTCAGGCCAGGCGATGCAAAGCCACAACGTTCGAGGCTGCAACCGAAAGCGTAAGCAAGCCCTGCGAGCCAGGAGAGAGGGAGACCAGCTGCGCTTGCCTTGATGTAGTGGTGGTGCCAGGAGAAAATTGCTCAGCAGCATCTGTGTTCGCCAGAGCAACGGCATGGGAAAATTGTACAACTGAGTCCTGGGTAGGTAGAAGATACCTACGGTCTGATTTCTTGCAGCCCTGGGAAGGGAATTACAAGCCAAGGATGTACAGACAGGAAAAACTGAAATTTAGTACTCAGTCATTTGGTGAGTGCATGATCTGAACGCAGCGCTAACTGTGGGAACCCAAAGGAACCCACAGTGTGTGTCTGATGCCCTTAGCCAACGGGAAGGGGTGGGAAGTGCCTAATTAAAAGCTAATAACTGAAGGAGGAACACAAGCTGTGATTTAGTTGACTTTCATCAACAGAAGTAGGGATGGCATCTCCCCTGGTTAACAACTGCTTGCTGCCTGCAGAGAGACTGATGGACCTGCATGGAAAGAGCAGGTCGATATGAAACCGCTGCTGAGCTCCAGGAAACATTTACGCTGCAAACCGTGGGTCGCGCAGCTGAACGGCGTGGGGGGAGCCAAGGGGGAACGAGGGCTTCCCACACTGCTCCAGAAACAGGGCAGCAATGAGGTCATTTTCCATTCCCTCACGAGCGCCACGCACCCCGTCCAGGAGGTATGGGCGCCGTCGCGAGGTGGGCTGGAGGAAGGGTGAACCAGGCTGCGTACAAGCAGCTGGAGGAACGCCGCCAAGATGCCGTGTTTCTCATGTGAGCGCTGCCGAGAAGAAAGCAATGTGCTCCCATGGCCACATTGCCGTCTCACAGGTCTGAGGAGAGCGGTGGGAAGGTTTCTGTCGCTTCTGCAAGGTTCCCTTATCAGCCTCAGCATCTGGTCTGCACTCTTCAGCATTTCCTATGCCGCACCGCAAAACACCTTTCATCTAACGAGGCCGCGTCGAGTGAATGAAGTGAAACATTTCTCTCCCTAAATGAGAACCAGCAATCGTAGCAGGTTCTCGTAGGGCACTGATGGCCAAGCGCGCCGCTGCAGCACCTCAACCTTGCGTGAGGAGGAGGTTGTTATTCCCAGTTTTGAGACACCGCCACACCACGGTGCCCACTGACCCCCAGCCTGGCAGAGGTGACCCGCCTTCCACGTCACCATCTCTGGGAGCCGGCATGGGTCCAGCGTGCAGGCTTCCCCCACATCTGTGCTAACGAAGACGTGCGAAAGCATCAGCCTCCCTTCGCAAACTGTACACTCAGTCAAAATTAAAACCAAACAACCGGCTCCCAGCAAACTGAGCGTTTTGCCAGCACAGTTGGGGAAACAAGGTCTGGCGGAGACTGTTCCCCCGCGGGTACGGCAGTCATACCCCGCAGCGTGGTGGGGATGGTCAGGGGCATGGCGTGTCACCTTTTGGAAATCGCCGCCCAGAAATTGGGTTTACTGAAGAGGACGGTAGCTTTTTTGGTCACTCATGGAAGGTGGCGCGCTCCTTCCAAGAGACGTATACGTACGCACTGGGTTGCAAGCCAAGCCTGGCTGCTGGTAGTTTAGCTGACAATGATTAAACAGCTGGTTTATGCTAGACGAGAAGCTCTTCCACACCGGCTAGAGCAGCTCGTCTGGCACTGGTGCGTACAGCGGGGAGGCCGCTCATTCCAGGCCAGCGTGGTCCCCACTCACGCAGGTTGCTGGCAGCCTCCAGGCAACAACTACTCCAGAGAGGTGCGTGGGTCTGCGTGGAAGCACCAACCCACCACCGCCTCTGAACAAGGCTGCTAAAATCCCCAACAGCCCAGGGAGCAGCTCCCACGCACAACCAGGGGAGCAGCCATGAACGTCCGCCCTTCAGAGCAGCCCCGGCGTTAGGAAAGGTTTGTGGGGCTGTGCTGCTGCTGCTGTTGAGGAAAGCAGCAAGAAATTAAATACAGCAGAGGTCACGGAAAAAGCGAGCCGCTTGGTGCGCAACCCACAGCGACAAAGGAGGCGTTTCTGTCAGGCAGGCACGGACAGACGGCTTTTGCAGGGAAACCCACTCCAGAGAGGGAGGGAGGAGCAATAATATTCAGCTTTCAGCAGCGGGGGAGCGCCTGTGTCCGTGCATTAGTGACGGGCTGCAGAGGCGGGTGCGAGCTCCCAGGACCTCAGTTGCAACACCGCCTTGTAGGGCTGGGACAGTAAATCCTCCCCCTGCTCTGCTCTCGTCACTCGCCCCCGACGGGGCAGAGCACAGCTCGCCCACTGCCTCCCGCTCCTCCACCTTCCCCACCTCACCGAGACGGGGAGCGTCACAGAATCGCAGAATGGTAGGGGTTGGAAGGGACCTCTGGAGATCATCTAGTCCAACCCCCCTGCCAGAGCAGGGTCACCTACAGCAGGTTGCACAGGAACGCGTCCAGCTGGGTTTTGAATGTCTCCAGAGATGGAGACTCCACCACCTCTCTGGGCAGCCTGTGCCAGTGCTCTGCCACCCTCAAAGTAAAGAAGTTCCTCCTCACGTTTAGATGGAAATTCCTACACTTAAGTTTGTGCCCGTTACCTCGTCTTGTCGCTGGGCACCACTGAAAAGAGCCTGGCCCCATCCTCCTGACACCCACCCTTTAAGTATTTATAAGCATTGATGAGATCCCCCCTCAGTTGTCTTTTTTTCCAGACTAAAAAGGCCCATATCCCTCAGCCTTTCCTCATAAAAGAGATGTTCCAGTCCCCTCATCATCTTTGTTGCTGGGATCACCCCCAGCAGAGCTTCCTCCAGTGCAGGACCGGGCAACTGCCCCAACCAACACCAGGCACCTCCTTCTCCAGCTTGGGACACCTACCTCTGCCAGCCTCCCACCTGTCAGAAAGGCAGGGCGAGCATTGCGTTGCCGCTGGGACAGGGGACGGCCACAGCAGCTCAGCAGTCCTGGTGAGACAGCGAGCCCTCAGCCCACGCAAGGGTGCTGCAGAAGAGGACGTGGTTAAGCCCTGCCCCGAGCCATGTCCCCCACAGATGTGGACAGGCAAGACTGAGCAGCGGGATGGGGCAACCAAAGGTACAAGTAAAACACGCCCACGGGGATGGGAAAGTGCCACCGTGCACTTTTTCCACAAATAGCTTAAAGCAAAACAAGCACGTGGAGAGTGCAAAAGAAGATGGAGGTGACTCGATGACTAAGAAAAATAAACAATGGGTGTTCCCTGAGGCTGGAAGGGAAGAAAGTAAATGCTATAAGGCAACACCCAACCTAGTACCGTAAAGACCAGCGAAAAGTTCACCTGCCAGGATGTCAGTGCCGGCTCTGTGGGAACCTGCGGTGCTGTTGAGGCCATGGCTTTCCAGGCACCAGGGCTTCTCCCGAGGCAGAAAGTAGTTGGGTGCTAGATCTGAAGGCACCACCAGCCCCAGCGCAGGTGATGAGCACCTCCCCTGCTTCCTCCCCTTCCACTCCCTTCAGCAGATTAAGATAGTTAACAGCTCTCTTTAATGACCTCATTTGCCCCCTGGCAATCATATCTCTCAGCTGTCCTCAGAGCTTTCAGGCTCATTTCTGCAAGCCCAACAGCAAGCTGCTTTGCTGGTCGTTGCTCCTTTGAGCAGCTGGAATGCTCCTGCATGCCCAGGTCCAGCTGCAGAAGCTGTAGGACAGACCTGCCAATTGCCACCGTGCTCATGACAAAGCCACAAGAGCAAGCCATAACCGTGCTCCCTGGGTGAGCCTGCCTTCGGGGACATGTACCGTCCCCCACGTGCTTTGTAGCCCACATGTGATATTTGCAGCTCGGTCTGGCCAGTCTGTTCCTCCCAAGCAGTCCAAACCCAGCTCCAGGGCCAGACTGGCAGCACCCAGGTTGCTGGGCAGTCCAAATCCCTCCCACCTCAACACCGTGCTAACCCCACTTACCAAGAAACAAGGTCCCAGTCAAGAATTGCTCTCATGCTGAGAAGCTGTGTTAGGTGCTCCTCTTCCCTTCGCTCTCCGGCTTAACGCCGCGGGGGGTTTGCTGCAGCCTGGCAAGGCTGGGGCGGCCGGACACGCCTGCAGAACATGCGGGCTTTGTCCAAACGCTGTCTCTCATTGTACCTATACAGCTTCACAAAATGTGCCAGGAATATTCCCTGGCTCCAGGGTGGAAATTCTGGGCAAACCAGGCAGACTTGTCCAAGATGCCCTGTGTGTCCTGTCCAAGGACAACGATAACTTGGTACCCCCAGTTCCCAATGCACGTCCCAGAAGCCACAAACCCGCTGGGAGCAGGGATGGCTGTCGCTTCTCTCATGTCCCTTCTTAGCAAAACACTGAACGTCCCGAGTTTATGTAGCGTTCGCACCTGGATAGAAATCAACACCAAACACAGCAACTGCCCATGAGTCTTCCGTGGCACTCCATCACCAGCCCTACTAGTGAACTGCGCAAGTTATTCCGCTTTTATACTGGTATTTTTGTTTTTCCCTTTGCAATTTTAAGCGCTTATTGGGTTAACATAGAACTTATTTTGCCGAAGTTTCTCAAAAAAACAGCACCAGTTTGAGAGAGATCGGTGAAGCTCCCAATCCTGCTCTAAGGAATTCCTCGCACAAGGCAAGAAATTAGGAATTATTTTGCTTACAACAAGATGTCTTTAGAGCAACCTCTCCAGTTTCACTCTAGTAGAATTACAATCATTTTGGTACAAAGAAATTTGTAGTGGAATTATTTATTTCATCTTCCCCTTTACTGTAGGAGGAATGATTTTTAGCTGAGCCCAAATCCACTTGCATTCAGTGGATTGCTAATTAGGCTTACAGATGTCTCCTGATGGCAGCAATTATCCCTGGTAACCTTAATGAGCTTGTTACATTCCTTAGTTATTGTTTTGAAAAGTTATATGAAATACTTTGCCTAATACTACACAACTCCCAGCGGAATTGCTTCTTGATCTGTTCTGGTTTGATTAAAGAGAACGATTGTTTTCTTTCTCAGCAATATTTCTCAAGTTGTTTGCGGCTCATTTGCCTTGTCTTTTGCTGGCACTTTAACAACTCTGACCAACTTTTTCATAGAGGTCTTGTTTTCCAAACATTTCTAACTTTTTTTCTCTCCGTGAACTCTCCAGTGTCTTTGCTTGGTTTATTGCATGGGGTTTTTCTCTCTTCTTCAGCGGTTTATTCTGCCGAGAACATACACATTACTTACAACAGGGACTTGGTGCCCATCAGAACTCTGAGGGGTTTTGTGCTGTTGTTACAGTTTGTTGTGGATCTAAGAAAAGCATCTCCTTACACTGGTACTTGAGGAAAAGCTTCGTTTCAGTGCATGGAAAATACAGAGCTCCCTAAAATAATTAACAGAATTAACAGAATGAGCCGTGTAAGCTAACTGGGCGCAGCTTTGCACGTCCTCTCTGCTGTACCTTTGCATGTCCAAAATTCACTGAACATGCTATACAACGAGCAACATTATCCAGGGAATAAAGAACTTCATTGCATTTCAAACCAAATGATCGCTGCTTTTTTTTCCTCTGCATATTTATTGTGTTTGCACCCCCACTCTACTCCTCCTGAAGTCTCCTGCCATAGGCAAGAGGTGCCCAAGAAAGCATGTCAGTGGTTATGACTACTTCTCATGGCTTAGCAATGATTTCAGGAGCATCAAAGTTCATATGAACGTGTCAACTTTCCTTCGGAATCACAAGCAATTAGGATTAAACTCCAGAGTCAGGCTCCTGCCCAGCACGACGCATCATGGAAAGCGGCTGAAGACTCCAGGCTTTAGTTCCTGACCAAACCATTAAAACATCACAGTTTTGAAAAGCATTCAGTGACGATCCCATTTTTCTGACACAGAAACCAAAGGAAGGCTTAGCAGCACCTTCTGCCCGAGCAGTTAAAGCAGGTAAACGTAGCAGCTTTTGACTATCCTGCCCAGTGCCTACCTCTTTCTGAGCTAACTCAAACGCAGGGGAAAGCGTAGCTGGCAGGGTATCTTGCAACAAAAGCTTTCTTCGCAGGAACTGTTGATTCACTGAGACAAACCGTTTGCAGAAACACGCTGTTTCTGGTGAAACATTTCAAGACCTGGGATGGCATTTCTGGCTGAAACCAGCAAGTCGGGGGAGCTGGTCCGATAGCTCAGCAACGTGGTGGGACTGGCAGGGCCAGAATTCAGGTCTGGGAACTCAAGACTGCCGAGTAGCCTTGCACGCAGGCTGCCAGCTATTTTGCCGTGTCTTTTCTGCTCTGCCTTCAAATAAAAACAAACATTAAAGCTCAACATTTTGTCAAACAGAGTTCCTGTCTTCCAGTCAGTCTGAGCTCAAAGGGTAAAGAGGAAAACAACTAAAAAGTAGCAAAAAGTACGGAACTTGCTCAAGTTCACAGAATCCTGTGACCCTGGTTGTCTCTTGTCTGACCTCCCACAAGGAGCGGGACTGCCACCACCACTACAGCAGGTCACACGTGGCTTTGTCCAGCCCAGCCACGAACACCTCCAAGCACAGACATCTGTCCACCTCTCGGGGCAACTCATTCTCCTGCAGCACCACCCTCCAAGGGAGGTCACTCATGTTCAACCTGAACCTCCCACATGGCAACCTGTGACCGCTGCCACTTGCCCTAATGCCTGCAGCCACCACACAGGCTTTGGTTCTGCCGTCTTTGTGGCTGTCCTTCAAGCAGCTGTACAGGGCTGCTGCTGCATCCCCCTTCCCTCTCTCTTTCTCCAGGCTTAACAAGTCCCCTTGGCAAGGACATCTCCGAATCCCAGGGTGCCCTCCCCTTTTTCTGACACCAAAGAGTGAAGATGCCCAGACACGCTCTGCCACGCCAGAACTCAGGGCTCTACAGGAATGGAGAGCAGAGACGACTGGCACGAAGGAAAGATTCAGCCCCAACCCGGGTGGCAGCACTTCCCTGGTCGCCTTTCCCACCACAAAGATTCAGTCTCTACACGGGCTAACACAATGCTGTTCTGTTCTGGAGAGTGGTGTGAACTCGGCTCTCAAAAGAAATATTTGTTCCAGTTCAAGCTTTGGCATTTTAAACAAGGGCAATTAAATGCGCTGCAAATGCTATTGCAACATGAAGGCTAACAATGTAAACACAAAATGTCAGGAGTCACTCACAAGAAAAGCTCCTGAAAGAAAGGCCCACTCACCCGCACAGCGCAAGTGTAACATCGCCCAAGTGACAGCTTGCATTTTGAAGCCAGATAAACAAGCCAGAATTCAGCCTTTTTTCTATGGCCAGAGGCTTACACCCCCAAATAACTATGTCAGCAGCAGAAGTGGCACCACTTGGAAAAATCTCTGATCCGCATCAACAGGCAGGTCCCCAGTGTTACTGTTTGCTACAGATGCCATTACTTACGCCTCTAAGTTTGTACCTACAAAAGCTAAACCACTCCTAGTTTAAACCACAGGATGCAAACTTCAGAAGAAACACATGCAGTACAGGTTCACGGATCATTTTAAGAACCTAATACTGTCCTGTTTCTCCAGAAAATTTGAGTTTTAAATTTCTATCCTTCACCTGACAATAACAGCATCCTGAACATGCTTTGCTTTTTGAAATGCACTGAATGCTCAGACTTCAGTAAAAAAAAAAAATTTATTTTCAATATAAAAGTGCCAAAATATCCACCAACATTGTAATCTATTCAACAACCAGCTTACTCTAGTAATCAAAATTGCAAGCATCTTTATTCACATTTTTAAATCAAATTCCTTTTCACACGTTTCCACAGTAACCCGAGTCCCTCGAAAGTGGGAAATTTGCATTTCGATTGGCTGCTGTAGTCCATATGTCCAAGTTCATGTAGGCACGGAAGGGATTAAACCTCGGATAGTATTCCTGCTTACACATCACCGCCTGGTTCTCCACGTGGGTCGAGTGTTGGGTGGTGGCACTGACGGGGCAGCAGCTTTCATAAACATCACTCTGAGGTGCCCAGATGGAACCAAAAAGTCCAGACATTGGAGACAAGCTTCGGGTGCTTGAGAGGTAGGGCTGTAGGGCGAGATAAAATTATCATGGGACACTGCAAAACAGACCGTTTGCCAAAGAAAACGTGGAAATGTAGTTCTAAATGGGAAGAAGCAGCGTTTATGCAGAGAACTTGGGAAACGCACAAGTAGAAAATTGCACACGAGTTCACAGAGCAACATGGCTGCCGAAAACAGTCCAGTGGCATTACCGAGTGTGTGCAAAGGCACTCCACTAAATGAAGCCAGACGAGCCCCTCATTTATAGCAGCCTTCCAGTATCTAAAGGGGGCCCACAGGAAGGATGGGGAGGGACTCTTTATCAGGGAGTGTAATGATAGGACAAGGGGTAACGGCGTCAAGCTGAAAGAGGGTAGATTTAGATTAGATATCAGGAAGAAATTCTTTACTGTGAGGGTGGTGAGACACTGGAACAGGTTGCCCCACATGCCAGGGGATGTGCATGCCCCATCCCTGGAAGTGTTCAAGGCCAGGCTGGATGGGGCTTTGAGCAGCCTGGTCTAGTGGGAGGTGTCCCTGCCCACGGCAGGGGGCTGGAACTAGATGATGTTTAAGGTCCCTTCCAACCCGAACCATGCTGTGATTCTGTGTGATTCTCCCTGCATGGCATCAACATTACTCTAACAAGCACACAATATTCAGTTCTGGTCAGGCTCTTAAGAAAAATATGGGAAAAGTGGAAGACACGTGAAGAGCACCATGCACGTTTTGAGAGTTAAAAAAGAAGGACGCCCAAGAAATGACAAGAAGGAGGCTGAAGTATGTATCAGTACTGAAAGACCATGCACGCCGGGAGCAGAGAGGGATATTCAGTGTGGAAAAGACACTATAACTGGGAGCTAGGGAGTTTAGTTAGAAAATTTAGAAAGCTTATAAAGAACCTCCTGGAGGGCAAGATGTGTTAGTTTGCGAGGAAGTCTCTTGGAGAAGGTCATGGAAGTCTTGGGACTTTTAAAACTGAATGAAACACTGAAATGTATTGTGGGGAAAAGCTCGCCAGGGAAATGAACTGAATTATCTAATGTATTTTCCAATCTCTACCTTCTGTGTTTTCTGGCATTCCTGAATAAAATATGAAATAAAGCTACATTTATTTTAGGAAACAGTCTTCTCCCGGTTTTGTCACTTTTTAACACAGCAAAATTTTCACTTTTGCAGTTGGAAATACTTCTTGATTTGTTTGGCTAGTTTTTTAGGTTTTTTTACTGTAAATAAAAACAATAAAATTCTAAAATAGAAGATTTTGAAATTTGAGCAGAAGAGAAGGTGGTTACAATTAAAGACCACCTTGAACTGAAGTCACTACATTTCACTATGGGATGACATAAACATGGCTAGTCTAGAGCGTAACAGGTCAAAGTCAGCATTCAGAAAACTGCACAAATCCAGCTTAAATCACTTGTATTTCATAGCAAAAAAACACCTGTCAAAGTCACTGAGAGCAGCTGTCCATTCAGCTCTACAATTTCCAAATCTCTTCGGGTTTTGCTGTCAGCACTTTTTGTGTTTTACCCTCATCTGGAAAGGTTGATTTTGATAGGAAAAAGTCTCAGTAGACTATGCAAGTTCAAAATGTTTTTCCATATGTAAGATGATTTTTGTAACCTTTCAGGCAAAAGGATCTGTCTTGAAATTTCACAGACAACGTCCAGTAACAACCTTGACCAACAACTGGGAAAAAGCCACACTACCAGTGCCACCAGCATCAAATACATACATCAGGCTACTTAAAGGATTCATGAAGAACATGCAAGCAACAGGTAGGGGAAAGACAGGAATGCATTGGGAGTGCTTTGAAGAGGCACACGAAGGCAGTGCCTCGCAGTCACCATACTCACTGTGGAGTTGATGTAACTGGCAGGCTCCCAGGCAGGTGGCATGTTGGGAGGTGCGTTCCAGGTGGAGGGACAGTTCTGGTCAATGAAGGCTGTATTCTGCACCGCTGCGGTACCTGGGAAGCCACTGGGGTAGTTCATGTTTTCTGCAGTTTATAAAAGCAGGAAGACAAAATAAGGCTTTTGTAATATAAATACTGCTAACATTTCTGCGGAGGAACACTGAATCTTCTTGGAGTGAGCCAGGCTGGAACAGGACCTAAGCCTTCAGTGACTTCAGGCACCTTCAGGGCAGCACAGCAGCGAAGCATAACAATTTCTGTTAACAAGACTACCACTCTGTATTAGGGACTCACTAACAAATTGCTATCAGGAGGACGGGATAAAGAGTTGGCAATGTCTCTACTAGAGAACGGAGTCTTTATTAGCCACAGAATGTGCATGGCAGAGCCTACCCAGGCTTCACTGCCAACATGCCTCAGCTCTAAGCACCCGAGGGATCACCGTGCTGCCTGTGATACTGTAGCCTGACCTTTAATTATTGCTTAGGTAATGCTAAAGAAATCTAGGTTGCTGCTGCCAGTGTGCTTCCCAAGCCAAGAAACTCTAGCCTGGAAAGGTAATTGGTCACAAGAGGCCGCCTGTTTCACACACTGGAAGGCAGAAGCCTGCCAGAGGGGAAACAAAGAAAATTGTGCAAAAAGATTTGTGTAATACTGTGGTCACAAGCATGTCTCTCTATTCCCTCTCAGAGAGAGTCCTGTATAGCGGCTTTTCAGGCTTAATAACTCCATACGAAGACCAGTCTTCTCATCCGCCACATGCAGACATTGTTTATTACTACAGAGCATCCAGTCAGCTGGAAACTGTAAAGTCCGCTTAAGTAACGAATGCCCGGATGTTTATAGACAAGCTCAGCCTTTTGTTCTACAAAAGGTGAGAGGAAAAAAAAACCCCACACTCAGTGATAATTCATAAGCTTTATTTCATCTTACCTTCTGGGAAAGCACCATATTCATTCATTTCTAGTGGACAATACATGTTGGAAAACTGGCTGTCACAAGCTGCATTCCAGTCAATGAAGCTGTCCCAAGGGGAAAAAAAAAAAAATCTGCGGTCAGAAAACAACTCACAGAACTTCTGAAAATTATTTAGAAATACATATTTAATGTAAAGCTGTTGGATGCAAAATGCCTGCAACTGATGATGAGGCTCTTCACATTCCACTTGCCAATTCTGCCAGTAGCCAACTCTGTGCCACTACATAATCACAGTGACTCTCTCACTGAGCTCTCTTCCCTCTGCGAGGATGAACAACTTGTAATGACAGCTACCAGAGTCCTGCAACACCTAACCAGGTTCAACTTCTTCCTCCGTAGAAAGAAAATAATTGTATTTCTTCCCCACAACCATGGAAATGGTACATATAAAGTGAACTAAAGTGATTTGAAACAAAAGAAAACGTAACGCATTCTCAAGCATTTGAATGCTTGAGAACAGCAAATAAAATGGAGATTTATTTTTTTAACTTCTAACTTTCCCTACCACATGTGTTAAAGTCCTGTTAAAAAATGCGTTTTCTAAACTACTTATTAATTTGTAGGGATTAGACTTTTTTGAATTAAAATAATTTCATAATTTAAAGAAGACTTTTCAAAAGTAATTCTTAAAGATATGTCAGAAGTGAAACAAGCCCCGCTATGCATAGAACTTGAAGAAGTCCAAGTCTGGACCCAAGTCTGGACAAGGCAGGCATATAAAAGGATTTCACGTCAAGTTGTGCTAATTCAGTTTCACAATTCAGGCAAGAAGCTATCATAAATTACCACTACTACATATGAATAAAAAATTACATGAATTTTTGCATATAAAGTCCAAATTGAGATGAGCTTATGAAAGCAAAGTAGCATAATACAGATCTGCCACAAATCATCATATATCTCATCTGACTTAAAAGTCAGACAGACTGCTAGGAATTGCTCCCAATCATTCGGGCTGTGGTTTGTTGACAAGAAAGTTAGAACTGAGGTTGGCACGCCGGCTGGGATCACAAGACCATCACTTGGGGATTTCTGCATTACTATCCTGACATACAAAATGACAGAGTATGGCCTGAAGAACTGGCTGTATTTCACTGCATTGTGGTGGCAAAGTATTTCTTCTTGATAGTTTGGGGTGCATCTTTCATTAGTAAAATTTGCAGCGTGGAGAGTGTGAAATACCAGAATTATTCAAGTTCATTACTACAGGAAGATCAACCCAAATCTACACAGAGCCTCAAACAGACCAACTTTTATCCTTACACCTCCTTCAAACTGGACTATTTGCCTTTATTTAACAATCTCTGTTCATGCCATTTAACAGGAATACACACTGCATAACACACCCCATGATACACAGAAGATATATATTTATCAAGAGGAAAACAAACCTAAAAGCCAGGCCCTCTGCCCGGGCGTGCAGAAGAAGTAGCAGAAATTAAAAGCTTTCCAAAAAGCATTTAATTAAATTTGAAAGATGTTCTGGAGTATCTACAGATGAGCAGGAACACCAGTAAATTTGTCTTAGCAAAATAAATCCTGATGTACTAATGGAAGGGCATAAAAAACTAGAACTAAGACTGAAGTGACAGTAAGAATTTAACTTGAACTACCACCTGCCTTACAAATATTGTAAGATAAGCTCAAGTACAGTCCTCTGCATCACAGAAACCATTATTCATACTGTTTACATAAAACATAACTTGCCTGTTGTGGACAGAGGGGGTTTCTTGGATCATGCACGGTATATTGTTCTCAAGATTGTAGTTTAAACTGTTTGTCAGGCAGACTGGCTGGGCAGGCCACAAGTCTCCTGTTGGGTAAAGACCTAAAAAGGGAAAAAGGAATGAAATGCAGAACAACAAGGAGAAGGCTCTACAAACTCTGAATGTCACAATGACACTTTATTCTCAGATCCACAATAATGACTGTATGCTAGATAAAAAGTCCAGAGTTACTAACCAATCTACTTTTTTTTTTTTGTGATGAATGTCCATCTTAAAAGAAATCTGAAAATTTCTATTTGTTAAAAAATATACATATATAAAAAGACCTGAACCAAGAAACTGAAATTCAACTAAACAGGGCAAGAAATTCCTACAGGGAGTCCTTAAGTCACCAGCTGCCAGCACCAAGGCAGCACCCTTCCTCACAACAGGACGGATGGCAGGGATGTGATCCCCACCAGCCTCCTCTTCACCCCCAGCCACCAGTCAGTAACCATCTCTGAAGTCCAACCACGTGAATGCAGAGGGAACAGGGTCAGGTTTTTAACAGACTAGAGCCATTCACAACCAAACAATACACAGATACTCATCGTGCTGCTCTCTACCAACCAAGTGCCCTGACTGCCCACAGATACTTGGTTCCTATCAACTCTCTGAGAACAGGCAGCTGGAGAAAGGGAAAAATCCAAATCAGCAGTCCCCATAAGACAATGCTTACAAAGTTATCTCTATTTCATCATTTCACACACTAGACATCACGAATATTGCTACCGTCGCAAAAGTTTAATCAGCATTTGTATCCTACCAGATACGGGTTAACCCTACAGCAGAAGGGACAGCCACAAGCAGGGAGTTCTGCTGCCCAAAGAATCATGTGTCCTAACCAGCTTTCAAATTCCACCTCACCGTGTAGCCTGTCGCTTTTATGAATCCCACTCAACAAGTTAAAATTGCCTCCCTTTGAGACACAAACAATGAAAACTCAAGAGTTTTAACAGCCCAACCCAACCGCATTCATTATTGCTTTCAAAGACAGCAAGCCCCAACTAGGGAAATTTAGAGAGAAAAATGGTCGCATTTGAATTGATGCTGAGCTTCATTTTAACACAACAACCAGTGCTCTTGATCTCCCAACTGCATTAGTTTTGGACATAAACCTGTGCAAAGAGCAGCGTGAAAAAACAAATACCTAAAACGTGAGTTGAAAGCTAAATGCTGTCTTCATGCACAGAAGATATAGCAAAAAATGTCAAGGTTATAAGCTTTCATTTGCTAACTTTGCTCTTAACTTGTTTAGAACTAAGTCAAGTTCTAATAACAACACGGCTATCAAGCTGGCGTATACAAGTGTTATTAGCAACATCACTGAAACTGTTCGACAAAGTGTGCAAAAAACAGCTTCCGTTGTTAATAAAGTTACTGACCTTTATTTTTGTCAGGATCTGCAGCTATGTCAGTGAAACTGGGACATAAGGTTTCAGGATACTGGGGGATGCTGTTCATGTCTCTGCTGAATGAAAAGAAAATTTAATTTCTTAAGTCTAGGCACTGTTACGTTTCATAATCCAAAAAGAATTTCAAAGGAAATATACAAGATGTAAAAAAATATTCTAATTAACATCACGGTTGCTATTACTTTCCCCCTTTGTCTCCTGATTTTTCTTATGCTGAATTACCCCTGTGCGATTTTTTAACAGCTTTTTTTCCCCAATTAAAAGCCATGTAGTTATTACACATGCAAAAGAATAAAGTTAATACATCTTAATTACCTCCCCTTTATTACCCAAGTATCAACCTATTGCAAATTAATTCAACAGCTCTTCTCTAAAATTGGAAAACAACCTATAGAGTCCATGAAGATAATTGGGATCACATAATGCTTCAATGCTCCCAACAACTTTCAGGCAAGGTCACTTTTACGTGCATGGAGGCACATAGGCACACATGAACATCAATTTCATATTTGTCAAATCCCATCAAAGAGACTAGTCAATATGAGTGGAAAGGGGACATTTTCAAGCACCAGAACCCCAGAGGAAAAGGATTAAATTATTTCTGCTAGTGAAAACAGAGTTGTGAATGAGAAGTGAAATGAGGACTTGTAGTAATAAAAATAGTAGATGCTATCTCTACTAGAGTAAAGAGGTAGAAAGGAATGTGGGGGAGGGGGGAATCAATTTTCATGCTGTATATCCTAGGAGAACATTATTCTCATTAAAAGAATAACATCAACTTGAAAGTCTCACTCCCACCTTTTTTTTTTAAAAACAATTATTACTTTAATATAACTAAGTGCTAATGGAAATGTAGTAAGTTGCTAAGATCTGGAAGAAATGAGAGGGGAAAAACAATTTCCTTTTTCCCCCAATTTTATTTTACATTTGGAAGCATTTATCGCATTTCCCCAGCATAATCCATTTTGCATATATCTTTCCACCTACTGAAAAAAATTCTTCTACTTCCAACTAGAAAGTACAGTTAAACGATCACAAAAATCGACAAGACAGCAGGTAGGTATAATTTATCAAAATGAGGCAAGATTTCAAGTTGGTGGTGTTTCTTTAATGTCTTACAGGTGTAGATTCAAATTTTTTACCTGGTATTGCAGATGTTATGAGACAGATTTAAAGTGATAGGAGTTTCAGATGGAAAATCATTTTGTGAAATACTCTCTCCTAAAGAAAAGAATGACTGTGAAAATCAAAGATCCTAAAAAAAGAAGTATGCACAGAATATACATACACACAAATAGACTCATCAGTAGCATTAAACAAGTTTTCTCTCAGACTGGAGTATCGCTAACTGCATTTATTCCAAAACATGCTATCTACTTCCACATGGTCTTAAATGTATTTTGTGACTTATGATTACCACACTCTTGATGGAGAGGTTCCTTGTTACTACTAAATCAATTTTGAATTTGAAATGACTTCTTTTCTTTTTTTTTTTTTTTTTAAGGGGCATTACCACTTGAACAAACAGAAGTCATGTGTACACAGTTAATTATCTATTAGATCACAGGTTCAGATATATCACATACTGTATCCTTTGGTAATGTAAAATTTTATACATACATAAACACACACGTAAGTACATGCACATTTTTAAATTATTCTAACAGCTTTTTTCAGGTACTCAAAGCTGGTTTTACTTGTGTCATTTTGGCACTTCCTTTAGTTTTAGAAGCTTTAAAATTTACTTCTAGTGCTACATCAATCTGGATAGTGATGGCGGTGACAGGGTTTAGGCTTTCAACTATTTTGATGATATTCAGGCATTCCAAAAAGTGCAGTAATGAGCCACAGTTCTCATTTCTCACATAGTCAACTGGCTCAGGTCTTCTGGATACGTATGCCTCGAATACTGCCATCCAATCTCAGCATTCTCAGAACTGAACTGCTTTCACGCATTCCTCATTTGTGCATTTTCTTAAATAACTCTAACAAAAACACTGTATCTTTATGATAATAATGTGATGTAACACAAATTCAAAGGAAGAAATTGCTTTGACTAGTGACTATCAGTTCTTCCATCTTTCCATGAAAACTAATTGAGCAGCTTCCTCAGTGCAGAGTCTGACACTTTCTCTGTAGCCTGACAGATCATCTTCATCTCCACAAAACTTCTGGTACTTTTTTTCAAGTACCAAGTTCTTTAAATCTTTGCTCGTGTTTCTGAGAGGTGCTCTCACCTATAAAAGGCAAGTTACATGCCCCATGCCATGGTAGCCTTTTCTATTCAGAAGAAAGGCTGAAACTCTGCCCAGCGTGGTGCAGAGGTGATAGCTGCAGAACTTACTGGATGGAAGAAAATGCCTGGCA
This sequence comes from Larus michahellis, assembly GCF_964199755.1. NCBI lineage: Eukaryota > Metazoa > Chordata > Aves > Charadriiformes > Laridae > Larus > Larus michahellis. The sequence goes on along the minus strand of NC_133900.1, from coordinate 39,108,777 downwards.
GTAATCATGGGCTTTTTGTCTCCGTCCGAACTGCTGGTACTGCTCCAGCTACCCCAGCTCCCACGACTGGCACGAACGCTTCCCGATGAACTTCCACAGTCTGAGCTTGAATCAGAACAAAACTTCTCCAAACACTTCTTCTTGGACCGTTGATAAAAGCTTTCTAAAGAAGTTGCAAAAACAAAACAACACAAAACACGTGAGAGAGTTTTTCAGCTGAAGATTCAGTGAAAAGTCATCTGAAATGCGTATTTACATGGATTCTCTACATTTCCTGACAATAGGACAGAAAATAATATTTATTGATAGCCTCAAGACAAATGTGCCAGCCCCCACCACGAGGAGCTTATGACCTACACAACATCCCCAGTGCAATGAATGCAAGTCAGGGTACAGTGCAGTTAAGAGGCAACAGTTTGAAATTGGAAGCCTATACTGTTCTTTGAAACATATAGTTAACATTTAAAACATGAAACATATCCTGGCTGTAGGAACATCCATACTAAAAGCAATGACAAATGTTGCAAGTAATGAATTTGTAAGTGATAGATTTTCCTTTCTTATTATCGCATGAGGGAGGCAAAGGACAATCCTACAAGCATTGATATCTTCTTCAGCCCTCCTCTTCCCAGGATTAAATCCTGATGGAAAAGCAGGAAAGAGGTACCCAAGCTAGTGGCGGTTTTTAGAAACGGCCTGCCTATTTTAAAGGTGGCCTTTGCAGTATAGATGCTTCAGTTAATACTGGCTGTAATTGGAACACACGCCCAGGACTGATGGAGATTGTGGCTTCAGGCTGACTCATTTTCTCATCTGCACCGCCAATCGACCCCATGCAGAAATCATGCAGAGCCCTTCAGAAATGAGCAGGTGTTATTTCAGGCACTGCATCATGCCAGTCCTATCGTCTTCGTGTCAGGGATCAAAAGGGAGAGAAGCGCAAGTCTCCCAAGGAAGGAATACAGCTCTACTGCCACAAAAACCACATTACATTTCTTCCCCCATTTAAGACAATTAAGATTGCGTACCTGTTTCTCCCTGTATAGACAAGCTCCCAGCTTTTTGGTCTGCTTTACAATTTTCCCCGTTACCCTGAGGACACCAGGCTCTCATTCCAATATTCGCTCTCAGATCCGGCCTTTCAAATTCACTGCACATATGCTTCAACTCACTCTGCTCAGGGACCCTAATGCAACCACACCCAAAGAAACATGTTTGCATTTTACATTTCAGCTGCATTTTTCCTTCCCAGGCATTAAACACTTCAACTCACACAACTTATCGAGGCAGGATGGGGGGCAAGGAATAGGTTTAGCAGTCTTCTTACTCCCCAACTCTACAGAAACCTAAAAAACCTTTCCTAAAATGCAATATCCCACCACACAGACTACTACTTCTCAGGGGGAGAAGCAAAACAATGTGTGTGTGTTAAACTCCATTCTCTAATGCACTTGCAGGAGGCAATCAGATGTTAGAGCGATAACCACAGTCTAACACTGTGCGAAGATCTAGATACACAGAAAAAAGTGCCCTATGTCTATTTCACTGGCATAATTATAACTAGAATAAAACCATCATCTCAAGTAATCTTAAATTTTGCTAGGAAAACTGAAATATCTGGATCCCATATTGTAATCAGAGAGTATTACGGGAAAATGAATAAAATCCAGCTGTCAAGTTTCTACAGGAAGGAAATGGTTACATCTTAACTCAGAAAGTAGCAACTGCTGAATCAGTTCAAGGAACAGACACCAAATTTCAGTATTTCACTTCCATTTTTTAATCCTTCCTACCTACAAAGGTAGGAATCCTGCAATGATTTACACGTATGCTGACTTCCCACACAATCAATAGTAATTTGCTTATAATGAGTTATAACAGCCCCTTCAGATTTGCAATCTGCTTGTGAAGTCCACTGACCTCAAGAGGACCACTTGCAATAAAAATTAAGTCTGTGAAGGCTTTGTAGGATCGTGACCTTAATTCAAAGGGCTGGGGGAGGGGAAGGAGGAGGATTTTCTCCTCATAAGTGTTTCTATTCTAGCAGCAGTTTATAACTGGCATTCTTTACCAAAAACCCAAATAACTTAAACTTTTAAAATATGAAAAAATAATTAAGAGTAGTTTAGACTTTAGAAATCCATTTAAACAAACCTCGGGGGGGAAAAAACAGACCTTAACTTCCCAAGGTGTTCTCAAGATTCTCTTGAGTCTAGCGCTGCTCTAATCTTTTTAATCATTACGGCAAAACGCTGTAAGAGACAGCAAGCCGCTGTCTCTTTTCTACATATTTATCTTCCTCTTTCAAAACTGCTAGAAGACAACATTCCCTCAGTTACTCCACCTAGCAGATGATTCTCCTGAAGGTGGAATCACGTCAACAATTTTGTTTTCCTTTTTTCACTGAAGAGAATACACGACTGGATTTTATCCACACAATACACAATGGAAAGGAAGCTAACCATCCAAACTTCAGAGACAGCAAATTCCACACTGTAACGGAGAGTGACCACTGCTATGCAGAATGGGGTGTGTCTATTTCCATGCAGATTTACAAATGGAAAAATGTGCTTTTTGTTTTTTTTTTCTTTTCCTGGGGATACTTAGTACTGCACATTCTTAAAAATAAAGGCTGAGCCCAGGATTAAAGTGTGTTTATTTAAATAGATAAAGTAATTCTGCCTAATGTACTATGCAAAATCTGTGGAAACATCACAGCAACTCTGGATTTCTTCATGATTTGGTGAGGCAATACATACCTTGTAGATATATTAATGTTCTTCTTCTTATTTTTTCTAGATGTTCTATTTCTATTCCAATTCATATTTGGTACATTTCCTTCCTTCTTCTCCTGAGGTTTCTTCTTCCTATACGCATCTTCTTGCTAAAGGTAAAAATATGAGCTGAGACAATACATACATTATAAGATGCAGTTACCTCAGTAAATGAACTCTGTTGGATTTCTGTAGCTAAATTTCTCTGGACAAAACCTGACCCAAATGCATAGTTACTTCATGATTTAGTGCCTTTCCACAGCACATCCTCTTTCCAGCACCATCAATTTGACCAGCCTTTCCAAGACTCTGTCCTTTAAGACACCAACAGATGATGAGAGAGAAATTTTTGAATTCCCAATGTTAGCATTTTCCCCCTCATAGCATCTAGCTCTGACTTCCAGGGAAATAAAAAAATAGGGGGAGAAAAAGGAAAGCAGTCAATAAAATTCCCAATGTGCGAAAAACAAAAAACATCTGCCAGATTTATGATCGGTTTGTGTGCAAGTTCAGCAGCAATAAATCCTCCCTTTCCTCAGCAGCTAAGGGGGTGGGGAGAGGCATTCATTTGAATTACAACTGAGGAAATTATGGGGTAAGTTAACCAACAAATAATAGTAATTTCAAAAAATACAAGAAACAAACTGAGCACCATCAGCCACACATGGAAAGAAGTCTGTAACAACAGTTCCCAAACCAAGACTGGACCCTGTCTTTTCTGATACATATTCCTCAGGCATGGTAAGCAATTCCTCCTTACACCTTTTTGCCACAGGATTGCTGTCCAGTAGACAGGACACAAACTTAATCCAAATTCCTGGGTTTACTAATGACCTGATGAAGTTCTTTAAGTGTTTTACACTGCCTGTAATGAAGGTTCGGTCTGCTGTGTTTATCGTACTCAGAAACCAGAGGTGAAGAATGATCCTTCTCAGCAGCTTCACAATCTGTTAAGGGGCTTCTGCCCGCTATATTCTCAAACGCAAATTTCTGATGCAAAGCCCTGTATTTGGAGATCAGGTTTGCAAATGAAGGCTGATATGCCCATCTAGGGCACCTCCCCTCCAGAGTACATTCTCACATCATTGCTGTGGCTGATAGCCGGCATTAGATTCTAGTATGTTTGTGCCTGCTCTGACAATAACGAAGAATACCTCTGGCTGCGATACAGACAATATCATAACACAAGGGGGGCTGCTTTAATTTTTACTAAAATTGTTCATCATTCTATAAAGCAGAATTAGTATGCAACAGACGTGGGACAGCATGTCTGCACACATCCTCATTCATCTAATTTATGGCGTTTCAGATCTGTGACTGTACATAATAGTCCCTACATACACATACATACCTGTATGTGTATACATATATAAATAAACAACAAAAAGATCACTTTTAAGTTTGAGAAGCAGAAAGATTACAATACTAACCTCAGAAGAAGTAATCTCTTCTTTTGCGCAGCATGGAGTCTCTTCCTTAGGTCCTTTATTAATCTTTTTCTCCGTGGAAGGCTTTAGGTTGATCTGCTTTTTTAAAGTCTCACAGTTTTCTGTTTCATTCCTGAGAGGCACTTGCTGGCTATTCCCTGCAATTAAACGGTAACATCAGTTTGCTTGGGAAGAGAACGGGCTTCCAATCATAACCACAGTATCTTTTACCTTTCTTTAAAAACAGACTTGTGCTGCTTTCCAAAACACCAGGAGACTAACCTCTGGGCTGATGATACTGAAAATTTCAAAATCAAAAGCTCATGCTGTATAAAAATTCTTACAGCAGTTGCAAAACGCAGCTCTGTATTGATTCCTGCTCATGGGCACATCACTCCTAGCACATGCATAAATTACCCAAGTCCTGCTCATCTCATCTGAATTTGAGCTATTCAAGATCCAGCCGTGGGTCTGTAAGGTAGAACCTGAAGCCAGAGAACACTGGGCTAAAAAACAAACAGAAAAAACCCTGCAAGCTGGGTGGGGAAGAGGCTTTTCAAAAATGGGTAAATCAAAACGGGGACAGCCTTTACTTGGTACTTTACATCTATGAAGTGCCTTCTGCGTTCACCATGAAGACAAAGGGAAGTCATCCTTCCTTTAGGATGGGTTCTGCATTACAACTTTATTTTCTTGAGAGGCTTGTGAGGAAGAATTATTCTTGTGTAACAAAAGCCAAGAGATGAAGAAAACGAGAGGAAGCCCGCCTCAGCAACTAGCTGAGTTGCCCAGCTGAGTCACAGTCCTCTGCCTGCGCCCTGGCGATGCTGGACCAGACAGAATTAACTTCAGCTCTGATCGGTTCCAGGTAACTCAGGTATCTGCAATACATCCACAGTGATCTGCTACTGAGACTCTCGGCTGCTCTGCGTAAGAAACACCATTGCTTATCACATTGAGCTGGTCTTCTCAAACGGGAAAGGCACACTCAAATGTTTTTACGGTTTCCTATCTACCAACCAACTACAACGTGCTAGCGCTGAGCCAGCCCCCCTCTCCCCTCTGGAGCAGGCAGTGTTGATGACTGTGAAAGGAGCCCATGTGAATGAAACACCAGTGGAGACACCAGGCAAGAAAGGGTGACAGGGCTCTAAAAAACACTCCGTTGCTCTCCAGCATACAAAACATGTAGAGTACCCGCTCCTTCCCTGTTTGCATAAAACCAGGTCTGTAACTATTATCAAGATACGATACTTTTTAGATTTTCTTTATCCTACCAAACTTCTCGAAACATAGAAATATTCACATCCTTGACAATGCAGAAAACCACAAGTGGTAACAGACAACCCGTCAGATTACCTGTAGTGAGGGCTTTACCACTGAATATAAGTAAGTGTCAGTACTACTAAAACACTCTCTCAAGGTCTAAGTTTTGTCAATGAAAAGCACACGTGTACCCACTGTACCTGACAGATAACACAATGGGAAGCAACTGGCCCAGGGTAACAACTACACACTACAGCACGGCCTGAAATCCCTCTGTGATGGCTCACTCCCTAAAACTCTGCCACAGCTACAGCAAATGCCAGTCTTCAGCATTTAACCACTCTACCAAGTGCCTAAGTAAAGACAAGCTTCCAGAAAAGTGTAAAGCTAAGAGGTAAGACTTCCCAAGCAGCTTAGTTCCACAATTAAAAATAAAAAAAAATAAAAAAATATATAGCTATGCAGTTACTAAGAGAAATGTTGATCTGCAGATTCCTACAAAACATAATTTCACAATACTGTGATGTCAGCTTTTGCTATTTTAAGGGGTTTTATCAAAGGAGTTCTGAATATCTGGTACTGAACATGCTTGCTTGGTGACTCTAGATATCAGGCATCAGATTTTCAGTGGACCTGAAAACTGCAAACTGGGATGTTTCTGAATATTTGACATGGGCAATTTGTGTTTTCTAAACAGATGTACGACATTAATTATTTTAACCATTAAAATGCTAGAGCACAAGCTTGAAATCTGCAAACCAAGGCAAATAAATGCTAGAGCACAAGCTTGAAATCTGCAAACCAAGGCAAATTTATGATTTATGTATCAACTTCTAATGCAAGCTACTTCCTTAGGAATATAAACAGATAAATCATAGTGAACACATAAGAAATACCACATCTCCTCGTCCCATGCAAAAGACAAAATCCTGATCACAGTCAACTCAACAGAAGATTTCACCCAATAATTTCGACTGAATGAAAAAAAAAATTACCACTATTTTTCCTAGAAAATGAAAAAAAAAATTACCACTATTTTTCCTAGAAATTTCTTGCAGTTCTGGCTGTTGCTGAGGTGAACTTCTGGACAAGTGACTTTCAGGTAGCTTCTTCGACACCTTCACAGGACAGAACTCCTGTTCTTTGAGCTCAACCAGATTTTCTGAAGTTTTAAGGTTAGTTTCCTTAGGAAACATACATGTTTGAAGATCTTCCTTCAGATCACACTCTGAAGAAGTATTTTTAATGAGAACTGTACTTTTCAGTGCACTTTCTTCTTTACCCAGAAAGTTTTCTGGAAGAGTTAAATTCTTGTTAACATTTATGCCATTTGCATATTTTAGAGTTACCCAGTTCTCACTGACAACATCAGTGCAAATGTCCTCTTTTGGTGCTGAGATTTGGTTCTCCGCAATCTGATTTTGTTTCTCATCAGTAGTTGCAATGGCACTGCCAGCTGCTGTGTTTGGTTTCTGCTTACTGTAGTAAACTGAACATTTGTGTTTCTTCTGAGAGTGGCTGTAGGTCGCAGGACTTCTCTTTGCTGCATTCTGACTTCGGCTGGAAGAAGAGCCTACAGACAGGAAGCCCTTCCCTTTACCTTTATCTGAGGAACTATAGGAATCCATAAATGTCTTGCAGCTTCCCCTGGAGAAAAAATAAAATTATTTGAGATTTGTTTTTATCTACAACGCTATCATGAATTGTTTTATGGAATATTCATTTTTATTTATGTTTCAATATTTATGGCATATTTTTGAAAGGGAAGCATATTCACAAGCCATGAAACTGCATTAGGTCTTCAATTTATCATAGCAGCTAAGCACATTCTGATTTCAGCGGGAGTTGAGCAAGACTCTTGAGTATGTGCTCAGGCTTCAAACACACATTTATATGCTTCAGTAAGTGCCTAATTGACCACCCAAGAGGGTCAGATTTGAGGACCATTAATGTATTTTCCATTCTTTCCACGGCTGCCGCACATGGTGTATCCTTTACTTCAATCACACAATTTTTACCCCATGTACTACTGACAATGTACAAGACTAATAAACTCCTGAGTTCTTCCATTTCTCTTTTGTGGAGATGAATATACACCACAACACTGAAAGCTCTCTGAAAGAGGTTGCCTGGAACACGCTCTCCTCTAAACCAGCCCACAGCAATATCAAGACACAAACATACAGAAAGCATTCCTTCAAAATAAACAGGGTACAAAAAAAGGCAATTCAAAAGAACTTACTTGTAGGAATCAGAGCTGATTACGTCAACAGAGTTGCTGTTCTGCTGCGGTGAAGAACTAGGATTTGGCCTCTGTCTTGATTTCATGAACTCTGCTAGAATATACTGGGCTTGCTGGAAGGCTATCAGAATCACGCCGAGCAGGGACAAACTGCCAAAGAAAACAACTGATACCGGTGTCTACAATTTTCAGGAGTATTCAGTGAAAAGACTTAAAAAGCTTCTAACAAAATGCACTTTTCGAATGTTTTGTTAGTAAATTCTGAGTAAGAAGACAGACAAGAAAACTCAAAATACAGTTTAAAATAAGTAACAGTTCTAACGGTCTTGTCTTTTCCTTTTTTCCTTATAGCTCTTGCTAGTTATTCTCTCAATAAAATAACTCGGCCATGACCCTTAAAAAGAAAAAAATCTAACAAAGAAAAAATACATTCCAAAGATGCTAATACTTGATTTGAAGATCAGTTCGACGTAAGTCTCACTACAACACAACGGCAATATATCATAGTATGATACCTATCAGTCTTCTGAGCACCTCCTATTCATTCATGATAGTTATGTCATTACTTCGATACTTATTTAATACTGTCTCTTTCTTTCCTAGAGAAAATGGTGGCATAAAATGGGCTACAAATGACACTATACTGCTGCAAAATACTTTTCTTTCTGGTGTATTAATTGCACCAAATATAAACCAATCAGAACAAAAATCTTTGTAAATCATCAAACCACCATCTCAATCATGCAGTATAAATTTTGTCAGCAGGAAAACAGAATTAAAAATTCCCGATTTTTCAGATCCCTGTAGTCTCCTTCTGTTGCTTCTAGAACCATGTAACATGGTCATTACTGCTGCTTCATTTGTGCTCTGTTTTCAGTGTCAAAACACCACTGCAAACAGAACCACAGTGTGCATCAGGATCTCAGTTAGGTATGCACCGGCACATATATGTGTCACTATGACATTCACATTCACTGCTTGCTAGTACTGACTGTAGGAATTCAGGGTTGGTGCGATGATAGCATGGAACATCATCTGTGACAAACACAGCATTCAGTTCACAATACACAGTGTGAAAGGTTAGTCAAGGAGGACAAAGAAAGAATACGCATAGGAGCAGAATACTTAATTGTTGTACAAAGGTACTGTCCTCTTAAAAGCTCATTACCATGTACAAGCAATGAGTCAGGTAACACAAGCCAAATCATCGTTCTGGGGTGGCCTGCTTACCAGTGTGCCTAGCAAAAGCTAACAATAAACATGAATATTTTTTAATGAGTGAAAGAAGGAAAGAAGCAGAAGCAAAAGCAGGTCATCACTTGTTGTCTGAAACTTTCTAAATAAAATTTATGTTAATTTTCCAGAAATAAAGATAATCTACTAGTCCGCTTGACTCTATTTATGACTAATATGTTACATGTGCATTTCTACTGCAGCGGGTAGTAAGTCTTCTAGCCAGGGGAGCATCCACTGGGTATTCCTGTGGGGGTATCCTACCCCTTTTTCTTTGCAGCCTTAACGTGGCAGTTTATCAGGAGGAGCAGCAAGAAATGCTTGACAACTCCATCACCAGCTACTGCATCACACCCAAGCTGTCACAGCCAGCTCACGGGACTCTTGGGAGACAGATGCAGTAGAGATTTAGGCCCTATCACCAATAAAAATCTAAAACAAGCCACAAGTGCTTGCTGATCTTTCACTGACGGGTCCCTTTCAAGCTGGTGCAGGGCCCCTGAAAGCATTACCTTACGAAGAGGACAGTGAGTCTCCAGAAAGACTCTTCCCAGCTGGGTCCTGGCACCACATCTGCACACAGCGGTAACAGATGGTGAGGAAGAGTCACGTTGAGCGTGAAGTGGAACTCCAAATCAGCAGCAGTCACCAGCGTAAGCTCCCGGATTACCCATGAAGATGTAAAGTCAGGAGTGAATCTGTCAGGAAAAGCAGACAGCACTGGTGTTATTTTTCCATTGTTGGGCTGAATTTCATTCACACATGAAGTCACATTGATTCTAAAACATACAAAATAACTTCTGATTTAATAATATGAAAAAAAGACAATGAAATAAGTGACCACTGCCTGCTTAGACTATGCAGATAGCATTAGCACCTAACAGAGGTTAAGACTTTGAGGTCATATTCAAGCAGTAAAATATGTGTTTTTATTGCGACTCTTCATAATATTCTCATTACTGTGACTCGTTTTCCTCTTCTCAAGGAGGTGCACATGACCAACCCATGTTAACCAAAACACTCTTTACCAAAAACCTCAGCTGTCAAGGGTAGAGGCAGCATTACTTCAAAAAGGGCCAGGTATGAGGGGAAGTCTAGAACAAGGCTGGAAAAATAGGGAAAGCAGAAGAAAACATGAGGGCCTCTTCCGCTTATTTCCCTGACCCATACCATTATTCTATTTGACTGTCATGGGGACTGCTAGAAGGTATGACATGCCTTTTTAATCAGCAGAGGTGATACTTGTTGTATAAGAAACCGCAGTTACTGTAATACAGTAGTATTAACTCACATTAAGTGATGACTCACTCAACAGGATTTTAAAAAGAATCCGTTTTAGACTACGTGCACTGTTAGGAAAACATGACTAGGTTGTGGTCAGGCTACTTGGAAGAAGCTAGAGAATAACAATCAATTAAAAAAAAAAAGCCAGTGGCAAAACATTTCTTACTCTTTCATTGTGATAACTCTTTTGCTTTAATTTACTACTTCACAATGCACTGATAAAAGCATGTATGCAGCTTTTTAAAAATAATGTTATAAAGAAACATTATTATATTATCAATTTGTTAGTATTACCCTTACTGAAAAGGGGAAATGCTTATGAAATTTATATTCAAAGCCCACCAAATTTTGTGTGCAGGTGTGCTATTGGAGTGTCTGTTACTGACATTAATTATTTAAAATTTCCACTTAATTTTAATTGCCAGCAAATTTGTAAATGCTTACACGATGCTGATCTCTCGTGATGAGTTCTGAGCCAGGAAAAATTCCTGACAGTCTAACACTTCAAATCCATATCCTTGGCAACTGTAACCATTGATTTTCATTGACGAAATTGTTATAGGAAGAGGCCCAATATTCTCTACTTTGAAGTTCTTCGTAATGGATAGAATTTGCTTGCTGTCTTTTAGTTCTTAAAGGGAAAAAAAAAAAAAATTATTTTACAGTGCTTAAACATTATTTTCTTATGTTTATAAATAAATTTCTATTTTTACTTTCAATCTAATAAAAAATTCAGAATTAATCAACATTTTAATACAGACTGTTTTGCAGCAGCGTATTTCTAAAATTTGCAACTCTCCTCAGTCAGTGTTTTGAGAAAACAGAATCTACACCTCCCACGTCCAAGCTCTTCAGCTTTTTCCATTTCAGTGTTCTGTTTACTTAACATTACTGTACCGTATCAGTACCACTATGGAGTAACGCAGCCAGCTACAAAATCAGAGACCTGTTTCTTCTTACTCACGTCGTCTGCAGTCCATTAGTGTAGCTTCTGGCACCTTGAATCGAAGAGATCCTCCTGCACCAGGTAGTCTTCCCCCTACTTTAAGCAATTCTTTGGCTCCAAAGCCTTCTACACTGACCACGTCCAGAACAGTCAAGTTGTTTCTGCCATAATATAAAAATCAAGCCATCAGCCACTAAAACACAAATGAAGTTTGCAAAATCACAGCTTTGTTATCTAGGTGCCAATCCAAGAGCACAGTGTTTCAGTAACAGAATCACTGGTGACACCTGGATAGGTCTCCCCTAAATACAGACAGGATCACTCCAGAACCATTTGTCTTTGCTCCAAGACTTGGCAAATTTATTTTCACATTGAGTTGTTTGCTTCTCACTTACAACTGAAACTTGGCTTACCTGATTAAAATAAGGGAAGCTACTCTTTTGTAGTCAACTGGTGTAAAAATTACACCAACTTTTCTGGTTTCCAGTGGCTGTAAACTTAACCAAAGGAGCTCAGAACTGCATTTCTTGTTGCTAAGATCCTCTTGATGTGCATTCTGTTAAACAAAAATACATTTCTTATTCACAGAAAACATGCGTGTTTAAAGCTCTCAATAAAGAAAGCACTACATCTTTACTTAGCACCACATAAGATATTTTTGGCAAGGTGCAATAACTGCTAACTAACTTATACAAAAGTCTTTCAATTTGACAACATAAAACATCAGATAAGGTTGTTTATTTGAGGGAAAGTTTGTATTACTGCACTTATTATTATAAGGAATGTATTACTTCATTTTTTAAAACGGCTTGTATTTGCTCAGATGGAAAACAAATTATATAGTGTCTTTCATATTCAAGGAATCCTGAAACACTTCACAACACAATGAGAACTGACAGCATACTGATTGCACAGGGAAATGTGGCAACCATTATACCCTCAGCTTAAGACTTGCAACTTGATTTAAGTGAGAAAGAGACTGTTGGCAAATATGCTGATCATTTGAGTCACTGGAAACAAGCCAAAGTGAACTCCCTACCACATTAATTGAAGAACAGAACTACCAGAAGTTCACTGAGTCTGGAAATAATGTAAATTTTTGGGTTTGGGTTTTTTTTTTTGATAATGCTTTTTATTCTTTTTCCACACTAAAAAAAATGAAAATAACCCTAAAACTTTCTATTCCAGAACTGGGGGTGTTGTCTTAGAAAGGGGTGATCAGACACCTATAGCAGTCAACACGACCATAAACCTTACAAAATGGGCTCTTGCTTGGTTGTTTTTCAATTCATGGCTGTTGTACTGATGGCTTTTCTGATCTTTTCTAGTCCAAAATATTTTTATTCTTAGTCTATTTTATGAAAAAAAGAACATACAAAAAATTTCAGAACCTGCATTTAACAATAAATATTTATTAAAAGCAAACCACGTATAGCATTTGCAAACTTCACCCTGTCACTCCCTACAAACAAAGATACACATGCACTCAATGTGAGCCTAACAATTCATTACACATGTATATAAAGTGTCTAGGGAAATGATAACAAATTCAAAAATGTAAATATTAACAACTAGTAATTTGGTTAACAAGCCAAGATCCGTCTCATACATGCTGAATACCGATCTAACCATACATGTTCTCCCTAGCTCTTCAAGTTTCTAATGAAAAACAGATATTACACACACTGATGTAAAGATTTACCACTATTTCTCCATTTGGTCAAGAGTATGGTGTACAGGACTGTGGAAACTCAGTCCTACCCATGTACTAGTGGAACTACCTTCTCTTTTTTAGTGTGTGCCTCCAGGCTAGGATTAATGAACTTCTGTCTCCTCTCTTCTGCAACAACTCTTACAACTGTTGCCAGAAAGGAAAGGCCAGCCTTGATTAGTGTAGGAAAGGCTTTTCTTTTCATAAGGCACTAATCTTTCATTAAGGTCTTAAAGCGTGTGTGCAGAAATGTGCATCTACATAGGACATTCAAGATGTGGCTGCAGCATGTCCAAACAGCAAGGAAAATATGTCAATTCCAGGCCTTTGCACAAACAAGAAGTCTAAGAAGACATTTTCCAGGTACCCTGGACAGTTCTCTGGTCATCAGAACATGCCACCATCCCTCACACAGCATCTTCTCTACCTCTCTCATCCAGGGTATAACCACAGCTCAGCACTAGTGTGACACGGTCAGGTGTTATCACACTCATGCTAAAAATGAGGCAACGGGAACCAGAGAGAGCCATGACATTCCAACCTGAATCCGGGAGTTGCAACGAGACTGAGGCGAAGTGTAGAAATCCAGCCTTCTCCTCCCTTGAACTACCAGACAGTATTTCCCTTTACTGAAAAGATTATCAGCCAGTTTCTGGCATCACCAACTCAAAAGCCTGACACTTCATGGTCAACCTGGGGCTAAACATAAGTCCCAACACAGAACACAAATGGTGGCCCTCTTCAACATTGTGCTGGTTTTGGCTGGGGTAGAGTGAATTTTCTTCATAGTAGCTAGTATGGGGCTACATTTTGGATTTGTGCTGGAAACAGTGTTGACAATACAGGGATGTTTTAGTTATTGCTGAGCAGTGCTTACACAGAGTTAAGGCCTCTTCTGCTTCTCACACCACCCAACCAGCGAGTAAGCTGGGGGTACACAAGAAGTTGGGAGGGGACACAGCTGGGACAGCTGACAGCTGACCCCAACTGACCAAAGGACTATTTCCATACCATATGACATCATGCTCTGCATATAAAGCTGAGCAAAGAAGGAGGAGGGGGCGGACGTTTGGAGTTATGGCATTTTGCCTTGTCAAGTAACAATTACACACGATGGAGCTCTGCGTTCCTGGAGATGGCTGAACACCTGCCTGCCAATGGAAAGCAGTGAATGAATGCCTTGTTTTGCTTTGCTTGCGTGCCTGGCTTTTGCTTTACCTATTAAACTCTCTTTATCTCAACCCACAGGGTTTTTTTTCCTTTGTCTCCCTCTTCTCCCTATCCTACTGGGTAAGAGTGGGGTGAGTGAATGGCTTCATGGTCCTAGTTGCCAGATGGGGTTAAACCATGACAAACACGTACACTCACATGTGCACGCATGCACACACTCCCTCCCTATAGTTGTTTTCAAAATAGACTCAAACACTGAAAAAAAAATTAAATGCAAAGATATAATTCTGATAGAGAATCAAGAAAACACTATTAAATTGCTTTAAGTAGCACTTGGGAACAACTCAGATGTAGTGTAGCCAGAAAAAGCTTTTTCTAGTGTGTCAGACCACTTCTTCTATCAAAATTAGCCATCTTACCCTGTGAGAACATTCATCCATGAGCCTGAATTCAGTGGTTGTGAAATTAATAGCTTGCACATTTATGCCGAACCTAAATAAACCAAAACAAAAAATTAAGCACTTCAAACCTAGTCTGTCAGAACTACATCGACTTGTTTTTACATGCTGGCATTTATTCTTAAATAAAGAATACTTTTAGAATTGCATTTTGGCAGATGTGAAATACAGTGGAAATGTGGGTCTGCATTTTAACAGAATACACTACAAATCAGTTTTATGTGGATTCCACACATTTGGAAAACAGACAAATAGCCGGGCACTTTAGATCTCTCAGCATACAATATTGCAAAAGATCACAATCAAGAAATACAATTTCTAAGTCATACAAACATAAATGCCCCAAAGCTTTTTCTGCCCACATAACTGTTAAGAAATAAACATTATCAAATCGCATTAATTTACTCAAATATCCCTCTTTCTGCTCATGACTTGTTTGGGATGAATTTGTATTTTCTTTCACATACTTTGTAAATCAAATTCACTTACATCAGTTGATTATATGCCTGAGAGCAAATTTTAAGCATTTGACATTAAGGTATTAAAAACAGACATAAAAAAACCCATCAGGTAAAATTTAGATTATAATCGACTAATGGACCTCCAGCTGCTGAATTGGAAATTCACTTGTCACAACTTTCTATGGCATTAGCCTAAAAAGTACCAGTTAGTGAACATGATTTCTGTCAAACCTAGAAGATTTGCAGAAACAAAAGTGTGCAAATACACAGAAAATCTAATTTCAAACCACTAGAAAGGGGCTGTGTGGAACTTATATTTATTACATGAACAGATGTAGTTATTAATCTGCATATATATATGCACAAACACATACGTATGTAAAGAAATGAGGTTAAGGAAGCAATTACGTAGAGATTTGGACCCCAAATAAGCAAGTTACACTTAAACACATGAGTTGCCTCACTGGCTCCAACCAAGCAAACAGTCCTACCAACTACACAGCTCTTCAAAGTTAATTGTGACAGACAGGGCTTATTTTGGTTGAACTTCAGCCAATCTCACCATGTCCCTCTATAATAACTCTTGTCTAGATTTCTCATTAGATCTTCTCAGTTCTAAGACAGAAAGTTCAAGACAATGCAAAAAAATTTGCTCAGCTGGCCCTAAACTTTTACGGTGGGGTTCCTTGCTCTGCACCTGAATTTTTCTTCCTGGCTCCTGTTTCCTCTTCTTCAACCAGGGTTTTTACCAAAGAAAAAAAACTAAGAAAACTTTTTCTAGTGGGAAGGTTCCGTTACCTTCCTCCTCCTCACTGATCAGTGTACACTCTGTATACTTCCCAACCAGCCTTGCAGGGAGATGCACATCCCCAATTCTGCAAGTTGCTCCCCTCACCTGGGCAGCTTGCACAAGCTTGCACTAAACCTCAGATCTCAAAAGATGATAAATTATAGTTTACAGCTGGCAGACATAAACTTGCTGAAGAGATGCTCAATTTGGTTTTATCAATGATTAAGTACATTACAAATTCATGCAACATACAGGGAGCTGCTCTGGACATGATTATATTTTTCAAAAGGTGTGAGAAAATTGCCCCAAGTTATAGCTCAAAAAATTAAAACAAACAATAAGCAACAATCTTAAGGTGTGGCAAATAGATACTTTAAAAGGGAAAACAGTATCCCAAGATAGTTAATACTCATTACCATTTGTTGAGCAGACTCAGTGAAGCTTGGGGATCAGGGTAGTAAGAAAGAGGCAGAAGCTGCAACGTAACTGGGAAGGATGAAGGGTTTCTTAATACGAAATATTTTACCTAAATGGTTTAGAGGGGAAAAGAAAAAGTTAGAAACTACACACTTGAGAACTGAAAGGTAAAATGCTTTAGCACTGGTAATATGATCTGCATTTTCAAGGGACTTCAACCTGGCTTCTGTCTTAATGCAATATATTAATACGTGCACAAAATTGCATGGAACAGCAGGACATGTCACCACAATACCATCATTTGGAAATACAGCCAAAAGTGCATGAACAACAGCATGTGAAAAAATACAGAACACCACCCCACCCCCCAAGAACAATGCTTTCATTTGGATTTTGATTTACGCAGACAGACATGAACAGAGCTCTTCCACAAAAAGTGAAGTTAGTGAGGTGACAACCTTTCTGACGGAAATCTGAGAGCAAGCAGGTTATACACATTACTATAATGACTGACAATTAAATGGCACGAACAAAATATTAAGGTAATTCATAATATGTGCACGTGAAAACTATCTCCCTATGACTAGTTCCGGCACAGGCTAGGTTAGTAGTGACCTAAATCTGACAAATGAGAAAGAAACAACTGTCAGCATGGTTGGAAGACACATTGCTCTGCTGATCTCTCAAGTGTTGTATCTCTCGCAAGTGTTTTACACACTTCTGTTACATAAGGCAGTGGCACAAGGAAGGTCATCCCGTAGCCACACGCGTCATTAATGACAGTACCTCCTATCCCTAGTGCCTTGCTCAATCATTTTACCTCAAGCATGTAACTTATACACAGATGCAAGGAAAGCTTTAACAACCATGAGCAATTTCTTAGTTAAGTCCCACACTGCTTCACTCCTCTCCTTGTATTAAAATATTACAAGTAGGTAGCTAGAGAGCTTATCAAAGAGCCAAAGGGATACAAATCTGGTGTCTCAAATTAGACTTCAAAACACTGATCTACAAGCAGTACAAAAATGCTAAGCATCACCAAATACTAATCACAGACTTTTGTTATTTAAACAAGTTAAACATACATCAACTCAAAAAAAGCGTAACAACAACCATCCTCACCATACTACTTTTAACTGCTGTGGCACTGAAGTTGAGTGTAAGGCCAGGCTCTGTAGTCAACCGTGGCAAGAAAAAGGCAAAGGACTCCTCTTCAGGCTTCTTCTGGTGAATAAAGCGAGATGAGCCTAAAAGGCTTCTCCTGCTTCAATGGCAAAACCAGAAAGTTTTGTTAATTTTGTTTTCTTTTTGTTTCAAACAAAGAACACACAAAATCAGGATTTGCCAGGGCCTGTATTTACATCAACTAATCTATCCTTGACAATGTTCTTCACAAAATATAGCCCATAAAACTGTAACCTAGTAGTACAGAGTCAGTGTAGTTGAGAGTCAGTGTAACTTACGTGCATCCCATCAGTCTCCACTATTTCACCTACAACATGACTGTGGTTTTCACAGCTCTACCTCCTTATTCTGGAAAGGGGCTGATGTCACTGATGCACCACTTCTGCACGAATTGCTCAGTCACAGTGACTGCTTCTTTTCCCAGCGTCCCCAGTATGCAGTATCCATTAGGCCAGGGACTAAAAACCTTACAAGCTATTCAAAGACTCTGATCCTGAAAAAATAGTTATGTGACCTGCTGATGAAGGACTCATGCAACTCCATAAATAATCTGGTAAAACATGCTTTGACTGCTTTTACACTGGGTAGCTGTGGTGTGGCTGGTATAGTCAGAATATTATTTACATTCTAAAGTTCGGGCATCTGAAACGTTTACTTATGGCTGGCAGTGCCTTGAAATGGAACCTGGGGGTGTCTAGGGTGCTCTGAAAGTCCAGGTGCTTCAAGATAACTAACTTAAGTGCAGGAAGGTCAAAAAAGTTTGTGCTAATTAAGAATACTTCAGAACAGAAATATTCGTTCTTACAACACTGCACTGGCTTGAATTAAGAACCTCAACAGATTCTATACAGACCTGCAGGCTTCCCCACGTCTTATTTTTTGCCATCTTTCATAAAGTTCACTTGCAAGCTCAGAATCCACATCCCAGGCAGAATGGTCCAGAGAGAGACTCTTCTGCCAAAGCAGATTTGCTAAAACGATAACAGATTTTTCATATTTTACAGAGATAACATTTGCTCCTTTCATCAATCTACTTCTGAACACAAGTAATCAGTATCTGTAAAGGGTCCTGACACAAAAATAAAAAAGGCAACCCACTTTTTCCCTTCCAAGCAAGCACACATAAGGGTAAATATATATTATTGCCCGTATCTGACTTGCTTAAAGAAATACATTTGCAAATCCACAGTAATTCTACATGCAAACAAGTCTAAGGGTATTGCACAGGTTTTTTATGTTCCTTTTAAGCCCCTTTTACTGTTGCTCTTTCTAATGGATGCCATTAAAAAGTCATAATGCTATCAGAAGGTTTTATACAGAACTCTCCACTGATGCCAATAAAGTATCAAGATTGTATACTATTCTCTACATAGTGCTACAAAATTATAATACCACAGCACAGCAGGGAGCAAAACAAATCCCACAGTTTGGCAGAAATGGTGTTTTCATTTTAGCTTCTCTTTTGAGGTGCTGATAATTTTCTCAAGTTTCTCTTAAGATAAAATTGCAAAGCTTTACATCAGTCTAAAGATTAATGTCCTTTAGAAAGACTCATATTCGTTTGAGCATTTTCACATAGCAGAAAGGAGTTAGAAAAGGAAATTTGTTTTGAAAGAAAACAAAAATGGCTTATTTTGAAAGTGCATGTACTTTATTTTACAATCCTTAGTGTTTAAAGTCACCAATTGAGATTGATGATGACTGTAATAATCCAGCTGTAAAGTTCTTTAGGTCAGTGTTTTCAGGCTTGCGCATTAGACTTTTCTATTTAACAAATACTAGTATCCTAATTTAGAAGGTAGAACACCTGTATGTGAAGATCTGATTATGTGTATTGTTAGAATGGAAAGAATATAAGCAATGAGGACTCATTTGTATCAGCAATATTCCTTTATGTACATTTAAAAAACAAACAAACCACCAAAGAACAAACCCTTGCTTGTAAGATATGTACCTAAGTGTGCGTATGTGTCAGTATTTCTTCAAGCCACGTGTTTCCATATGTCACCTCAATTCTCCTTTTTACATCTGACTGACTACTATTGCCTTCTTCGTATCCTTATACAAAAATGTATTTTAGGCAAGCATCACCTTGAAAACACATTCAGGAGAGCACTCGCATAAACATTTAAAGTCTACGGTACCCAGCTGCCTACTAAAATTCCTCTACTGAGCAGAGATTTGAAAAAAACACTATTCTGAATGAGCTTTCATCAGATTCAAAATTCTTCAGGCAGTATCATGTCCATGTAATGCCTAACACTGTATTTTGGTAAATGCCAGCCAGGTGCTTAAAACAGCTCCCAGCATTACAGTATCTGGAGATAGATTCCTCAGTTCCACAAAGAATGACACTCCTTTCTGTTCCACACAATACAGCATTAAGAATGCTGTTTTATAAGCCCGATAAATGGTCTTTTGCAGAAATCTATGAAATCACTGCTGTGAGAAACAGATAAAGAGAAGGCCTTCAAATTTAACTCTGGCTAAAGGCAGGATATTGGTCAACATTTGGTTTTTGTTTTTCATCAGAGACTTCCCAGGATCTGGTCCCAGATTATGCACATTTTCTAATCACTTTGAGCTAGTTGACATTTTTATCATTCTACCTCAAATCGCAGGACAACATGTGTGTGAAGAAAGCAAGGACCAGTACACCACCAATGAGAATTTATCAGAGAATCTTAAATATTAAATCCAAAAAAATGTTTCAAGACAGAACAATAGCTTAGCACATGCTATGGAATTAGAGGTCTGAAATACTGCACAGGGTACTTGGTACTGGTTACTCAAAGCCATTTATATACTCCTAGAAACATGGATGTTTTTAAGAGACATAAAAATAAGTACTTCTATGAACAACCTCAATATTCCGATTACAAGTCCTGCTACATAAAGTGCATTTTCTACAATAAAACTACCATTAGATGCCTAAAAAAACCAAAAGACGCGCCTACCTGAATCAGACTTTCCCAAGTAACACTGAATATCACAGTGGGCAATCGTTTCAAAATGAAGATCTCCCTGCTGGAAAAACAAAACCGAAACTACAATTAACCATTTGACAGAACAACAGGACAAATTCCCGTTTCTCGCTGTGTAATTTGGACGAGTCAAAGAAGAGAGCTAAGGTTGCCTAGAGAACTGTAATTGCATCCCAGTTCAACTTCGGGGGCTTAACTTCTCAAGCTACAGAATGGTTTCACAGAGTGGTCTGGTACTGAGTTTTTCTTTCAGGACTAAGTGACGGATTTCTGGCCTAAGAAAGAGGCTGCTGCAGTGTGGTTTGCAGTGCATAATAATCATTCAACACAACTGAATACGATACCTTGGACACAGTCGAATATATCTGCAGAGGTATTTCAAACATTACTCCCACATTTGTGGCCAAACAAATACTAGAAAGCACATTTGTTACAGTGTCTTTCACACTGAGCTTCAAAGAAAATACATTCCAGCAGCCTGGAGGTAGAGTCAAAGGTTCGGCAAAGTTCAGAATCTAGAAAGAATCAAACAACAACTGAATTAAAATTGGTACAGTATTTTTGGTCCAAGCATTACCTTGAAGAATGTAAACTTTCTCTTCCTTCATGTTTTTGCTGTTATTACACACACATATGTGCCCATAATTGATCCATACAGTGCACATATGTAAATCTCCTATCTAAATATACGAAGAGCCAATTAGACGCCTACATCATGTGCTTGTTCATAAACCAGATTTGTCTGGTTTGAATCAAGCAATTGCGCGAGTAAATTATTGGCTTTGCCTTCTAAACTTCAAAGCTCATCTATGTACTAAAGACTTCCATTACAGCCTATGAAGAAACGCTGAATCCTATAGAGCACAAACACACATGCAACAATTCTGAGAACAGAGCAGTGATCTATAATTTGATGCATCTGTAGCTGCAACTCAAACGAAAGAATAGTTGCTAATAAAACAACACAAAAACAAGCTGGACAGTGAATAATGCCTACTGAGAGAGTAAGCTCTTCAGGACCTAACAGTTACAGGCATACATATACCTTTATTTTTAACTGGTTTCAACCAGCTCTGATAACATCAAGTTCTTCAAAGACTCTATTTTGTACGTCAAAAGACCGTACCCTTAAATCAAAGACAAAACACTGTATGAAGCAGAATTAAAGCTTACCTTTAAAATGTTCTTCGTTTCTCCGGCTATGAAGACTTCATTCAGTTCAATGCTGAAGTCAAAATTGTTTGTAAACCATATGGACCAAAACCCTGAAGTATTATGATGTGGTTCTATGTGAAACAATGCTGCAGAAGGATCTATGTCAAAATACCTGCCAGTAAATACAAAAGAAAAATAAATACTTCTGCAATTGTCCTTGAGCACACATAAGCAGTCCACACAAGAGAAGATAACTGTAGTATTCTTGCATAATGAAGCTCTTTTAAGGTTTTAAGGAGAAAACCAAAAGTATTTCCTTTGGAATACTTAACATACAGTATCAGAGTAAAAACTGACAAGAAAAATGTAAAAGAGGTAGGCAGGTCATCACTCTCCCCTCTTGCTATGCTACAGTACAAGATTGCCTATTGCTTTGTGATATGGTAGTTTGGATGAAACTGGCAAAAGATGACTGAAAAAAAGACTTCATGTTTTTTCTGTAACTATCCTGCTTCTGTACTGGATTAACAAGGATGGCGGAAATTTTATCACAGACCCTAAGCAATGTTTATATGCTGTGAGCTGCTAAGGCATATCTTTTTACTGGCTCCTGAAATTCTTCCTGGATAAAATACAAAACTATTGCTTGAAATGACACAGGTCTGTTTTGGTAAATGACACAGTAACAACAGGAAGAAGCCTCCTCACCGTCCTGGGAATCGTTCAGTGACAAAGCAAGCTAAACTCCTCTCTTAAAGTAGGATACAATATTCTTATAGTATCAGCCAATGTTAACAAACACACAAAAAAATCCACTGTCAACCTACCCTTCCATCACAGGACAGGAAAGACAGGCTTTTAGTGTTGTAGTGCCTTCCAAAAGATTATTCTTCTTGTTGTCAGTGTAAGGACTTCCACTGTCACAGGATGCAGCTGGGCAAAGAACAGACATGCAGGAGAATACGTCAGCCAGAACGAAAGCACATCCACAAGGCTTTTCATGTGAGGATTTGGAAGAACACTACAAAGGCGAACATCTGCCGGTCCAATTCTCACACAGGTGGGCAAAGCATCTAATTGCTTATGTCCTAATTTTCAGAGGTTCCAAACCTTGCTTTAAGAAAACTTTACGAATGCCAAGCACTTTCAAAAAACACACACACATCAAGGCTGCAAAGAGCAACCTGACCAATTTAACCACGTGTCACTAACACAGCATTCTTTCTTATCAGTGCACACTGCCTCCTTCAAATAAATGAAAAACTGTTCTGAAAAAAAGCATCACTTAAAATATAGTCCTTCCTTTCTTCTTATTTGCACTTTTTTGCTAAGAAAAACAAGTCCCAATGTCATTATGAAAGCAGCCTGTTTCATAAATGTTTAAAGTCTATGCACTGCAGTCTAGTGGTCAGAATAGGAAAGAGGCTGGAGTCAGGAATGCTTAAACGTTAATCTTTGCTCTTCCACAAACACGCCTGGTCTCAGGCAAGTCTTTTCAACGATCCTGCCAAGAAATGTCATAGAAAATGACCACCCAAGCACAATAGCCTTTTAGAAAATATATTGGAAACAGAAAAAATAACCGCAAATTATAAAAGGATGTTGAAAAAGCATATTCAATAATTATGCGTATTGTAAAATCAGCTAACATTTTAGCAAATGTTTTCTTCCCCTTCTTGAAATATGTATAGCTTACAGTCTTCAATCGGTGTAAAAGCAAGCATATATACACAAAAATGGTGGAAACAATTAGCAGAAAAAATTCATCCCCTTTCTCAAAAAAGTCCAGACAAGTTGATTTTGAGATCTTTCAGGGTTCCTACATGCTGAAAAAAGCTACCCTTTTATAATCAAATCCTGTTCAATCATATTATCTATAAGTGTATGTATCCTGTACCTTCACAAGAAATAGAAGCAACTTTTGTAAAGTTAGTAGATGAAGAAGATAGCAGTACTGGCTCAAACTCCACAGGTGATGTGTCTTTTTGTGACAACTGCCGTATTTCCTGCATGAAGACAAGACACAATGATCCTTGTAGCAGTACTACCATTATTATTGTAGCTCCTGTATTAGTCTACCTTCTTGTCAAACGTGCAAGCCAATATTTGCCATTTTCTCCCATCTTCTAAATCAACGCATGGATTTCTATTCAAGTTAACAGCTCTTATGTCTTAAAAAAAATATCCATCACTGAATTATAACTCATCATCTAAAAGATCTATTAGACATTTGGGCACATTTTAAAAGTACAAACACGTGACGTTTGCCACCAGCAAAATCAATCTGCTATTAGAGAGTAAGGCAGGCGGCTAATGAATTCCCCATTCAAATTCAACAGCCTAAAATATGACTTCCTGAAGCCCACGATTACCTGTATATGCACAAGACTGTTCCCAGAATGCATGACGTACACATCTACTGAGGAATCACCTGTCCAAAAGAATGAACACTGAGGTAAGTTCACCAAGGATGGAAGCACTCTTGCTTCGTCAGACACTCATATGAGAAGCAGTCCCAATTTAAATTTAAAAATCTTTGTGTGACAGCTACGCTTGTAAAAAGGAGGAACTATTCACATCTTGAGGGGGCAATCACTTCACAAAGGAGTAAAAATCCACTCAACAAGATTTTTAGCCACAAACATGAAGGCCAGTATCATAGAATCATAGAATGGTTTGGGTTGGAAGGGACCTTAAAGATCATCTCATTCCAATCCCCTGCCATGGGCAGGGACACCTCCCACTAGACCAGGTTGCTCAAAGCCCCATCCAGCCTGGCCTTTGACACTTCCAGGGATGGGGCATTTCCCAGGTATCAACAGTCAACAGGGACTCTTGCTTCATTATCTCCTGAATCCAAGATAGAGCAAAATTCTCCCTTTTCCTATGGGCAGAGACAGGAGGCACAGCTGAAGGAAAGATGGATGGCTGACACTGCTGTAACTTCATAAGTCTGGGGGGCAATCTATCAATAGCACAAGAGTGTGCAGTAAAAACTGTTCTGGATAGGCACACAGCTATGCAAGATCCTGGCTCGCCTGCTTTGAACAGCAAACATTCTCAGGAGACAATGGGAAGCTGGATTCGGTGCTTAACACCTTTTGGGTTTAAAAGAGGAGCAGTCCTATCACCTGGTAGGGTAGTACCCTACTGACTAGAGCAACAGAAGATGGATATAACTCAGCTTTCACCTGCCAACAAGCTGTTACAGCTATATTGGGTAATCACCCTTTGTCACTAGCAAAGCCATGTTCCCATCCACAGGATGCTACGAAGATGTAGAGCAGCAAAAGAACAGCAGCAGGACAGAACAAGAAATGTCTATTATACCACGGCGGTTATCACACTTCCATGAAGGAAGACAACCTGAGATCTTGCTTATACTTAGATAGATATATATGTATCTATATATATCAGTAGATGCAGGCTAACATAAAAGGATCTTCTCCCAATTCACCAGGCACAATTTCTAATAACAAGTGTGCTTTGCTCAGCTGCTTGAAAGGAGGCAAGACTACAGGTGCCAGCTTCCAAAAGAGGGTTCAAGATGTTGATGCTGAGCGAGCAGATGCTCCACATACCCACAGCTGTTTAAAGCACATACTCCTCTTCAGCCTTTCCAGCTGGCTAGTTCCCCTGTGCAGCCCTTGCCTACCTGCTGTTCCACTCTAGGTGCTAACACATAACGCTGTACACTGAGACTAACACAGCACCATATTCCCTTTTGTTACACCCTTCCCTCAAGACGACATCTCTCATTTAATTACACAAATGGAAGGCAAGCAAGGATAGCTGTTTGATATGGTAAAGCCACCACTGGTACTGATGGAGCAAGACATGGAACTTCCCACCGACAGCAAGTACAAAGGGCTTATACAAGCAACACCTAACTCACTGAGAACTCATAATTGCATTATATTTAACAGTCTTAAAAGCATACTTGTAGTACTTTAACCTCCAAAAGTGTTAACAGCGAGCACCCTTGACAGGACAGATGTGAGCAATTCTTGACCAGCATCAGAATAAACGTACGTCCACAACTCAACATAACAAAGCACTGGCATCTCACCGGCAGGGAAACTACGTTTACAGTAGGTATTTCAGTTTCGGCTCTGTGTAAATATCACATCACAGAACAGGCTCAGGGGGGAACAGCATATATTGTTTTGTGACTAGATCTTGAACGGAGCTTCTTAAGACAAAAAGATTATGTTCTTTTTTTATTAGTGTGTTAAAAAATATTATTTTCATCTGGATTCCTACGCAGTTCCTTCTTCTTTAATCAGAAAGTAAAACTGGCAGAAATGTCTAAAAAAAGCTATTCAAACAGACTGCAAAGCTCCCTAAATAATTTTAAATCCCCTGGATTTAGAGGATTTGTTCACCCAATAAATGTAGCATAAAGAAACTGCAAGGAGTTGATTGTTTTGCCTGTGGAATTCTAGCTGACAAGAACAAATGATGCGCACATCTGTATTACCTCATTACCCTACTTTGCACAACAGCCACTATCCCCAGTACTGTACAAACCATTCCGCCTCCTATTATGGTTAATTTAATTAATGGGAAACCAGAAATGCAGTTGTAGAAATCAAAGGACCATGACATCTTTCCATAATATTTAAGTAGATATGCAAGTATGGGGGACTACAGAATGAAACAGATGTAGTTTACAACTTTACCATCGTTACCTTTATAAAGAGGAGTGTGCTTACAGTAACTCTGCCCTAAACAAAGTGGCTGACAAGCTGTGTTTATTTAACAAAACTGATTTGCTTTCCCTTACCCACAAAATTTAGCTGTCACTGAATTTGATTCAACTTAGCACATCAAATTACAACTTGTGTATAAAACCAAGTTCTATTACAATTAACAGTCATATTTAGGACTTACCCGAGGTCTTCATTTTTTCCATTGCTACATAAGCTACAAAAAGATTCTCCAGTAAGTATTGTCTGTGCTCCACAAAATCTTGTTGGGCATTTTCCATTCTTACCGTTAAGCTCATTTCTAGCAGCATTGGGTCATCGGACATAAAACAGCAACTCTGGAGCGAGACAAGGGGATATGGTGTGTGTGTGTGGTGGGGGAGAGAACAGAAAAAAATTCATTACAGTAAGGTATCTTGAGAAGTTAATCAAAGGTATTATCTAACAGACAAGGTTTCCAGCACCAAAGTGTTGGCAAAACAGGAGTAATTAGGACCTCTGCTAAAACCTCAGTAGAAACCAAAGACAGTGCAGGTACAGACAGCACAGCAAAAACAAAGACGAAAAACAACTAAAAAGGACACTGAACCTTGAAAGAATGCAAATTTATAAACTGTCTTAGTCAGTCTCACCTCAGGGACTGCAAAACAGTTTCCTTTGTTAAATCCTCTGCCTTCAATAAAATGTGCCATAAACAGACTGATGCATGTGTCTTAATGGTAGGAAGACAGTTCATGTTCACTGGTCTGTTTATAGTTAATTTTTCCAAATCCTGTGTTTTTTGTCTCCATTTCTCACTGAAGTAATTTTAAAAAAACAAACATACATGTACAATTCTTAATAGAAAACACTGTCGCCTGGCTAGAATACTTCAGATAAATACAAATAGGATCTTACTTCCTTCTCTAAGTAGTGGCTGCTGTTACGACAGCAGAGTCTTAGCAACTACAAAGACACGGACACCATTTCGCAAAAAACTAAAGCCAACAAAGCAAAACAAAACTAGACAATCAACAGTGAGTAACAGAAATTTGTGCTGCATCACACCATGAAGGTTGCTAAACTCTGGCTGGGATGCCCTACCAAGAGAATTAATTTGCTCAGGAGAAGGAGGAGGATGACGAGAAGGAGGAGAAAGCCTCCAGCCCTGGCATGTGAAGTGCTCTTGTGAAGCGGCAGTGAAACACCTTCAGCTAATCTGAAGTGCCGCAAGGAGGCACAGGGGGAGTGGGGAAGCATCTCTGGGAATGGGATGCCAGTTCACTGCTCACACAGCGTCAAAGAAACCCTCAGCACTTGAAATGACTGCCAAGAGCAGGAGGAGAGGAGGCCGCTGTGGAGACGGGAGCACAGGGATGGTGTGCCCTCGGGAAGCTCCCATCAAAGAGTGGGCAGCTGCACGACGTGCCATCTCAAGCGCTCAGGTGCATCCCAAGCCCAGCCTTATTCACTGAGGCAATGCACGAATCAAACATGGGAGTAAACCCGCATGGGATCACTGTGGTGTGTAACGTACAGAAAAACAGCTGTGGAGCCTGGGCCTTGTCACACTTGATGAAAGGTGCTGCAGACCACAGCGTGGGCCTGTGTATCTGACCCAAAATTATACCCCATCAAGCACCATCAGCACTGCAAAACAACCCCCATTTACTGTGCGAGGACTTTGGGCGGGGGGAGAGAGGAGATTGGGATGGCACTGCCGCAGAGGAGGAGGTGACCTACTGTCCTAAACACTCCGAGCTTTTGGAGGGGGATGTTCTGCTAATGAGCTCGCCCCTCCTCAGCTCTGCCCAGCGCCAAGGCCACCTTCAAAGGCTCCCAAGCACACAGCCCAGACAGCCCCAGCTGCAGCCTCCCAGCCTGTTTGTCAGTAGGAGCCAGAAACTTGGGAAACGTTTCTGGAGAAAGGAAATTACAGGAATATAAACACTTTTGTCCTCCATCTCAGTAATACAACACCTACACATTAAAACACTTAGCCTGTTGGGTTGGAGTTTTTTTGGGGGGGAGTTGGGTGTCTTTTTCCATCTCCCCCTCTCCTAAAGGTCATAGTGTGATGCGTGTGACATTTAATTTATACCACAGGGTATGGTTTTATACAAGCACAGCTAAAAGCACAATTACCCTTTAAACTGAGACATTGGAAATTGCACTGTTGATAAAACTTTTAGAGCTCTGGGAAGTGCCCCTCTAAACTTGGATTAAAATAAGAAGACTTAAATAGGTATAAAATAATAATAAAACATACCTTAACTTGCTGATATGCGTCATTGGGTAAACTGCATTCAAGGTGAACACGTAAAAGGCTGGCATTCATAGTTTCTGCCTGCAAGAAAGAAGAGTGCAGAAAACTTCAAGCATATTGCTTCAGAAGATGTTACTGTATAAATTCAATTCACACACTGCAACTTATAAACTGTTTCTGCATATGCATGACACAGAAACGTAAGAAAATTTTTTAAAATACAATTAATCTGTACCATAGGCCAGCAATCAATCTTCAGTTCTCAGGAACTTCATCAATACCTACTTAGTTATCAAACTATTATTATACATGAGTATTAAATATTTATACAGCATCAACATGAGCAACTCTTACAAACTTTCATATGTCAACAAAGCGTATTCAACAGAACCTTTTTTGTTTAACATAAAAGCTGCTCTCCTATTTTTCTGTATATTTTCTTTGCTGATTGGATACCGAAATACAGTTGCTAGGCCAAGAACATAATGCTTCTTGGACATGATCTGCTATGTAGGCTTCATGCCAAAATGGACAGACAGAAAATACTTGTTTGCCTTGTTATTGATTGGAAATGGAAAAGAAAAGAAAAGAAAAGATGACATTGATTGTGCCAGCTTGTAAAGCACTCAAAATCTAACGGGACAACAGTGCCGACAAAGCCAAGCATAGTTCATGAAAGCTATCTGGAAATCTTGACAGCCAAATTACTTGCACAAATTGCTCAGCCACTGTATCTTGATTCTAAATTTAAAAGAATAAATAAATAAAAATTCAGAATGACAGACCTGTCACTCTATCAGTGCCTTTATTACAGCATTCGTGTGGACACCCCCCTGCCCGTTTCTCTTGCGATACTGAACTGATGTAGAACACACACGCCCCATTTCTCTTGCAATACTGAATTAAGTATCTGAGTGGGGTATCTGCAGGTTCAAGTTTCTGAAGGTGTTGATGCAAATGAATTCAAAGAATTTCAATAATTTCATGCTGAAAAGTGAAATTGTGAAGAAAAATTTTCTAAGTATCCAATACTCTATTTCGTATCTCCCTGGGACAGACAGAAGGGTGCAGGGTGCACCGGAGCAGAGCATAGATTTACTACATGCATGGCATTTCACGGGCTCCGGTGTTATAAACGCACAGCCAAAAGCAAGCCAACACACATCCTGCACTCCCGATTCAACCGGATTTCATACCGAAATGACTGGGGCTTCACACAAGAGGGCGATGTAACCTCTGCAAAGGTGGTTAGCAGCGACCCAAACTCTGTCCCCAGGGCAGCCCTCCGGGGACGCGAACCCCTGCCACCTCCTTTCTTTTTTACAAATGCTTTTGTCCTCATCAAATTTTGAGAGCAGAAAAAACACCCACTTGATTCCAAAGCATTCATCACTCATGGCCATGACTGCTAGTGGAGTTTTAATGAGTCAGTAAGATTACATATAAAGAACAACTTTGGGGGTTGCTTTTCTGGTCAGATAAATCTTGATGCTTAATTTCCCTTCTCAGTGGTTCTTGAGAGAACACTACCACTTTCATGGTCCTAAATAAGGAGTTGTTAGGCCTTACTCAATGCCATTGTAGTTTAAAGTAGTTTAAGACCCCACACCCCTATAAAAAAAAATTTGCTAAATCACATTTTTCCAATTTTTTTTAAACTTGACTTTTCTCTACATAGGAAACTGCTGTTACCTTAAAATTGAAGCCACTAATATAACATGCACAGAGGGGAAAAATGTTACTTGGTTGTATTTGATGTTGATCTGTTTTCTACAGGGATTCTGTATTTCTCATTGTGAAGCTATCTTCAGAAAAGGAAAAGGGTTTTCATTTATCTAAGGCAGACAATAGATGCATAACTGTCATGCCTTCTATCTTACAACACTGGTAGGATGGCTGTGTTAACCATAAAGAGAAGATAAAAGTATCTGAGAAGAAAACACTGTCTGAAGCAGAGTTTCCAAGAAGACAAACCCAGGACCATGTCCCCATCTCCCAGCAGTGCAAGCACTCCGTTTACACTGTAAATATCACTGCCTATGAATCAGAGCAGAGAGCCAAGTTATGCAGCATATGTTTGCACCAGAGGAGAACAGAGAAGGAGAGGCATGGCAGACGGGGGAAAGTTAGAAAGAGCGCTGCTGCGCGGTACAAACCCTGCCCCTTCATTACCTGCTGCCTCTATTTTGTATTAGAATCATAGAATTGTTGGGGTTGGAAGGGACCTTAAAGATCATCTAGTTCCGACCCCCTGCCATGGGCAGGGACACCTCCCACTAGACCAGGCTGCTCAAAGCCCCATCCAGCCTGGCCTGGAACACTTCCAGGGATGGGGCATCCACAGCTTCTCTGGGCAACCTGTTCCAGTGTCTCACCACCCTTATGGTGAAGAACTTCTTCCTAACGTCCAGTCTGCATCGACCCATCTCTAGTTTTAATCCATTCCCTCTAGTCCTACCATTACCTGACATCCTAAAAAGTCCCTCACCAGCTTTCTTCTAGGCCCCCTTAAGATACTGGTAGGCCACTATAAGGGTCTCCTCGGAGCCTTCTTTTCTCCAGACTGAACAACCCCAACTCTCTCAGTCTGTCCTCATAGGAGAGGTGCTGCAGCCCCCTGATCATCCTCGTGGCCCTTCTCTGGACACGTTCCAGCACATCCATATCTTTCTTGTAGTAGGGGGTCCAGAATTGGATGCAGTACTCCAGGTGGGGTAGTACTTGTGCGTACATACTTGCACGTACACACACTCGGCACCCACAAATCCTGTATGAACTGAAGGGAGAAATCTGATAGAAGCCACACGAATGAAACTCTTTTAACAGTTTTGGTTAAGTTCTTACATTTAAATTTTAAAGAAACAGAGGCCTCTTTCAAAAACACCCTAAAAACTTGAACTATCTGACCTGCAAGGAGCCCCACTCTCCTGGCAAAGGTCTAGGATTCTCGGTGGGGGGACACTACAGCAGGTGATTACTTAGGAAATAACTCATCAAAAGAGAGACAGCATCAACAGGATAGCTGGCATAGGCCAGCTCAACAGCCACCAAGCAACCACAGACCCAAGGTCACTTTTAGGGGGAGAATTCCTTATTCTGCCTTAGGTGCCCTGTCAATCAGACATGGCTCTATACAAGATTTTCACAGAGATATTCTTGCATCATTATCAAGACTATGGGGTCCAAATCACTTGCTGGAGTTTGGCTACAACATAATTAAAAAAACCCTCAAGCACTGAATAAGCCTCCCCCTCTTCCTGCAGGCTGATACTTTTTTTCTGTCCTGGATAGTGTCTGGCCCTAGAGAGCTATTTCCACTCTGAACGCTGTTAACAAGCTGTCCCTATAATAATGATTCAGCAGAGTTTCATCAGTTTTTTGCAGGCAGTTATCAGGATGGCACACCAAGAAAACTCTACCGTCCTACTACCTTCCCTTTCCACACCCAAGCACCACACTTGCACGCATTTGCTTCTCTGATCCTCTGTCCACCAGCACAAAACATAGCTTAAGGGGTCTTGGGCTCCTGCCAGCACTTAAAGTATTTCCCATGCCGTTGGTTCATAAACCCCAAACTCCTGTGTGGAGTCAGCAGTGATGCCTGTGTCTCCTACGATAAGACAATCCACCCTGTAGGTCACTCCTCCACTGACATTTCCATTGTGTGCGTACAGCACTTTGAACACAACGAGGCAGTGATGTAGCTGCCCTGTTTGTTAGTGCCATCCAACTAGTAAACAATGCCAAAAAACAGGCAAACTGGAGAAAAGACTCCATCCAGAAGCTGGGTAAACAAAGATGACCTATATGGGCTCCACCATCTGTTACGGCTTAGTGGTAACTAGCCGCCGCTGAATGGCCACGTGGACATACTATGAATTCACAGTGTTGGACACAGCCTCTTCTTTCCTCCCGATGAGTGAGCCCAGAAAGCCTGGGATCCAGGAGCACAGCCAGAGCATGCTGATCCTGAACCCTTCAAAAGCTGAAACTTTGTAAAGAGTGACAGAAAGAGGGTGAAATTCAACAGTAAAAAAGGCAACTTTGTCTTTCTTTTTCTTTTCTTATTAATCACAAGCTTTTCTGCTAAAAACTCCTGGGGGAATGATGAATAAAAAAGGAAGACTGGCGTACCTTAGCCTATTAAAGGATAAAAACAATCCGCAAAATCAATGCAAGTTAATTTTCCACAAAAAATACAAACACAAACCTATTGCATATTGTATTTCCAATGGAAATACTACTGTACAGGTCAATTTTCACCTATAGTCCCCAGGGATAAATAATATTTCCAAGATAAATGCTCTGTAGAGGCAAAATTTCATCCATATTTCTGTGTACAATTCTGGCCATTCACTTTCAAAAGAAATTTTTACAAATTGGAGAAGCTGCAGAAAGGGCTTGATAGTTTGGTTAAGAAATGGACAGCCCATCACTAATGAAGATACTACAGAGCATGGACTGTTGAGCTTGGCAAAGCAAAAGCTGAAAGATGCAATGCCACCTACAAATGCCTCTGAGTAAAAGCATCAGAAACAGGAAGAGTTATATAAACTAAATGCATTATCTTAACAAGCAAATATAAACCGGCCACAACAATTCAGATTGGAAGTCAGATGTAGGTTTCCAACCGTCAAAGGAGTAAGAACAAGTATTAGGGGCTATGGTAACAATGCCTCCAGCAGTTCTGAGAAGCGGTTTTACCAAGGACATGATGGGACTAAATCACGTTAGCTTTCTGGCCTTGATGATCAAGGATGTCAGTATTACCAAGCAGCTTAAACACAACCACCTCTAAAACAGAAGACAATAGAGGAAAAAAATAGACACACACCATGCAGCACTCGGTGAGCTTCCTCACAGATTTCCAAGCAGTATCAGTAGACTTCAGAGGTAGGGATACCTTTAGCATATCGAACTAGACATTGCTGCCCAAGGTTACAACTCATTCATCCCAAGATGACAAGGGATGTATAAATGAGGCTTACGCTCTCCTGAATTACACTGGTATTTTACTTCAGTGAAAAATTAACAGGGGAAAGCAAATGTGCACAGTTAAGTGAGTATGACTGGTTTGGTTTAAATGCTTTTTTCACTACAAATCTCCATCACATGTTTAATAGTTAGGTATCCTTACGTTTGCACATGTGTAGTCACTCACTCAAACCTCATAGACCTCTCTTCCTTCCGTAGCTTCTGAGCTTAAAATATTAACTGGACAAAACAGAATCACACTAACTTTTATGGGATCTGGATCAGAATATTAGTAGGGTAAATTGAAGGAGGCACTTCTGGAAAGAACAGCTATCTGTAGAACAACATTTTTCTAAAAGGAACCCAAACTTGAGCCATAAGCTCCTCTTCAGCATTTAGATCTTGTCTACAGTCTTCAACAGCTGAGGAGCCCGTCCCACTGCCTCAGCCTTTCTGCTCAAACCAGTGACATTCAGTGAACTGAACAGTAATTCCTCCATCATAGCCAGGCACAGGAAAATGACACCCAGAGCTAGGAGAACTGAGTCAACACTCTCTCACAACTCATCTCCTATGACAAGACTGGTGCCAGGTGGCACCATGCTGCACTGCTAAACGTGACCTCAAGCTTGTAATCTAGAGAAATAAAGCATAGGAAAACATTCCTCGCTATGCAATAAGGAAAATGTCAAATGCTCCCCAAAACGTTTCTCCTCAGGAACTGGGACAGAAGTGTGAAGCAGCAGAGTCTGCATCCAGGCTTCAGACGCTACCTGACAACAATCCATTGAGTTAGATGCGAAGATGCAGAGACACATGTCACGAACAGCATCTAAAAAACCCTTCTCAGTTCTAACCTTAGCACCCCAAATTACAAAACCTGAAGATTTTTGGTTCCTTCATAAGAGTCTGTGTATGCCCAGAAGCAAGCACAGCTGAATGATTACAGGAAAGAGACTAGTACAGAGAAAAAGAACGGAAGAGAAGGAAATGGTGCATTATCCTCGGGTAGAGGTAAGATTGACCTAACGTATACATAGCAGACTGAAAAACGCAATCTGAGCTGAGAATTTTTCTCAGGTAGAACAGAAGAACACATCACAAAGGCAATCAAAGCAGCTTACATTTAGATAAAAAATTAAATTCTGTTACATGCCAAGATATTCCAAATACGTTTTTGAAAAAACTAAATTGGTGTACAATCCAAAAGAAAATTTGAAAAATCCATTTTCCCAGTTAGTTATTCACTTGAAAGGTTCTGTATGGCCTGGAAGGCTATGAGAATACCTGCAACTGCAACCAAATGGGAGAAATTATAAAAGCTTCTTCCAATTGCAACAGTTATGCCTTGTAAATCTACCTTGCTGTATCCTCCACAGCTTCCTGCTCTAGTCAAGCTGAGGTAAGCAAAGCTGGTATCTTCACCACTGATACAGTCCAGTTGGACTCCCAGCTCTCGTTCTCATCCATGCAGCATGCCGTGCTTTTTAACCATGGCAAACTGTTGGTGCAGCCCTGCTGTGAACTGGCACGGGGAATGGGTCTGAAGTAAAAAGCAGAATAAACCAAAACAGCTACCCCCGCCCCAGCTTTATAGTACAGTGGGTTTTTTTCAGGACAGAATAATTCTCCAGTTTAGTTCAGAGCAGGGCCTCACAAATAATTTTGTCGGCACAACTCAGAGGACAGCACACCACAGGAGCATGAACGAGAACAAGTGGGAATAGTTTAAATGCCAAAGACTGTCTCATAAAACCAGAACACCAGCTGATCACAGTAGCCCTGTATCTTGCGACCTCTCTCCTGCAGTCACTGGTACTTGGACTTTTTGTTAACGTTCCTCGCATCCCAACAATCTGAGGACAAAAACCTTTTATGGCTAAGAAGATTTATGTTTCATCTCCATTTGAAACGTATACTGTACCAGTGTGTGTGATGGCTGGATGTTCTGAATGTGTGGAAGCAGTAAGTAGGCGTTTGCTAGCTGGGCTCTAGGTTCTTCTGGAGAAGACATCAGAGTTCCCGTTCCAAAAACCTGGTGTTAAAAAAAAGGTCATTACATCCAGTCAACATCTAGCATTTCAGTTATCACACTAACATGCAAAACCATTTTGCCAATAACAACAATCTTCCCAAGAAACAGATCAGTTTTTCACATTAGATTCTTTTAAAAGACAATTTATAAAGATCTAGTTTGGAAAGTAACTACACACATAAATGGCACTTCAGCATCTTCCCTCATTCAGGCACCATTACAAAAACAAAACAAAGCACTCATCAGCAGAGCATCAGGTTATCTCAAACAGAAACTATCTAAACTCTCTTACTATTCTTCAGACAATTACAATACACATATCACCACTTCGCAGTGCAATAATTTCTGGAAAAACTTTGTTACTAGTCCAATTGCAATTGAATTAAATACCTTCGCCTTAAAAATTTAGTAAAATATTTTTTGATCATTTTAATTTTTAAGTCTGCAGTTTTCAGAGCACTATAAGACTTGCAAGTTGAATGTCTTTACTGCATTCATATTTGGCTCCACCAAGACTAGTTTATGTATGACAATGAGATGCAAGATAACGGGAAAAAAAATCATTAGAAGTTAAGAAAAACGCCTTGGGGTTTTTTCACTTGTATGCAAAGATTTATTTTTTTAATAGCAAAAAATACACGTTTTTAATTAAGAGGACAATACAATGCATTCTGTGTTCACTGAAGATCTCTGACTACAGACAGAAAATATCACATCAAAGGGAATGTGCTATTATTTTTTTAATGGAGGCATTTACAAGTATATCTTACTATAATGGTACCTATTCTCCTTTTGGGTGGGCCTTCTGTACGTACTCTTGCATAAATGCTTTAGAAACATCAAACATGTTTCAAGGCTTTTGGGCTCCCAAAAGCACTGTAAGTGTGCATCAACCACTCAAATTATGCCCGATTTTGAAACTCTTAAACCTAATGCAAACCGAAATCATGGGCTCTGTTTCAGGTGGCTGGTGAAACTGTCCATGAAAACCAGTCCGTTACTGATTTTAGCAGTAGTCCAACAGGAGATAAACATTGTTTGGTGGCACTGACAACTGCTTCGCCACAACTTGTTGATAAAAGGCCCTGGCTGAGCTGACCAAACAATACATCAAGGGGTCAGGAATGAGTGCAAGGAGAGGAGAGATGTCAAAAAGAAAAGGTGAATCACTCTATAATGCACTCTTTCCTCATCCTTGAGGAAAATTTCCTGCCAAATGTTGCATTACTTCTAAGAAATAATAAATAAATGCAACATTTGTACTAAAAAAAACATGTATTTCAATTGAACTTACCTATTGCTTCAATTTAAGGAGCTCTGTTTTCCAGCACAGTACCAAAATACGGGAATGGAATAGCTGGATGGTTGATTAAAGTTGGTGTTGTTTTTAGATCACCGAATTCAGAGTTAGATTTTTCTTTAACAAATTAATAAAAGCAAAGGATTTGGAGTACATGATGTCCCTTATAAAAATTAAAAAAGCTTAAGACTTGCATGAATCCACTAGTTAATCAGACAATAAATAGACAGCTTTAATGCACAACCATTATTTCCATGTTCATGTTTTAA
The DNA here is from genome assembly GCF_964199755.1 of Larus michahellis. NCBI lineage: Eukaryota > Metazoa > Chordata > Aves > Charadriiformes > Laridae > Larus > Larus michahellis. The sequence goes on along the minus strand of NC_133900.1, from coordinate 39,071,742 downwards.
GCACCTAAACCTCTCACCCTGTGCTACATCCCCCATGTATTTACATAAAATCCTGCAGAGTAGCTGAAAACCACCTAAACCACCTAAAATATTTCCTAAATAGGTTTTTCATGACAAATGCATTCCAGCACAGCACAGTCTAGACTGCAGTATTATATGAAATCAACTAGTAGTGACAGCACCACTATCTTTTAAGTGCACACCTACAAATACGTTTAAGTTTTACTTAAACAAGTAGCACCACTAGCAGTAGTAATTTTAACCATATACATGTATGAGGGATCATGAGACTAGCAAGATCTGGTAAAAGGAATGAATTGTAAACATTACTTTACCTGATTTGTTTCAGGAATTCAATGAACTCTGAAAGTTTCTAAGTTCAAGAAGTACGAAAATCAGTTTTTAAAACACAAGTAAATCCAAAACTCAAGCTAAAAATAAGAGTAGCTACCTGATATGAAAGTACTCCATGAGATGAGGTATTTATAAATAATGAGCTTTCAATACTGCCTTCTTCTGTTGGCAGGAAGAGTACTCTGAAAGAAATTTTTCCCATCGCTGGAATCACCTGCAGAGACCACAAAGAATCTTACTTGCTTGGTGCCAGTGATCACAGTACCCACCATTCAGTCGCACGGCCCAACAGGCATTCCCCACATGTACACCCCTATCCGTAGATCCCACTAAGTAGAACCTCAGCCCTGAGAAGTTTCACATCTCCACAACTCTCGACTCTTACTACAGAGAAGACCTGAGACCATGCAGCAACTCGCCATATTATGGCTAGAGTTTCTCAGCTAGCTCGGGCCTCATCAGTCAAGACTCTTTTTTGCAGGAGAAGTTAGTCATGCAGCACTGACAGCCTCTGCGGGCACAGAAACGCTTCCCTGCATATAGGCACCTATTACAAAGTGAATCAATCCTCGCTGTGATATATAGTCAAATGAGTCAAAGCTGAACTTGGGCAACACAATTAGTAACCAAATAGGTCTAACTGAAAGAACAATGACGTTTATGTCTGCACAGTAGTATCCATTCAGCCATAGTAAAAATAACACATCAGATGAAAGCATAATAAAAACCCTTTGCACATCAGCACAGGATAAAATCTGGGCTTCATCAAACTGAGATCACAGTGATTCATTCTTAACATGCATTATATTGTCATACATCGTTAAACAAAATTCAGAGTTAAAATAATGGTCTTAGATCATAAGGCAATTACACTTATAATTGCAATACAAAATGCATAAAACATTTCACTGCAGCTTTTTTTGAGGAATATACAAGACCATTCAAAAGACTGAAAATTCAAGGCTGTGAAACACCCACATGCCTGTGGATTACTGCATAATGCTGCATAGAGCAGAATGAGATTTAAACAGCCGCTCTAACACTGAAAAATTCTTCTCTTTCTCTGTTACTGTAAAACACATTTCCTACTGTAGGTTTTGGATGTCTTCTCCCTTACCACTCTAAGTAGAAATGAGCAAAAAAAAAAATGGTAGCAAAACAGAAAAAAGTTGGAGGTCCTACAAAAAAGCACGAAGAGAAAACAGAGAATGAAAAGCTTAGGCCAAAGGAAGCACGAAGGCTTGGCACTTGGCCATTACATAGTTTCCAAAAGTACATCAACACTCACCCGGCTATGAGCAGGAGACACATGAAACTGTCTAGTAGCTGTAAACACTGAATTCACTACAACTTCTCTATCTCTACTAGGGTTGTAGGCATGCAGCATTTTAGCTCTGGGTAACCCCAGTAATCTAAAAGAGGGGAAAAAAGAGAAAGAAATTATTCACTTTATAAGCACAGGCAATGCATAAAAAAAGGCAACAAAACCAAATCACTCTAAAACATGACATTTCCTAGTTGTAACTATTCTTTGGAAACATGCCAAACAAATTTTGCCCTCTAGTATACAAAGGCAAATAAGTAACATTGGGATGTGATAGGTGCACTTAGCCAAAACTCATTTGAGTCACCAGGAGTTCAAGAAAAAAACCCAACCTTTAGGAGGCACAACGTTTTGAATAAAAAAGTTTAAATAACCAAAGTCTTGTTTTGTCAGCTAAAGCAACGATTCTTACAAGGCTTTTACTTTAGCTAATACATCCTAAAACCAGCATCTTATGAATTCATTCTGTGCGTCCTCTGAAACATTCCTTTAACTCACAAGGGAACTGTGTTTTTTTTCAGTTACTGATAGACCAAAGGATGATTATCCTTTAGGAATAATTTTTAAGGTTCCCTTAGAGGAGAACTAAAAAAAAAAACAAAAAAATCTCAAGTATGCTACCAGTATGTTTTGCCTGGGACTTTCAGGATTTTATTTTCAGAAGTTAAAGGAAGCAACAAGTTCCCCCTCCACTAGGAAGGCAATTTTTCAAGAAATAAAGAACTAGCACGAAGAACTGATTTGACATCCATGCAGAATCACCTGAAATGTGCCCAGAATGTGTTACAGTTCCTTATTCCCTTTTTCTCTTTCCTAGAACTATGTTGGTTTTCATTTACAATGTATTGCAAGGCAAGAAACACAACTCCAGTTCTGCGGTAATTACTTACTATTTCTCTCAGAGGATGGCATGATCTAATGCTCTTTACCCAAATATAGCCCAGCGTAGTTGTTCCTCCCTGCTTCGTTATTAATCAAAATAACAATAATGTAAGATACTTACTGCATTCCAAAATGCAGAACTGATGGGTGAAAATGTAAGGCCTTCCCATTTGCTGAGAAGCTGAAAAAAAAGGGAAAAGAAGCCACAATTAATATTTAGTGGCCATGATGCTACACATTGCAGGGAAGGAAGATACATTACAGGCTCTGACTCTTTATATTCTAAACAACCTCTATTTCCAAATCTTTTCATACATCTCTCGCTGCCATAAGACTGGTCTTTTAAGGTTTCCATACAACAGCACATGCTGGAAAGCTCATGCCAATAAAAGCGCAGTTTGAAGATTCCATTTTAGAGGCAATGCTGGCTTGCACAACCTCCCTTCCTTGCACGTATCCCCTCAGACATGCTGATACACCTGTTTATGGGGCTGCGCAGTGAACTACAGAGGCAAAACAGTTCAAAAGTGTCCTGGGGAATGAAAATTACATCAGCATGGAGCAGATCCCCAGTCTCATCAATTCAACATTCACACAAGCACTGGTAAAAGCACACCTGAGAGATGCAGGGGTAGAGGAGTAAATAGCAGCTTGGGCAAAAGCTGACATCAAAAGAAGTGCTTGCCTAGCTCTGGCTTCAATGCAAAAGCCAACTCGTTTCTTATATGCAAAAGAGAGTAAGAAATAACGTGAAACACAGACATCATCATCTTTCCTTTGCCCTAGGAAAATTCACAATAAAGCTCCCATCAGTTCTAGCACATTCTTAACTTATTTCAACATGAATTGATGCCCTGTAACATAGACAGAAATCCCAGGATATCTTCACCGCTTTCTCAATTAAAACTTGTCCTCCACAAGTCCCAACAACCACAGCAGTAAAAAACAAGCCCAGCAATTGTGCATTACATCTACGCACCCAGTGCTATGCTGTTTAAAACCTCCCCAGAAGCAGTCTGCATGATATGTAGCCAGAACCAGTTTCATCTTTACTGGATGACACTAATAAGCATCCTAGCAAGGATGAGTCTGAGAAGGGAGGGATGAACTGTGGTCTCATTAGTTATCCAGCTGCTTTGCATAATGTGTGGTAGTACAGTTAATTGGTCCCTAATTTAAAAATGTAGTTCTGTAACATTACACCTTTAATATATTAAAGTACCTACATAATTCTGTTGTTGTATTCCAAACCAATAGAGACACCATAATTTATTACTAGTTAGGAAAAATCAGGTTTATTATTATGAAAACATTTCTCATACAAGGCAGCAAACTCCCTTGTGCTGTAGCTGAAGGAATGCAATATATCCAGGTAGTGTTTCTGGGGAGCTGCTAGAAAACAGCGAAAAGAACAGATGATGCAGAATTATGAAGTCTGGGTGAATAACAGTCTCCTTCCAACCACCTTGTCTCTGCCCCAGCCAACTCTTGCTCTGCTCCTAGAAACAACGCAGCAACCAGCACCTTCCTTCCCCTTCCAAAAGTCAGCCTCAGAGACGTACCCAGAAGGAAAGTCTGAGTACTGCTGTTGTAAACACACACAAATTAAAATTACTACTAGAGTAAAAGCCTTTGCGGTAAAGCACATTTCTTAAGGGTCCTCAGATCCTTTTCTTTTTATACGCACACACATATATAGCAAAACTAAAGTTAAGCCAGTAGTTTATGCACTACAGTACCACCTTGAACCCCATTACCGCTTAAGTTTCTAGCATTTTACGGCTACTGCTGAAATACTTTTCCCACCAGAAAAAACCTTTGCTGAGAAGGGCAAGAAGCCGAGTGTTCTGCTGTGCCAACTTATGTAATTGGCAGCAGCTCTCCGAGACTTACTAATCTTCCTTCTGGGGAGCTCCAGCAGCACCAGCTCTTTTCCTCTCAGCCCTCGCTCTCTGCAACACGCACCTAACGCCCTGGCTGCAAATGCAGCCATAGATGTAGCAGACAGCATTTCATTCTGTTTGGGTGAACGACGCCATGCTGTGGCGACGGTTCTTAAAAATGCACTGTATTACTACTGCTCAGACAACAATCACGGCAAACCCTCCAGCAGTCAGAAAAGGGGAAAAGCCCTGTGAGAGCAGCAGCAGAGCTGCCAGGGCTGCTGTTCCGTTCCTTCTGGAGAAGGCAGCCTGGACCTGGGAAGGGTGAAGCTGAGCCCCAGCTTGCGAACTCGGCAGGCTCTGAGCCGACTCCTGAGCATGGACGTAATGCCAGAGCATCCCCGCACACTGCTCCCCAGCAGCCTCAGGAATGCACCCTGTAGTTACAAGACACCCAGCTTCTGCTCTGCACCCCACAAAAGCTGCCGAATTGCTCCAAGCACCAGCCTGGCCCCGAAAGCAGAACTGCCACATTCCTGCAGGGCTGCACTCATAACCCGGCCTGGTGGCCAGATCAAAGGGCCCCTGCACCACTTATCGGCGGCCCCAAAGCAGTGCCAGAAAATAACTCAAGAGCTGAGTTTATTCAACAGCAGGACTAGCAGAAAGGGAAACCTACCACTGTTTTGTTTGTGGGGTTTTCCCCCCCGTCAAGGGAGAAGACAACAGGTTGGAATAGGGGCAGGAAAACAGGCAGGGGATCATTCTGCCCATCACACCTGAACAACCAGGCTGCACTGCAAAGCCCACCGCTATAGAAAGGGACAGGCCCACCTACATTAGAAGTGTAATTCTCCAATGTGTCACCGCAAGTCTCTTAAAGCCAGTGGGAGGCTGGCAGCACACCCTTCTGCATCCCCACGCTCCAAACACAATTCAACACATTCAGATCTCTGCAGGGGATCTGACAGGGAAATAAATGTCAAAGGCAATTTTTTAAGACATTTAAAAGTTGAGGTCCCTTTTTAAAAATCAAACTTCTACTTTTTGGATATTTGTTTTTTATTTAAGAACCTCATCTGACTATTAGATTCACCTCAAATTATACCAAAAATTTCTCTTTTGGCTGCAGACGACACGTCCAAAAAGTACAAGTCATTTCATGAGAATGTTACAGGCCTGGGAAAGACACACAAATATCAGCCTAAGAATGGAAGCCTTGAAACAACAAATGAAGAGAAACAGTCCTCTTCATAACAGAAAAAGCCTGGTTTCCAAATACTCTTTAATTGCTTTTAAAATCAGCTAACATCACATTAAGCATGCTGCCTAACAAAGATGGACTTCACATTCAATGGCATCGCTCTGTCTTTTCAGGCAGACCAGTCAAACACTTGACTTCTGAATGATAAATGTTGATACAGCAGGTGAATTCCAACATTTCAGGGGACATTTTTATGCACGAGTGAACAGAACTGGAGGGAAATGGGAGAAAGAAATAGAAGAGGGGAAGGGAATTACTGGCAACTACTTTAAACACTATGCAGCAATTGCTTTTGTATCAAAAAAACTCGTTTAACTAGTCATCTAACTATTATCATAGTACAGTTTGGGTTGGAAGGGACCTTTAAAGGTCATCTAGTCCAGCTCCCCTGCAATGAGCAGGGGCATCTTTAAATAGATCAGGTTCCTCAAAGCCCCGTCCAACCTGACCTGAAATGCGTCCATGGATGGGTGTCCTGGTTTCCGCAGGGTCCGGCAGGGACACAGGTGTTCCACCCCATGTGAGCCATGCCCACTCGGAGCTTCGGGGAGGGGACAGGAAGTCGATGCTTGGAGCAGGTGGGGGTCCTGGGTCCAGTGGGTGAGCGGCGGTTCCATAATCGTATTTGTATATTCCTCTATCCGTGTTAATGTTGTTGTTCCCTTGTTCCTTTTGCTGTTCTGTTAAATTGCCTTTGTCTCAACCCACCAGTTTTGCCTTTTTCTTCCGATTCTTTCCCATATTTGGAAAGCTCGAGAGAGTGGCACGTGGTTCTCTGTTGCCATCTGAGGCCAAACCACATCAATGGGGCATCTACCACCTCTCTGGGCAACCTGTGCCAGTGTTTCACCATCCTGATTGTAAAGAATTTCTTCCTTCTATGTAGCCTAAGTCTACCCTCTTTTAGTTTCAACCCATTACGCCTTGTCCTATCACAACAGGCCCTGCTAAAAAGTTTGTCCCCATCTTCCCTGTAGGCCCCCTCTAAGTACTGAAAGGCCGCAATAAGGTCTCCCCAGAGCCTTCTCTTCTCCAGGCTAGACAACCCCAACTCTCTCAGCCTGTCAATGGAGAGAGCCCATCACTCTCCAGCCTAACAATTCAATGCCCTTCCTCCTCTCCATCCTCACAATATATTTAAAATGCTGACACCCTGAACCCTCCGTCTCCAGAGAGAAAGAGTAAGAACTGCTGAAATACTGGGGAGATGAGGGAGGGTCACCCAGGGCAGAGGACAAATAGGGGGCAGGAGAAGGTGAGCCCCAGAGACCTGCAACTCCAGCTCATCCCTGCGACTCACACAGAACACCCAGCAGAGAGGGGCAAATGCCAGCACCAGGGACACTCGCCGAGAAGAAAGGCGGATGGGGAGCAGAAGAAGAAGAGGGGCCAGAGGAGAAGGTGAGGCGAGGGGTGACACCAGGGAAGCAGACCAGGATGGAGGAATGCAAGAACCCCCAACTGCCTGTGCAAGCGGAGAAACATGTCACCCTAGAGCAGCAGGTTTGGTTTGGGCTGCTTCTTGTTGTTGTTGTTTAAAAGGAGCACGAGCTGTAAAATCTTAAGCCACCACACGCCCTCCACTGAGAAGCCCCAGAGGTAGCATCAGAGGAACATGGAGAAGTTCCAGCCTTTTGCAACATTTCCTGCTCCAGGAAAGAACATTTTGGGTGTCCTGATGATGTGGGACTTACAACAGGGGATGCTGATATAGGGATGCTCGCTACACACACACTGAGTGTGCTGTTAAATACATAGCTGAAATTGTTTTGCCCTCCCTTCTTTCAGTTCTGTCACTCTGATGCAATTAGTAAAAACAGGTAAACAACCGGGTCAGTATGATTTTTATACATTTATTTACAGACCCCAACCCTATTATTTATATGCAGTGTATATTATCCACAAACATTTGTTCCAAATAAGCAAAGACCCTTTTATTTCCCACAAAGTGCAACAGAAAAAGATCTTTCTTCATAGCAGTATCCAAGCAAAAGGCCAAATCTACTCTCAACTAATTGCTGGGTTTTGTGTTGATGTTTTCTGGTTTTGTTGTGCCTCTGTTGTTTGGGGTTTTTTTTTTAATAAAATTTCAAAATGAGTTAATTCATCTAATTATTACATAAAACACTCAGGAATCTGCAGCATAAGCTGCATCTGATCAGAAGCAAAGGGAAGTTTCCTGTAAGGAAAATTATCCCAGTTTCCCTTTTTCTTCTATTAGTCCCTTTAAGTCTTCCTTGTATCTTTATTTCTTTACTTTAATTCATTACTTTAGATTATCTTAGAATGCACGTTATCTGGCGAGTCAGATAGCAACATCTGTAGTTGAGAATAAGCGTAATTGCTACTTGGTGCCCTTTCTTCATCCTTCCTTTTTATGCCCTTTGTTGACAGCAGATGAAGGAAAAGCAAGTAGGAGGGAAGGCATTTTATTGTCAGGCAGGGCTTTTTCTTTATGGTTGCAGGGTTTTCTTGGAAGCAGCAGGCAAAAACGACTGGATTCTTTAACGTACAAGAGGTCCCTTTTGAGTGAATCTGATTAGGCAGTACTGTTTTATTTTTCAGTATATTGATAAAAGTAAAATTTGACTTAGGTTTGGCATTTTGGCACTTCGTACATTCAGCGCAGGAACACCAATGAACCCTCAGGATGAGGTTCTGAGATCCAAAAGCATGTATGTATGGCATAGGAAAGAACAATTTTTGTATGTAAACTGAAACTGAGAAATGAAATTAAAACCCCCTTATTTACTAATTTAGATTCATTCCTCTAGACTATACCTGATGAAAAGCAGACTGAGAATGAGATTTACATGTACAGAAACAACAAAACCCAAATACTTTTAATAGTTCTGATTACAGCTGATGCAAAGAAATCATTTTGACAAACTAAAATTGTTAAGAGGAAATTAACAAGTTAACATAGCGATAAAAACAGATCCCAGCAGCAGCCGAACCAAAGTCTGGTGCAGAGCTGATACAAAGCTTTGGTTTGCCACACCATCTAGTCCCTCTCTTCTCTCAACCTCCCATTTACTAAAGGCAGTAAAAGCCCCAAGCAGTAGTTATGAAGGTTAAACCACAGCTCCTGGAAGACAGACAGCAGCTTTAAAAGAGGTGATAAAATTATTTGGAAACACAAAATGAAATCTTTTCTTTACCATCAAGGCAATTCAACCAGAAACACAAACAGGAACATCATTAAATGAAGATTTTTTTGGAGCCAAAATTAATTCTTTTCCTAGAAGCAGAAAGAGTCATTGGAAAGTAAGTTTACCTTGCAAGAATACAGCTCACAGGGAAGCTGTATGTGCAGCACCCAGAGAAGGGCAGGTTCCCATGGCCTCAGCCCTACCATGCTCACCACCTCAGCTCTGGAGACTTTACAGGACTTCTCCTGAAGCCCCATACCTACATAAGACTCAGGTGACAACATATGAACCAGTCTGTGGCTATTTTTTTTTTTTTAAAGAAAAAAAACATCCAGCAAAGAACAAAAATGTGAATTTTAAACACTGGAAACCTAGAAGTCAAAAAATTCCAGTATTTTTAGCACCGCATTGTTTAGGGAAGAGGAGGAGGACTGACTCACTGCTTGTGAATGCTTGGGGATTGGCAACCCATCGCGAGGAATTCACTTACATACTCTACCAGAGAACTGTGCTGCTTCTGAAAGAAGGGTGGTCATCTTTATTTCCTCTGAACTATGCTACGCACATCACGGACTGAACCCTAGACTGTGGAAAGCAGGAAAGGCCAAAATGGAGTCACCCAGCAAAAAAAAAATGCATGTGTGTGCAGGCCTGCTATTTTGGCTACGGGAAAAGAGAAAAGAGGAGCTAAACCAAAATAAACCAGTGAAATGGATGGGACAATCTCTCTCTCTCAAAACAAATCCCATGATTTATGGCCAGAGCCATGATTTAAGGGGGCAGACAGGTCTAGCGCTTTCTTTTTTTTCTTTTTTAACTTCTGAAGTTGGTAAAACAGTGCACAGCCAAGAGTGGGCTACTCACAAAAGTTTCATTGGGCTGATGCTTAGTTTATTTTAAAAGGTACTGTGCTAAAGAGGTGGGTAAGCCTAACGCAATGCATAAAGCACAAATTGCTCTCCGCTACTTTAGTTGTGCCCGCCGTGCACTGCTCTCCTCCAGCAACTTCAGCAGCCTCCTCTGCTCCTCTCTGCTAGCCCCTGTGTTTCCACTGCCATTAGCTGTGTTTCTGGGTTACCTTTTCTCCTCTCACTGCCTGTGCTCCCCCTTTCTATAAAATTCTGCAGTAATGTTTATACAAACCCTTCACAGAATAGTTACCTGAGCCAGCAGTGCTTCAGGTTTGTTTATTACAAAACTACAACAAAATTGCAATGACCAAACTCACATTATCTCACAGTATAGCGCTTACAAAGTTGCATTTCTCAACCGGATGTAAATGGAAGGACACAGATAAAAAAAATTGGCTTTTCTCCCCCTACCCTCATACCCAAACAGTCTCCTTGAAAAACGTCCAGAGAAGTTAAATGCGGGCCACAATAAAAATCAGAATATGACTCACGAAGAAATCTAGCAGAGAAGATGAGCAGTGAGGCACGAAGCTCTACAGTGAGCATCCTGGTGAAAAGGCTTTCTTCTCCAGATGTGCCTGTGGTTTGTATTTTAGTAGCAGCAGCAGCACAATAAACTGTGTTTAACAGTAGAATGGAATTATTCCCTCCCATAAAACAGTCCTCAACTTCTGAAATAACTGAAATCTGTACTAAATTAAGAAATTAAATTCACAATGACTTGAGTTCATTTGAAATTGTTTTCTGAAACCTCCTCTTTCGAAATCTTTTAGCCACCCAGATTTCAAGCAACAACCAACGGTCTCTAGAGATGGTCCAGAAATGCAGAAATGTTGACAATCAGAACGTATATAAACCCCTAGAAACCACCAAGCACAGACCTGGGAGAACAATATATGGGTTATCAGTGAATTTGGCATGCAAATCAGGCACCCACATGGCCTAAGCTGAACCTGCAACTACTTGTGGACACAAAAAAAAAAAGGGAGTCTTGTTTCAGCTAGGCTGAGAAATATCTAAGTTATTTGTTTTGGATGAGTGTATGTGGTCCAGTAGTTCAAAATGCACACCAAACATATTTTCCTCTGAAGCATCTCTATCACTGCCAGCACATCCCAAGCATCCTGACAAGCAGAATATCCACCTTCGTTTTCCTTTTTTCCTTCATATAATTTCACAACTGCCTGTTCATTTTGCAGTGTTTCATAAGGCTATCTCAAAGTATCTAAGAGAATAGCAACTGCTCTGAAATAAAACCCTTAGTTTGCCTTTCTTTTTTAAGCTTCTTTACAATTTAACTTTTTTTAAGAAGTCAGCAATCTTCTGTTAAAATCACAGAAGCTATCAAGTTTACTCTTTTTTTTTTTTTTTTTTTTTGAGTTCTTCCCAAAAAAAATTAAAAGAATCACTTGCCTAATACAACAAACTCTTCTGGCTCCTCCAGGAGCCTTGGCATTCTTGACGTTTTATCTTGAATTACCAGCTCCTGGACTTCTGGGGTTATGAGAAAATACTGCATTCATGTATTTTTACGCTTCCAGCATATGAGTATGTGAAATAAAAACACAAATCACAAAGCACACAAAGCAGCTCCTGCTATTTTTCCCCCCTCTTTAAACCTCAAAGCTTTTCAGCCAAATTCACTTTTTTTGAGTAATTTGCTTATCCTGTAGTTGCCAAACCCTCAAAAAACCGAAAACAAACAAACACCAAAAAAGCCACAAACACAAAAACCCCCCAACTTTAAACCGCCTGCATAACCCAGGTATGTTCTTCAAAAACTGACGCTAAGATCACAAATAATTTCAGAAATGTTAACTTTTGCCTATCTTACTTAATTGACAAGCTTTAAAGAAAGGCAGTCAAACCTGAAAACACTCTGGCCTCCTTTATACATGTAAATAAACGGCTGCTTTTTGAAGAGCGCTGCTCAACTCTCACAACTCCAGATCACTTCAAGAAGAGTTATGAGACTCCACACCTCTGAAAAAAATCACACTGTTTATCCAAGCTCCTGCCCAGAGTCTCTAAACTGAAAATGAAACGTTTTCAAGCAGAGGTGTGCTACTATCGGCCTTTTTCAGACACTTTGAAAACATGAACCCTAGAGAAAGGGTGCACGGAGAAGTGCCTAGAGAAAAGGCTTCCACGGTGTCAGCACGCTGCCTTCTCCGGATAAAAGCAAAGCACTAACTGCAAGCCTTGTGCTGAAATACCATGAAATTTAAATGACTGTTCCCTACCCACAGATTTCAAAGCATTTTACTGAAAGCAGTCGAATTTGCACAGCAAGGCCCTGTGAAAGAGGTAGGATAAAAGAACCTTAAGAAAGGCAGAAGACAGACCCCACGCCCACCTGCCTCATACCTAAGGAAAGCATGCTTATTTTTACTTACTAGGTAGTAAAGTATTCAATTCTGTCCTTGCAACGGCAAAACCACAGCAGAAGATTTTAGTGGGGAGGCTGTTTTTAAGCAGTCTTGTACTGTACTAACATAATTAGGAATCTAACAAAGGGAGAGACAGATTCAAGAAGAGACGAAATGTCAATTCTATCACACCTGTCTCAAGTAAATTAATTCCCTTAAAAACAACAACGAACTGCTTTTCTGTTCCCGCAGAGTGTCTATGGGACAATAAGTAGTATAGAAGGGAAGAGATCCAGGTGAAAACAGACCTCACCTTTTTAATGCATCAACTGCAATTCTGTATTTACTGCTTAAAATAAAAAAAATCATTTCCTCAAGCACACAATTTCACTCAACAAAAAACAAAATCTCCCTAGGCTGAAGAGCAAATTTCTGTCCATTCAGCAGCAACCCTCCTTCAAGCATTTCCCTTTCCCACGCTGTGGCAACGCAGCATTTCTGGGGCTTGGGGGACCCGTCTCCCGCCTGGAGAGCAGGGGGAGCCAGGGACGGGAAGCACAGGGGGGGCCGCCAAGCTCACGGCAATAGGAAGTTACATTCTTGTCAAATATCATTGCACCCAACCATTTCCTTTTTCTACTTACAGCCGCAGCCAAAAATTTCCATCTTGACAGAAACCATTTTAAGTTAGAACAGTTCAGCAAAAAGCATGAAAGAGCTCTGTGGTGGCTGATAAGCTTGACCTGCTTAATAATTAAGAGTGATAATCTTCCTACAGCAATTAAGAGTGATAATCTTCCTAAGCGAGCTGCCTTTTGCTGTTTCTTCATTAATCCATGCTTTTCAGTTGCTTTGCATAATGAAAGGGCACAGACCTGTAGGATAGCAAAGGCACAGATTTGCACGGTAGATCTTTAGCCCATAGGAAACCTTTACAGTGAACCTGTTAAGTACTAAAAATTCCCTGCCCTTTTTCCCCTGAAACAGAAAAAAAGAATATTACCTATAAAGGAAACTAAGCAAATACAAGAAAACTCAGACTTTGGGCTTAAAAAAAAAAAAACAAAACAAACCACCAAACACAAACCATAATTTCTGCTTTTAATTTATTCCCTTTGGTCCGAACAATGCACCTGATACCACCTGCCCTGAAAAGAAGCCATAGAAAAGTCAGTAAGTTTACATCTTCTGAAGATGCAAAATCCAAGTTTGACACAATAGTGGAAGACATCAGCCTGGATTTTGCATCACTTCTCTTTTGGGAATTTCAGCCCAAATCTTAAAAAAAAAAAAAAAAAAACAACAAAACAAAACAACAAACAACATATAATCTTTAAGCATTAACTTTTAAGCGCAGTAATTTAGCTACAAACATCCAATACCATTCCTTGTTTAAGCCAACGTATGAAGATGGACAACCAAAATGGGTTCAGTGTGGAAAAATCGTACAAGTTATCTACAGGTTACTTTACCAGATAGCTTCAAACTCTACAACTGTGGAAAAGCAAACACTACAATACACAGTTTAGATGCATTAGCCAGTAAATTAGTTCACAAACTAAGACACTGGGGAAGTCCCTCTCAAAAACTTAAATACATGCACCTCTTTCAAAATCCTTTTACCAAACATTTGCTTGAGTAACACATGAAGACGAGCTTTCTCAGTGCTGTTTCAGTTTTATAAAGAGAAAAACTATCGCTGCTATTGATTGCCAGACTTATTAAAAACTTAATTCTCTTCTCTAACGGATGAAACTTCATACAAGGCTTTCTGAAGCACGTGCAAACTACCCAGAATTTAAACTGCATACACTAGCTTTCTAAGAATACATTCTTTTTCATTGAATAGCATTTTCACAAGCTGTATTATAAGACTGCGAAAATATGACACAAAGAAGAAATATTAAGAGAAGGAGCAAGGCTTACACTTTTCTTGAAGGTACTTTAAGCACGGTGCTGCCGGGTGAAGCTGTGGTTACACAGTTGTCCTGTGTAGAGCAGGGCAACATGGCTGCTCTCCCACACCCCAGGGACCACTACCAAATCTTAAGGAAAAGTTAAAGATAAGTCACTAACCAAATAGCAACACCGAAAAAGTAGCTTCAGCCCAAACTCACCACCTCCATCTCACAGGAGCATCACTCTCTTGTTCTTGTTTTCCACCCCTCCCAGTTGGGGTGTATTATATTCTCCTTAGCGCCCCTCCAAATGTTTCGGTGTCACTTGACAAAGCGTTTTGTTCTGGTGCACTAACGTATTGGATCTATGCCATTTTACAGATGTGATGTGTACTTTTATTTATTAGACAGGACATATGTTTTCTCCAGAAAAATATGGAACTTTCTTCTTATGAAGAATCTTTTAAAATTACAACAGCAAAAAAAATGTGAAGACTACTTACTGTTCATCCATATTTTATTAACTGATTGCACTTGCATTTTCATCTTCATCTATACACTTCAGTAGTCCAGTCGTACGTACCTAAAGTACAAGCTTTTCTTTTCCAACACCCCATACAAAACTTCAGTTATACTTCCAAGTACATCCTCTCCCATGGGCAGAAAAAGAACTGGGGAATCCTCCAGAGCATCAGATCCACTTTCTCACCTCAAGCCAGTAAACCCCTTTGGTGGCAGGACACCACGCAGACAGCCTGCCAAATTCCCCCAGCCGGCCCTGCTGAAGAGAGCGGCTTGCTGCACTCGCCTGTCTTGTGTCACTTGGCGCTCAGGGTCGCGGTATGCAAAATGGAAAGACGGCTCCATGATTTAGTGCTATTAATAAAAGGAAGCACTCTCACGGTGTATTTGTGACCTACTCCTAAGTACTACCGTGTATTTATACTTCGTCAGATTACATTGTTAAAGAAAACATAGATACAAAAAAATTCATACCAGAAAATTCAAACTGGCAAAAGTTCAAAAATTTTGGCATTACCAGGATTAGTAGTTACAACGCTTATTGCAGAAATTACCAGGTCCTTCCAAAACATCTGGGATCTGTTGAAGCCAATGCACAGTATGTGCTCTGAGCCAATTCTTCTGACGTACAAAATGCTGCAACCTTCTGCTATGAAACAAAGCAGAACCATATGAAACACACCCTGTTTCACAGGTTTATTAACAAAATGTGCACCACCAAAAAAACCTCAGGTATGTTACGGCTGGCACATTAACCTCTAGAGCTCTGATTTCCAGCAAGGGGCACCTTGAGACTATGAGTTAACATTCTTCAGCAGGACAGCTGGTGGGGGAAGGAAGAGGAGAAAAATGAGCTGAAAAAAAAAACAGCAGGAAGTCAGCTTTTGATTCTTTTGTATCAGTCAAAAAAAGAGTACTTGCGATGAAGTACTGTATTAAGACTCCACCTCCCCTAGATTCTTGCATTTCCTCCTATATTTCAAAGCTAAGAAGCTGATCAGAGTTCACCAACTTGAAATTTTCACCTGTGAAACCAAGGGCAAAGAATCAGTAACGCTATTTTTAGCTTCCTAACGAGCATCAAACCAGAGGTGTGCTTCCACTGCAAGAAAGAATGCACTTTGCTTCTGCAAGCTCCACACATCAACGTGTTTGATACTGGAGTTTCTCAAGCGACTTTGACAGGACAAAGACCTCTCTGCAGCCCAAAGGCGTATTTAACCAAGCCTGGCTGTATGTCTCTCACTGCTCCTTCCTCTGCAAGGTAACAAGCAAATAAATGGTTTGATCTTGTGTGGGACCTGTGCAAGCCCCCACTGAAGCCAGCGGGGCTTCTCATGGCCAGATGCGGTGGGCCCAGGAGCGGGACTGGCGTGGAGAACCTCGTCCCTTCTGACAGGCACATTCCAAAGTACGGTCACGTGTGACCAAAGCGCATGAAAGGAAGCTTGGCCAGTACACTCAACCTCCAAACAGGCTTCATCATGTCACTCCACGGCAGCATTTTAAACTAAGAAAGGAGCAACCAGGCTTTGTGAGGCAGATCTCAGATTGTTTCAAAATGGTGACTTTTGGCAGGAGCATGGCAAAAAGACAGAGGGAATAAGGAAGTGGGAGGTGCTGCCCCAAACCAGAGCGAGCAGAAGGTAACAAGACATGGACTTGCAGCTACCACAAGATCGTGTTTTCGACACCTCAACTTACCTTTCCACAGCCTGTAAAATTTTTGCAGATAGAGGGAAAATTAAAAGGGCTGCAAGTCCTCAATCCAGTGCTCACACCCAGCAGGACCTAACCTCCAAGCCAGACCTTGTGACAAAGCCACGACAGACATGGGGCAGCTTGCAGTTCTCCAAGTCCCAAATGAGGTTGCTCGGTTTGGGAACAAAAGCGAAACTCTTCATCTTAAAACCTGGAAGCGTACGCTCTATTATGGCTGTGCACTGCCCTTCCCTCCCTGCACAGCAAGCATTTCAGTAATTATTCCAAGAACAAACCATCCACCAAAACGCAGCCGACTGCTCTGAAGACCAGAAAGCATTAACAATTGTATTTATTTACAAGGAGGAAAAAAAAAAACCCCAAACAATTCCAAGCAAAACTGTAAGCACGGGGACCGAGGCAGGGGATGTGTGTTTGTTTTAAAGTGACTACACGCATCTGCGGGATCAGCCACATTATCCCAGCCACACTGGGAAGGCTCACAAAGGCCAGAAATGCCCCCTTTTCAAAAGGGCAGTTTAAATGCTGCAGAAACTGGGTCAGCAACAGGCCACAGAAATACCTAAGCAGGCAGCAGGCACCTCCTGGGTTGTAGGCAGCAGGCTTGCGGCAAAGGACTGGAATAAAAGACAGAACACACCAAGACAGAAATCGGACAATAGCTATTGAAGAAAAGCAGTTAATAGCAACAAAGCACGTAAAGCACGGGTCAAGGAGTCGGTCAAGTACAGGCCCTTCAACTCCCTACCCTCCTCCAGTTGCCAGGAATCAAGATTTAGACACAAACCAGCGACGCACATGGCCCGACGCACATGGCCCACAGCACTAGCAGGCAAGCACAAAGGCTAAGCAGGCACGTTAAGTCCACAAAATGATAAGGGACTGCAAAACTTATTCTACAATACTACATGGCTGCTCACTTCCCAAGGGCGGCATAGTGCTCCTTGTTGTTCTAGTCTCATTTAAAAAAAAAAAAAACAAAACAGGAATTACACAATTTATGCTTATATATGATTAGCATATTCACCATCTCTGTGTTCGGGTCTTTACTGTTTGTACATTTATTGATGTGTTTGTTGCAGAGACCTTAATTGTAAAATGCCAACCCACAAATTTAGTCAATAGGACAACATAATTCAGCACAAAAAATATGTATATAGGCAAAATGTAAGAGGTGACCTACAATGTCACTAGTGAGATCTGAGTTGCTAACTGCTTTGTAACCTGTGTAACAGCTGACATTAAATGAGCGCAGCAGGACTGTTGCATGCTTCTGCCAGCCAGAGTTGTGAGACTTGATTCCATCTTGCATGGACCCTTAAAATCATTTTAGATAAACAGAGATGGTGGTCACACAAGGTGCAGGCAGTTACGAATCAATCACTCCCTCCTTTCTCTCATTTCACTTCCCTTTTGCTATTGTCTCTCTTTCTTTTCACCATTAGATTGCAGTCTGGTGTTGTCCCTTATCAGTTTTGCCTATCACTTGAAATAAGCAAGCTTTCATTTTTCTCTTCCTACCAGTATTTTTTTTCCTTTTTTTTCTCTCCACAATCTTAAGTCATCTTTTCCCTTGTTAGCATACTTGCCCCCATGCCTCTCCAGCAGTTACACCCCATCGTTCCCCTGCTGCCGAATTCTAGCCCAGACAAGGCTCAGCATCACATCTGAGTGGCTTCCAGCACCGCGTTAGGCAAGATGTCTCAGCAGCATCACCTGCGACTCACTGGCTGCCTAGCCAGGCGACCACGCGTGGATGACGGTGTCCTGTTTCAGTAGGGTTTCGCCTTAAACCAACATGCTGCTGTAAGCATCAGTAAGCAGCAGCAGGCTGAAGATGAGCGGCCTGTGCACTGAAGCAGACAGGATGCATACGAAACAGCTCTCCCAGGCTTGCACCACCTGCTGAGAAAGGTCTGATGGTTGCATGGGTGGCCTTTGCTTCTGCAGCTGAAAGTCCTGTGATACCAGAGGTGCAGACTGTCAGCCACAGCCTCTGCCCCAGAACAACGCGGACTGAGGCCAAGGGTCACAAGCCTCTGAATTTGTACAAAAACCTGAGCAGAGAAGTCAAGCCAGGCTTGCTGTACAAGTCAGAAATGCTGGGGGTTTGAGAAACATTACTGCAACTTCACCTGTCACCTTGCCCTCCGTGGCATGGGGACGCTGGAGGCAACAGGGTAGCTCAGGGGGACATGAGCACTCCCTCACCCTGGGCTCCGAAATTCAGAAACCTGTCATACTCCTGTCTGAAGGGCTGGGAAAAATGGGCTGCTCCCAAGGGCAATTCAAAGCAGCTGAATTAAACTCCTTGACCATCTCCCTGGTGAAACTTCTTTCTCCCTCACTGCAAGAGGAGCTGGAGGTGATGAGCCTTCCAACATCTAAAGGTCTGTACCGAAATCACTTCTCCAGCGTTGCCCAGGTGCCCAGGGAGGAAGCTTCCCTAAAGACGAGAACACATGGGGACGGATCCTGCCTGTCACCGAGGGCCAGTTCCAGGTCACGGGGCAGGTGAACCTTGTCTGGCTGCTGTCCTTGCATCTCTTCTGTTGCTTTGGAGTCCTCATCACAAGAAGGACGTGGACCTGTTGGAGCAGGTCCAGAGGAAGGCCACAAAGATGATCAGGGGGCTGGAGCACCTCTCCTATGAAGGCAGGCTGAGAAAGTTGGGGCTGTTCAGCCTGGAGAAGAGGAGGCTCCAGGGAGACCTTACTGCGGCTTCCCAGTATCTGAAGGACACCTACAAAAAACCTGGAAAGGGACTTCTTACAAGGGCATATAGTGATAGGTCGAGGGGTGATGGCTTCAAACTGAAAGAGGGCAGATTTAGATATCAGGAAGAAATTTTTCACTGTCAGGGTGGTGAGGCACTGGAACAGGTTGCCCAGGGAAGCTGTGGATCCCTGGAAGTGTTCAAGACCGGGCTGGATGGGGCTTTGAGCAACCTGGTATAGTGGGAGGTGACCCTGCCCATGGCAGGGTGGTTGGAACTAGGTGATCTTTAATATCCCTTCCAATCTAAACCTTTCTACGATTTGAAACACATTTTTTATCACGACTGGTGCAATCTGACCACTGCCACGCCTTCTATGTTCACCTGCTTTCCAGCAACAGATGGGCCATGCACAGATGCCATGATGGCACTGTAAGCATATGGGATACCGCACAATGCTGTCATTACAGGGCAACAACACTGCAAAAGAGTCTCTCGGCCTCAGTAACACTACTGGTTATCCCGCTCAGCTGCTACCTTGCTGCCACCTCCTTCTCCTCAGTTCCCCTGGGGCTCTGGCCCCCCATCAGAGAGTGGGACTGGGCTGCCGCATCCACGCGGTTCGCAGCAGCCTCTCCGGAGAGAGTTGTGCTGGGACAAGAGGCTGATGAGCCCAGAGGGGATGAAAAAGGGAAAATCCAGCACTCTGCAGCCCTGCAGTGCAGTTTGTTGGGAGATGAACACCATTGGGTATCCAACCAGGCAGTGGACACTTAGTGACAGGAAAGAAAGCCACCCCTCCTCCTCCCATGTCCCATAGCAAATCCCAGTGCCTCCACTCAAAGGTTTAATATCAAGACACTGGTGCAACTGTGAGTGATGCTAGGCCGTACTTACTAGTACCAAGAGCGTCACTACTCTGAAAGGCTCGGGATTTGTGGCTAGTGCACAGTGCAGGAGCCAACCTGCTACAACACTACTTCAGCCAGAAGCTGGTGCCTGATGGCCAGAGGGCACCGAAACCCTGGGTGGCCAGCCCCGTAGGGGATGACAGTCACTTGCCAATAACTTTGGTAGACTCCTAAGGTAACAAACACAAACCTTTTATATCTCAGACACTTCTAATAATCCTTGTTAGACTGTTCTACTTTTCCAGTAGAAAGCAAACAACTTCATACAGTAATTTCTGCATTAACTCCTGCAAAAGCAACCAGATAATTTGGGATGACAGCTAATACCTACAACTCTGAAATTTCGTGAAATGTACATCTCATACCATAAGCAGTGCCTCAGTAGCAGTAGTCACAAAAGTGTAATTACTTTAAACTTTTAAATTAGACCTTTTATTTTCTACCAAACAACGAACTTTTTTAAATGAATCACTGCAACTTATCCTCAAGGAAAATAAAATTATTGTGCTGTCAGAGAATTCAGTAAAATTCAATCAGTTTATTTTTTTAATCGTACAACTCTCAGGATTCAGCTCTGTTATCCAATGAAAATTGCTAACACTAAAATGTACATGAAGATGGTGTTGAGAGATATTAGTTGTTTAGCTTAAATAAGTATGTTTTAATTAGAATAAATTACTTAGGGTTATAATATGGTGTGATTTATGCTGTTTGCCCAGCTTTACTTAGCATGAGTGGCTAGATTTGCTGAAGCTTTTAGGCTGCAATAGAGTTAGTTTTCTCCATAATTTTCCTAGCAGCTGGTACAGTGCTGTGTTTAGTCTTCTAGTATGAAGAAAATGTTGATAACACACTGATGTTTGGGTAGCGTTTTTCCCTAAGTCTGGGAACTTTTCAGTTCCCCATGTTCTGCCAGCGAGCGCAGGTGCACCAGAAGCATAAACCAGAAGATAAGGAGGCTGCAATCCTCAGCACACACTGCATATCAACAAGTTAATGGCCTGCCTGGGCACAGAGAAAGAATCCAAGAAGGCGTCAGAAGACACCAACCCAAAAACCACCATTGGACTAAAAGACACATGAAGACCACGTGAGCGGTGGGTGTATAGATGGCAAGGACATAATCGCCCAGGGATTTCTTGGACGTTGGACATCCCTCTCTGGAGGCACCCAGCTAGCTGACTTTCCTGCTGTACTTTATTTTTACAAAATCCAATGCCTGAGACTCCACAGTGGGTAACCTAGGGTCAAGCCTGAAGGAGGGAGCATGCCCGAGAGCAAGTGTGTGTGTGTGAGGAGTCAGAACGGCACCCACCGACTCCCTGGGGTCCTCCACCCGCAAAGGGACGCTGATCCAGGCAGTGAAAGACTCGGGTGGTGATGTGTGTGCGACTCCCTGAACGGCTCGTGAATGCTCGGGCAGCGGCTTCTCTAACAGATGGGTTTCAAAGGGAGTGAGATGTACCCATAGAACCCACCTGTTTATAAAACACCCAGCCTGTAACAGATGAGTAATTAACAGTTTTTACATATTCCCACCAAGAAAAGCCTTGAGAACATGGTGCACTTTGCTCTGGTGCTCTGACACAGGGCAGCGAGGAGGTCCCAGAGCCTTAAAAACCAGCACACGTGCATTTTCAATTGCTTATGGAAACTGCACCTCTCATCCAAGCACACTAAAGCAATGGGAGTTAAGAGGCAGCACAACATACAGGAACCTCAAGACCTTGGAAACCATACAAAGGATCCTCCTCACAAATAATACAAAAACAAGCATGCATCTGTTTTTTCTCTCTCCAGTGCTAAACACATCACACAGACTGCTGGCTCAGAGTCAAAGTAGTCTCCAAAATCCGTCTTTGTTCCAAGTGTATTCCCAACGGCAGCACAACACATTACTCCAACAAACATGGACCGGTGTCCTAAATGCATGGAGATGGCATTCAAGCACATACACATCTATTCATATGGCCCAGTTTCAGTTTGATATATGACTGCTGAACCCATTTCTGTTCTTACCAATAAGAAACAAATACCTACAGCTGAAGGACTGCAAAGAGGTGCCCAATACAAATACCTACAGCTGAAGGACTGCAAAGAGGTGCCCGATCCCACCAAACCCACATGCAGCCCACAGAGGAACTCTTCGGAAGTGGTCACAAGGGAAAAAGCACCAGCAGGAAGCAGGATGCCAGGAGGCCTTTTTTTTTTTTGTCTTAATTTTGATAATCAAAAGTCACAAAAATAACTGAAGCAACCTATCATCTGAAAGAACAGTTTCTAGGTTTAAAAAATATAAATAAATAGTGAGTTGCGTTCTGCATTTCTCATGTTTCCTTAAGGAGCATGCTCTTGCAAACAAACATTTTAACAAAACCTTCTCTTGCTCAGAAAGCCCAACTTCTAACCGAAGCACAACAAAACCCTGAACCAGAGACAACACAGCCCGCGCTTTCAAAAGCACTGAACATGATACACTGTCATAGCTTTCTCCTTTTTACTTCCAAGTCCTTACAGCTTCTTCATGTGTCTTCAGGAAGTTTTGAAGTTGCCTTTTATCAGGCAGTAACAAAAGAAATTTGAAGTGAAAAATAATGCTTTAATTTTGACGTCTGTGGAGCTCTGGTATCCAGGTGGGTGAGATGGTAAACCATTGACTACAGCTCACTAGCTATTACAACAGTATCTTGAAGCAGACGAGAGACTATCAAAGGACAACAACTTCACCAAAAACAAGAAGAGAGGGCTACTTCTCATTGCAAAACATTTTCCGTTCTCTCTACTTTTCCTCATAATTCTGAGCAAAAAACTTCTTCACAGTGATTGTTTTTGATTGAGGAATTCCTGTGTTTAAACTTTATATAAAGTCCATTTGTTCTACAGAAAGCAAGGTCTGTTTTGCACACACACATAAAAAATATCCAAAGTTGTCCTTGTCTAATTATATTTCCATTGCATTTTCTAAAAGTTACCAAGACACACACACACAGAAAAAAGCAGCTTTATTTGTACATCCCTTTGGTGGCAGGAGGTGGGGAGGAAGATAAGGTGACTATTAACACAGCCAGCTGTGCCCTCTATCTTCCTTATCTCAGGCGCAGCCTGGATATAACATAGAATGGTGGACCCCTGAGAGGACAAGCAGGCACCTAAATTATTCATACTGGCCACGTGTTTCTCCTAGGCGATTAGCTTATTTGACTAAAGCAAACTCTTCCACAAATACAAAGCAAATATTTGCAGTGAGGGCTCAAAACTCTGCAAAAGAGTTAATACACGCTGTCATCACATGCAAGTATAATATTTGATATACTTTACCTCTCCCTGGACAAGACTACTTTGTCCTGGTGAAGAGGAGAGTTGGTCATTCTGCACTAACCACCACAAAGAGGAAGTCTATTCCCAAACCAGCTACCAAAGAAAGTGGATAAAAAATTATGTTTAACACAATGCAACTAAGACGTTTTTTACAACTTAGGCTTGAATTTATAACCAAGACCGAACTGAAAGTGGTACAGATGAGCTATTTGCTTTGTTTTCCTGTCCATGTTTTTACTTATGTTACTATGGCAAATGCCAAAATTAATGAAAAACTACTTGCCTACAAGTCAGGTACCCAGAGCCACTGCCGGGGCAGCAGCAGTTTCCTAGAGCACGTTTCCTAGTCAAATAAAAATGCGTAAATCTTGATAAGCTAGGTTTGTGTTACCTTTGAGTCTCTAGGAAAATGAGAGGCAGGTAACAGCATTGCCCATAACACTTTATTACACTGCATCAGATAGATTTCAGGTAACTTTATACTCAGCTTATAAAAATCAAGCCAGCGTGCTGGGATTGATGATTCAGAAGTGGACTGTCTGCAGATTCCTGAAAGTGAGCAAACTGTTCTTTTGATTTTTTCCTATTTTGTCACAATTTGCCTATCTGCAACAGCAGTAAAACTATTCCTCTACACGCTTATAGGGTGTCAGTTTTCACTGACACTGGTCTATTATTCCAGATGTCTATCGTTTAACCGCATAATGGTAAAATAAAGGTTACTGCAAATTAAACCCTCTTAAGGGCAACTAAGCAGCAGCTACTAGAGAAGTAAAAATAATTTATTAATAATAAATGTATAGATATAAAGCTAATCTTTTGTGGCCCACTGCCTGCAAATCAGAAGGATTAGCCTGAGATTAACACACATCTGAAATTCATTATTAGTGTATTAAAATGTAAAAGTAGAAGCATACGAAGAGAATTCCAATTCTGAACCACTTCTAGAAGCAGCATGCACAGGACAAGGGGACACTAAGTTTACAATGATTAGGACAAGAACAAACATGCCACAGCAACTGTTTGCTTTTGCTTTTCTTTCTTTCCCCCCCCTCCCCCCTCTTCTCTAAACATACAAAATGTGCCCTAACACCCCCTTTTTCAAAACAAGGCAGGTTACGTTTAACAAGAAAAATGCCATGTTCCAGAGCGGACTTGCAGAGCGCTCGCAGCTTGCGGCTGCTTGCCATTAAGAGCTGACCCTCCCCATGTGTTTGCTGAATGACTGACTACACCAACAGCCTGGGCCACCACAAGATCTGTCACTGCTCCTGCCATCGCTTTGCAGCCAGCACTGAAAAAAAACCACAGAGTGGGAAGTAAGACACCATATGGCCTTGTCCCACCTGCTCAGATCAGGATTGTCCTCACTCTAAAGACCATGCATTCTGGGTGGATGCTGTCCCAAAGCATAGGCTACAGGGGTTTACCAAGAGCCTGAAAAAAATGAAAACCATGTACAACAAATCATATACGTGTTTGTGCACTTGCCTTCAACTTTCCATGCAGCGGCAGGCTGTGTGATTCACCATACCACCCACCCAAAACTCATCAGCTGCTTCCAAGGCTATCCATCACACGGATGGAAACGCTTCACCCTCCTCCTACCCAACAGCTACTGATTCGGTAAGGCATTACTCCCAACATATCACAAGATGCTCTCCCTTCTCAGCCCCTTTTGGGGACTAACCTGCTCATCTCACCAACAGTGAGCAGAGCAGCGGATCTAGCTGGGTTCCTCCCCAGCCCCTCCTGCACTGCTGTAGATATGAGAGCACGGAATCAGCCCTTGGCACGAGTACCACCACAGAACCTCCCACCCCAACAGCCAGCCAAAAGGCAGGCAGAAGAAAGGGGACAGAAGAAGTGGGACAGAAGAAGCGAGGGGACCGCAGGAGGAGACAGGCAGGCCTCCCTGGGAGGAGCACATCAGAGATGCTGTCCTGCAGGTGAGCCGCGCTGACAGACCCAGTTCCAGTGTCAGGTCCCATCCAGCACAGTGGGAGGAATAGACCAGGAACACCTCTGCAATTTTCAACTGACACAGAAAGCAACAGGGAAACCAACCAGAGAATGATCGCAGGTAAATGTTATCCCGGCAAAAACAACACAAAGAAGTGCTTTTAATCCAGAGGAGTTTTCCCAATAGGACTTGTAGGGCTGCAGAAGGCAGGGGACAGCAGTGGGGCAATGGAGAGGGCAAGACAGCCACCAGTACAGAAACTACAGCTCTATTAGGCATGGCCTGGACAGAAACTGAAGAGAAAGAAAAGACACAGTAAGAAGGTATGCAAGAGATCTGCAAAAGAGAAAGGAAGCTGAGAAAGTGTGAAAAGAAAGTGAAGAAGAAATTAACAGAAGATAGATACAGGCCACCGAAACAAAAAGCCCAGATTATTTGTCGGTTTAAAACAGGTCATTACATGTGAGAAAGTGTACTCCAGTAGCACATATCCACAAATACGGCCTCTTCACATATACTAATCCCTGTGCAAACAACAACCTCACAGCCCCAACTGGGAGGAGACCATCACTGCCTGCTATTTTTACCAGTACAGAAACTGGAGTAAAGACAGCCTGTGTGCCTGCGTGAGCCATACGAGAGCACAAGCATTAGTTCTCAATCACCACACCAAGACTGCCTCCATTTCTCAAAGTTAAGCTGTCACCCATAGATGAGAAAGTCCATTTTAGGTCAGTGTACAAGCCAAAGAGTCACGGATCCAACCATGGGCATCTTCCAGCCCAAGAGGGCTCACAACAGCCAGGGAAATACACACCTACCAGCAGGGTTTTTCCAATGCAAGCAGACAAGATTTCGACAATGAGTCGGATTGCAACAGCACGTCAAAGTGTAATTAAATCCGGCAATGGACCCCCTTTAAAATATTTCAGTTAAGGTCAATTAGGACCCAAGCCAAGAATTACAAATTTGACAGTTCTTTGCAAAACACAGCAGGACTGTCCCGTTTGCCATTCACTCCAGAAGCTGGAGAGCCACAGCACTAGCCCCTCGGTCCTGTGTCAAACACAGCACTGCTGGCCCAGGCTACTGCTCTCATTTCAGAAGTGTCAGAAAACAACTTAGGAACAAATAAATAAATCGGTACTTGACTCATTTGCTAGCACACAGCACTGCAATGTCCCAGGAAAATAAACAAAACAGGTTTTTTACTCCCTGTATCAGCAGACAAGCAACACCATTTTGCACAAGGACCAATATTTTAGACGCAGCAATGCACACAAGGGCACATCTGTCCCTTACAGCATGTAATACAAAGTTCAGCAAGGCAAAGTTCATCAGCCAATGAATTACAACACATAGACCAAGAGATAAAAGATTAAAGCAGTAAGAGTTCAGCCTGCCAGCCTAGATGTGCCTGGCAGAAGCATAAGGAAGGAGTAATGCTATTAGTTCCTTCCGAAACAATCTGCCTCATCCACAAGAGATCCCCCAACTTTGTTGACCTTCTAGCAATTTTCTTCAGTAAGCTTTTTTTTTTTATTCTACCTTCACATTACCCTCTGTCCTCCCCAGAGGTGTTCCCTTAGGGATTTTCACACAAGCGTAACAGGTACGTGCATGCATCTCATTTCCACTCTTTTACTTCTAAGGATTATATACAGTAAATTTAATTTCTTTAGGCATCCAGTAAAACTTAAAACAAGCAGTCCCTTGGTGATTTGGTGAAACTGCAGGTAGGATACAACAGGAGTGACTTATCACTTAGAAACAAAAGTTAACCAACAGCAAAGCAGTTTTTAGTGCAACCCAATGAAAACACCCATTCTGTAGATACTGTAGAAATGTGTTACTTTGTGCAAATGTGTTAATGGCAACTAAAAAGCATTTTCCCCCAGAAAAAGGAATGTAGTTTTTCTTCTTTTTAAATACACATGCAATTTCTGCCTTTTATTGTTAAAAAAACTATAAAAAACTCAATAAAAGCAACTTTTGCTATTACAAGTTCGGACCAAGTGTATCTCCTAGGAAAAGTCTTCATGTAGTTTTTCAAATACTTTGGAGGGGGGAGCGTAGGAGGGTGTAAACTTAATGACAATCTAATGACAATCAGTGGTACTCGATACAAGCTTAGGTTGAAAACATTGGTTTAGGATGGTTCTTTTCAAACGCTTTAAGCACTCTCAAAACTACTTTCAGCCTGAAATGCTTTCTCAATGGATACCCCATTTGAACTTAATAAAGATGTTTAAAAAGTAAACACAACATAAAACTGTGGAGTTTTTTTTATATTTGGACATTTCTTCTGGCACAAAAAAATCAATTTTTATTCTTTTCAGTAAGGAAAAGCAGAAGGAAAAACAAATCAGGTTGTTCCTAACCCATCTTTCCAATCTTTTGTTTTCTGGCTCAGCCACCAACCCAAGCTACATATCTGGTACATGGGCTTGCCACCAGTCCCATGCCACTACTTTCCAAGAACCAGACTGTTATGGCACTAAAACCACAGGGTTTTTTTGAAGGACAAGTCACTCATAAGCTTTTGGACCTCTGAAGTGTCTTAACTGCCCATCCACAGCGCCAGACTCATCTGTGCCTCCTGACTGGAAATGACATGAAGTTGTGGCCGGTGAAAAATTGCCATGTATGACCTCGCAATGTGAAGCGGGCTCATTCTCCCCAGCAACTTGGGATTTTTCCTGAAGCAAACGTTATAACTACATCTCTTAAGGATCTGCTAAACCCCCAAGTAATTTTGCAGTTTGTTCACCTTGACTGCTTTGTTGTCTCTCGGGCAACTAGGAAGCTACTCCCTTGCTACCCTTACCTTCCGATTTCTCTTCCACGTCTGGAGCACTATTTCATGGGCACGGTGAAACTCATGGGATGAGAAGCAATCAATCCCGCTTGGCAATCAGGAGAGGCCAAAGTGCCGGGCACCCGCTGCCACTCCCGGGCTGCACTATCACCCCAGCAGGAGCCCACTGGGAGCCAGCACCATCTCCTGCCTACAGGGTCAAACCCTCTCCCACTGATCAAAGGCAAAGGTTCAACAGAAATGCTTGACTGGGCCAACAGCACCACACTCACAGTTCTCCTAGTAGTTGATACTTATCTACTCAAATAAAAATACACCCTAACTGTCACAGGTAAAGGCTGGGAAGTGTCCTCTCACTCTCTGATTACACACCATACTCTTAGTATTGTTTGGCTTTCCTTTCTCATGGACTACTAATGCACACCACACATTAAGAGTATTTGCTCCACATCTTTTATGGAGCACAGCAGTTTATTCTGGTGCATATGTTCCTTAATGTGTCAGCTGGGAAACTGGATTTTCAAAGGCCTTTAACCAAGGATTAAGAATGTCACTCACGAAAATTTATTTTTTAATTTTGGCAATCCAATGTCTGCTTCCTTGAAGTGGAAAGGTAAAAGTTTTGCTAGCATCATTTGTGCACATCACCTAACAGCACTGTCCCTTTATCTGTGCCAGACTTACGCATTTGACTCATTCCGTTGCTTTAGAAAAAGCGCAATGAAAAAGCAAGCACCTTAATCTTCAAAATTTGCTACTGCCAGCTGTGGCACATGAACAGTCACCAGCATGAAGAAAAAAAAAAACAAACAAAACCCAAAGAAACTTTCTCTCAACACCTGTCATTGACTTTCTTCTAACAAAACTTGTTCTGGACAGCATCTTTTTACTGCTGACTTTCAAATGTAAGAAACATTTTTTAAGGAAACTTGAAGCTTTTTTAATAGGCTAGTCCAAATACATGTGGCTTTAATTCTGTCAAAGACTGTGGCCTGAAGCAGTACATCCAGCAGCTCAAGTATCTACTGTCCAGCATTTCTTATTTCAGAGTCTGACACAGGGAGACACAAAACAGCAGAAAGCAACCTGGGGTAGCATCCAAGCAATCGGAAAGGCAGGAATTGTAAACTGGAAATTAAGGAGTTGCTAATTCTCACTCAGGGCAGCTACAAACCCACAGACCTCTAAATCAACCATTTCTCATTCACCTCTGAAATAGCTCTTTACAAGAACGGCTCTTTTGACAATGTCTTTTTACCTCCATGAAAACTTCTGTATTTGTTTAAGCTAAACCTAAAGCAGAAATAATCAGATTACATCCATTCCCCCTTGTGCACTTGCAGCAAAAACAACAGCAGACCAAGAAGCCCACCCCAAATGGAAGATCCTGTGATGCACATGCACAGGAAGTCAGTTAACAGACCGTTAATACTTTTTTTTTTTTAAAGTAGGTTAGCAAGCTCCATTAACCTAGAATTAAAAAATGAATAAAACAATGTTTTGGGAAGAGACTTCCTCCTTTATGCCCCAAGATGCTAAACTCTCTCAACTTTCTTCAGCTCTGGGAAAAAGTTAGAATTCTCCATCTCCATTAACTTCTGTTCATACCGCTACTTGAAGGTACTTTGCTTCTGGTGCTCTAGGGGCTGCACATCAAATTTCAGTAGCTTTAGCTAATTTCCCTAGGGCACGCCGGCAGACAATGAGATGGAGATGCTGCAAGCTCTCAGGTTTTGCTGCTACAGGAAAAGGAAATCCCCGTGATTTCACCATGTAGTAATACAAGCCAAGGGAATGAAAGTTTATCTGGAAAGAAACTAATACATTCCAGTCTTTCTAATGCACACCTTTGATCGGTCTTCTTCATAAAGCCTACACTGTAACGTTCCCTCAGAATACAGAGCACGCACGAATCGGTGTTTACACACAGCAGCAAACCAAAACAGTTTAAAAAATGCACACAGATTAGTGTCTGTTTAGGCAAGTTTCCTGAAGCATTTCAGTATGACAATAGAAGGATGTTTCCATCCATGCAAGCGAACCTTATAAACTTTATTTTCAGAAAACAAGGTCATTTTTGGAAATGAGTAATTACTAGAAAAATCTTTAAGCACCTGAATGACAAAAAAAAGTCGAACCACTTTTTCCTATTTCCTCTCCGAGTCTCAAGAACTATTTATCTTTCAATATTTTTATTACTGTCATAGGGGCCAGTTACTCCGTGCACCTCCAGAGAAAAACAGGCAGGTGGAGATCCTTTTTCCCTCCTAGACTACATCTCTCTGCCTACTAATGAAAATCTCAGCAACCACCTTAAGCACAGCATTTGAGACTGCTGTCTTCTGATTACATCTCAGTAAAGAGAGCATGCTTAGGCACGCAGTGAAAATTTTGCATCAAAACCAAAGTAGTCCCCAGATGAACATCAGAAAGTTCTGTATTTGCGCAGGGAAAATGCCAGCATTCAACAGTTTACTCCTCTTTCGCAAGGGAAGGAGGAAAAAATAAATAAATCCCCTATGGAGGCAGGAACTGCGGGACGTAGGTACGTCAGCACCAGCTGTCAGAGGCAGCAGTAATTCTCCCATCCTGTTTCTATAGCACCTTGGCCACTCCCACGGAGACGAGGCACAGCAGCCCTAATGTGATGCTGGGTTCGAACAAGAAGGCTCCCGACGGGGTAGAAAGAGGGGGGAAAAGCTGCACGAAGTGTTGCGGCGCAGGGCAGACCCATTACAACCATCCCCTTCCCAACCCCACATTTACCCCTTCTGCCAGCTCCAGTCAGGCTTGTGTTTTATCACATCTATTCGCTATCAAACACAAGCTAAAGGCAAAGACGGGAGATAAATGAGAAAAGCATTTCTGACTAGCTGCGGTCATCCGAGCACGGTGGTGCTACATGTGTTTATTTTAAGTCTTGTGATCTTTCTGGCTGGCATGGCACCGAGAGCTGTACCCACATTAACACATACCAAAGGAAGGAAGTGTTTCACTGGTAGATGTCCAAGCATTTTAATCTGGACGCTCAGAGGAAACAAAATGTGTATTTAAAAAATAATCTGCGATGCTATTTACCCAACCCTTCAAAACAGAGGAGGCCCGATATTAAAAGAAAACAGCAAAGTTGAGGCTACAGTTCTTAAGGACTTTATTATGTATCTGATTTAAAGAAATAAGGTAGGATACCTATTGCGCAACAGCAACACATTAAGAAGCCTTTGGCTCTAAATTGTCTTTAATTCCCTCCCCACCCCAGTACCAGTTAACACTCCAAGACTACTTACGTTCGCAAATTTTGGAACTGAAAATTGTCCTCTTGTTTAAAGAAATTAATTACAAAATATACAATAAAGCAGAATCAATAAACACAGTTTTTTGTGTGTGTGAAAGCAATGAAAAGTAAATGCAGATTAGAGATAAAATAAGGAGAAAGAGATGCAAGAGAGCATTTCAGTCTTGCATACGCTGCGTGCTACTTTCTGATTTTGCTAACAAATGAATATTAACATTAGTTGAGAAAATCATAAGCCGCGACTAATGAAAACCTATTTAATATGCAGCAGAAAAAAAATTAATTTTTAGCAGTCTGCCCAATTACGCTGCACTATTTCCTAAAGCAAAAACCAAAATGAGCTTCAATACTTTTGTTTTCATTTTATTTTTACTTACCTTTGCTCTTGTGGATGCTCTTCCACATCCTCCTTCGAATCAGCCTGACAAACAGAGAAAATACTATGTAAGGATCTCAGAATTGCAACAGGGTGCACTGGACACATGTACCATTTTTAACTGCTCCAAAGGCAGACTCTCACACGACTTGCTTGCAAAATGAAGTCAGAAATCTATAATTCCTTCAGCAACTCCCTTACAATTCAAGGAAGGTTGATGCTGGCCATCCTATTTGAGGTTTCAGCTCATTTTGCCAAGATAAATGGTGACTTAACATGGCTATTCCATTATTTTTTTTTTTCCAAACATTGATTGAACAAACTAATCTTCCATTTATACTTATGCATCTATACAAAATCCTGCTCACATATACAATTTCGATCTAAAACCATCAACAGTCCTCAAACTACAGGAAGACCATTTCCGCCACCTTCAAATTATCTGCGCCATGTCAGTAAATTTAATTAGCCAGTACCTGAGAAAATAGGACGCAGAATGCCTTGAAATTCACATCACGTGGTAACCCCGAAAGCAAAGGCAAGGCACCACATTCCAACAGAGACGGCAAGATCCCAAACCCAGATCTTACCAACGATCAGCAACACGTACAGAAATCGTAGGGAGTAGGAGCTTAAAACACAGCAGCTTAGCTCAATTGCTGGACTGAGGTAATTTCAGAGACGTGCAGTTAAACTCTGCCAGCTTGCAGTTCACAACTAACCACTTTGAGCTGTCTACAGAAATGAACTCAAGCATTGGTTCAATGAGCTCCCTGCAGGAAATCCATTTAAAACAAGCAGGTAGCTGCTCTGAACTGGCCGAGATCTCCAGGAGAGCTTTAGGTACAACTCAAAATGGAACGTGTTACATCCACCCAACCCACGCTGATGAAACCAGGGACAGCTTTAGGGAGATTAACATTCTTCAGAAAGAGGTCACGGTTATCCTGCCAAGCACAGCTGGTAAGTTTTCCCAGCTACTGCAGAAGCAGGTGAAGACGGTTCTGGTTCCACAAGACACGAGCTACAGACCTTAGCAATGAGAAGGCAGGAAAAAAAAAAAAAGCCTTTAAAATTAAAAGAGTGCACTTTCTACCACCCCTCCTACACGTTTCCCGTGTAAGTGCATCATGGAACAGGCCCCAAGGTACCAGCTTTGATTCTCGCTCCTATTTTCACTACATACTAGAAAAAAAGATCACCTGCACAAACACTGAACATCTTTCTACAGGCTTCAGATGCTCAAGGCAGCCCTACTCATGTACTGAGCGGGACAGACAGCAGGAGTTCTGAAGACCTAAACCTTGTGAAGGGAAAAAAATTACAACCACACTAAGGCAGCAAATATGGTTAATGCTATTATTAATAATTAACATTATTACGGCTAAAATAATGAAGTTATGGCTAATGTTATTACAGATCTTGCCAAAAGCTACCAGATGCATCTAAACATCAATCTTTTACCATGAACATCTCATCCGACAGAAGGAGCACAGCCTTCAGTGTAGCATAACCAAAGCTGTAACAAAACCGACAGGGAACTGCGAGTTGATTTGAGGACTTGATGATCTTTCTGTACATCTGCCTTTAAAGGGAGTTTGGAGACACTGTGATAATCATCCAGGATCTGCAGCGCATCATGTGGTTCTTCGGCACAGACCTAAGCAGAGGTCCTAGCACCTGGCCATCTCCTCTAATGAGCCAAGCTTTGTGGTTATACACTACCAGCAAGGCATGACGCAAATCCATCATCTGTTTTCCAGCTTCTACAAGCTCCTTTTGCACTTCCAGGCTCTCAGTACGACACCAAGCAGAATTAGAGGACTCCTCATCCACCTCCTCTAGAAGCAGCTTCTCCGCCACTCAACAGGCTGGCAAGATATCCTTATTTTAAATGGCTTAACTCCTCCTTTAAATGGCTTAACCAGGCATCAGAAGCCTGTGACTGTCATTATACAGTGCTCTCCCTTAACACTAGTTATCTTAGCACTAATGACTTCTCCTCTTCACTTGTCGTTAAGCAATGATGAAGAAAATCTTCCCAGTCTACGGTGCTGCCACAACAAAAAAAATCTGAATTGTGCAAGGAAAAAAGAATTTAAAAAATTACCCTTCTGAGCATGCAGACAGAGCTTCATATCCAGCTTTCTCCTACCTTCTCTCCTCCATATGCCACAGGCTACATGTATACTTGCACTGAGGATAAAAGACGACACCAAAAACCAACCCAAAAACATCAAAACCAAACAAGCCTTCTCAAACTACCATATTGCCAGACAAGCACTGCAGGGGGATGGGAGGAAGGGCATGACTCCTGAAGACGAAAATGCAGGTCCCAGCAGCCTATCCACAACAGGAAAGAAAAATCCCCTTCCTCCAAACCTCATCCTGAATTACGGGCAAGTGCTTATCTCATGCTAGAAAGCCCCCGAAAGCACCCCTTTCATGTCACACCAGTCACAAGAGCCTGGGCTGACAGCTTCTGCATAATCTGCATGGCCAACCAGCCCCAAGTCCTATCAGCACCATCCAGAAGCTCAGCTGGGAGGCTGGAGGAGCCTTTGAACAGCCCAAAGAGGAACACAATTCCCACCCCAAGTCTGTCTCGGGCTTTCACACAAATTGTGTGTCTTCAGACAAACCCTGCTTTGAAGTAGGTGGCTCCGTACATTCAATTTGTGCATAGCTGATGGGATGCGCCTCTGTTAATGACATACTGCAGTGCCGCATATCTCGGATACATATGTAAGATCAAGGTCTTCATCAGCTTTCGAAACCGGCAGAACAATTAACCTTATTAGCCCCTGAGCTGCACTGAAGAACAGGAACTGAAGACGAGTCACTACTACATAGGAAAAGAAAAAAATAATAAAATAATCTTTCAGAACCGAGCAGAACCTTTAAAGTGAAAACCCAGGCAGCAGCTCTTTATTTGCCCAGTGTCTGTAACCGACTATGACACAGCAAATACCGTGGCATTTTCCTCTTTCTCCATTCAAGCACCTAAAACATTACCACAGTAATCTGAAATAAGCACTCACTGTAATCTCCTAAGTATCTGCAAGCAAACTAAAATGCACACACAGCACTCCTCTGATGAAACATCTCGCTCACCTACATGCAGGACCAGTACAAAACCCATCACATCAGACAGACATGGCAATGACACCAAAAAAAAAAAAAAAAAAAGAGAGAGTTTGGTATACACTGTCTTTGATGACTTATTGTCATTTTCAGTATGATAACAAGACCTAGATAGTTCATTTTAAAGTAGTTCCTCCCTCGAAACTGAAGGGGCTGAAGGGAAAGCGCCGAACACCCAGCTCTGCAGGTCTCCAGCCCGCCTGCCCCTGCCTTCAGATGCTCACAGTACCCACCAAAGCAGTTTCTGACAGACAGAAACACGCAACCATGACTCTCCGATACCTCTTTTAAGTGGTGTATACCATGAACAACAAATGGCGTTTGTGCTTCTCCTTTCATACACTTGTGGCCACGGAGCCAGCAGGCCTGATATCCTTACTGTGCTTTTCCTTGGGCTCTTTCCTCTCCTCTTCAGCAAGAAAAAACAAAAAACAAACTAACCTCCTTTCAGCTTTGCACTGAAGTGCTCCAACATGGCTGTTTATATTTGGAGCTTTTTCAGCCTTTAATGGTGAAGGACTTGGGTGTCAAGTCCTACACAAAGGAGCTTTTCTCCCAAGCATTTTAGTTAAGTAAGTATTAACAAGTTACAAACAAACAAGCAAAACCACAAGATTATAAGGAGTCTGAATAAAACCCACAACTGCTCTAATCAAGCCTCTCGCACTTGAAATTTTTCCATGTCAAAAACCCACTGGTTTTCCACACATCTCCCAACCATCGAGGCAGGCAAGGCTTTACATTTTTCCACATTGAGGACAAACGATGGGAAGAAAAACAAAAACACAGCGATCTACCCCAGGGACATTTCCTATAAAAAGGAGGGCAAGGAGGAGAGCAACGCAGGAGCCCTGCGGTTACCCCAGACTTCACACCACCTTCGCCGAGAAAGAGGAACTGGGCACAAGGGAATACGGATACCACATCCGACCGGGAAACCCAGCTTGTCTCAAAGCAAAAAAAGGGAAGCCAGGAAGAAACATTAAAACACCGGAGGAAGCTGCAGACCAGTGGAAGGCTGTCAGCAGGCGAGATACAGCCAGCTCCTCCTCAGCTCTGGCACACCAGCCCACGCACACCCTCACCGGCTGCAATGATGCTCCGGGCACCCGTTGGGCTTAGCTGCGGAGCAAAAGCAGTAGCTATAGCCATCCCCAAACGCCTCTGCAGGGCTTCGGAGGAAGCCAAAATCAAACAATCACACACATAGGGAAGAAGGAAAAAAAAAAGAAAAAAAAAAAGCACCAGTACATGTAAGAGGGAAGCTGGGAGGGGGCACAGAGAAGCACAAACAATGAAAGGGAAGCAGGAGGAAACAGAAGGTAGAACGACCAACCGGGGTGGAGGCACGCGGGCCCTGGGCGGCTGCGCTCCAGCATGCAAATTCATGCAGTTCACTTAGACAAAGCAATGCTGTGAGAGGCCTAGAAAGCAACTACAAATATTAAAATGCTTTGTTTTCCCCTCCCCTGCCTCTTAACATGATGTCTTTATTCAGTGAGTGCTCTTGGAACTAAAGCACGCACGGGCAACCGGACGGCTGAATGGGCTACCGACCTGTCCAACTTTCATCCTCAATTTCTGCAGCTAGCAAGGAATGCTCAAAACTGCTCTGTCACAGGCAGCTGATGATGCATGGAAAATAAGATAATAGTGCAAAGCCACGACAGAAAGGGAAAAACATCCATCAGACAGCATTGGTAACCCGCCAGAAACAGGCAAAAGGGCTGGGCAGACAGGACAGCCAAATTCATATCCCTGCTCAGAGCCCGCGACAGGCAGGCGGGAGGGGAGGGAGGTGCACGCATGGTTCCTTCCCTGGATTTTTCAATCCTGCATGCGAAGTCCCATGCAAAGTCCTCCCTCTCCTGTGCTGCACTCCCGCCCACCCTCTGAAAGGGAACGGGAAGAACCAGATCGAGGAACCAGGACACTTCCCGTTCCCAAAGTCTTCCCCAAGACCTATCTTTAAACATATCAATGAAGCCACCCTTGGATATTCCCTATCAAACAATGCTGAATATCCACTCAAAAGCGAGGAAGTCCTTCCTCTTACTAGACCCTCACCCTTGCATCACCACTGCTGTGGTACACGGACACCGGCCAACAACCTTCTGTGAGGGTTTAAGCGAAAAAGTTTGTTCTTGCAAGGAAGAGAACATGGACAGCCTCCTCGTAGTGGTAAGTCAGATCATTTTCTTAGTGGAGTGTGGAGACCAACAAGCCTAAACCTCTTTCAAGTTTAAGCATCCCTCTAACAAAGAAAGGACAAACAGACGAAGCAGTTTTCCAAATCTCTGGAGCTGATGACGGCATCTCTGCCGATACCCCTCACCAACCCAGAACGGTCACCCAGCAAGGCGACGATGCTGAATTGCCTTCAGGACCTCACAGATGTCACATGGGATCGTGGCAGGGTGGGGAACCCTCAACTCCTCAGGCGCGCAGAGAAGAGCCATGACCAGCCACTGCAGGGCAGTGCC
Organism: Larus michahellis; assembly: GCF_964199755.1. Taxonomy (NCBI): domain Eukaryota; kingdom Metazoa; phylum Chordata; class Aves; order Charadriiformes; family Laridae; genus Larus; species Larus michahellis. The sequence continues at coordinate 39,034,437 of NC_133900.1, read as the reverse complement.
ACCGCTCCATGGAAGCGCTGTTGGAAGGGTCCCTGGCCACATCCACAGGGACAGAGAAAAGTCTCCTTTCCTCCTACCCCCAACAACTGGGAAAGGCAGCTTGAAATTCGGCCACAGTCCCCCAGCCCGGGATGTTCTGGTAAAGCCCAAGCCCACAAGAGAACAGAAATTTGGGTGTCAGGTTTGGGCCTGGAACCAAGCTTTTGTCTTAAAACCTGTTTGAGGAACCCAGGCCCTTCTGCTTCAGCTTGAGCAGTCACCAAGGCGTTAGATGCTGCTGCGGTCCCCAAGTTCAGGGGGAAAAGCCATGCAAAACAGCCACCGCACCACTGATGCTCAGAGACTGGTTCATCTGGCTTTTAATGTCCGTCTTTTACTTCAGCGAGCCTATCGCGATTTTCACTTCTTGCTCTATCACAACTGAAACTAGAAGACCCGTTTTCTTTCCTGCATACCTAATGCAACATCTACGGAAACGACGGAGGAGCAGCAGCCGCAGCTTCGCCTTTCACTGCTGCAAGGGCTCGGCAGGACCACAGGCTCAACCACACCAAGCTGACGGGCCACGCATGCCTTCCTTCAGCCACGCTACAGCTTATTTTTATGAGGATGCTCATGAACAAAGTGCTTTCCAAGAGGACCTAATCTCCTCAGGAAGTAAACATCACGTCATCATCACTCAGTTGCAGCTTCACTGCAAGAAGCAACTATAAATGACTGCATTACACGGTTCTACATCTAATGCATCTTAATGTCTTCAAGGTAAAGAATGCACACAAGCAAAAGGCTGAGTTCCTTCAGCATCCCTGGGCATGCAGACTCTGCGCTTTCCCTTAGCTACTACCACATCTGCACCAGGCAAATTCTGAACAGCTGAATGTATATACAAATAACTTAAAAGAAAATACATCCGTAATAGAAAATACTTTCATAACACCACGATACAAAATGCTGGGCCCTGGTAAACCGCACCAATCGTCAGCTAGCTGAGGAAAGAAACAACACTTGGGCTATTTTTCCCCTACGCTAATAGGTATCAACGGCTGAGCATTGAACAGAGAATGATATAATAGCTTAAGAGAAATAAATTACCCTCTTTCCCCCTTTCGCATAAGATAATGTCCCCAAGGACTGCTTCTTCCCATTTACGAGCCTGGTGCCGCTGAGTCTAGGAAGGCCCAGCTCAACATATGGCAGAGTCCGTCAGTGGCAAGTTAAATGACTGCCTCAGATGCCATAAACTCCAGACCTCCCCTTCCAGCCCCGCTCCTCGCCTGCCAGCCCAGACGGGAATTCTGCTGTACTGGCTCCCCTTCCCGTACAGAATTTAACCAATCTTATTACCCCTCCGAAAAAAGCGGATGAACAAAACAAAAAAATAAAGCGCTACAGTGAGATGAACAACACCATAAATGATGTGTCATTTGAGGGGAAAAAAAAAATATGGCTTCACCCGAGCGGTTCTGAGATATAAATACGTATGTGTATTCATTATACACACATCCAGCATTGAGAGTGCACAAATACATTCACTTAAAAAAAAAAAAAAGGAAAGCGAAAATGGGGAAAAAAATGCAGAAAAAAACCCAAAACAAAGCCGAAATCCCCACTGCTAGTTGCGGGGGGAGCCGCGGGCCGGGGCTGCGGCGTGACAGCGGCCCCGCACCGCCCCACGGGCCCCAACCCGCCCCACGGGCCCTCAGGGCCCCCGGCCCCACCTCGCCCCACCTCACACCCCCCCGCCCCAACCACGGCCCCCCCCCCGGCGCCCCCTCACCTGGGCGGGCAGCAGGAGCTCCCCCTCCTCGGCCTGCCACAGCTCCACCACGCCGGGGATGGGCTCGATGGCTGCGGGGGCAGAGAGAGAGAGAGAAACGGCGGATGGGACGGCCGCGCTGGCCGGGGCCGGGAGCCCGTGGCCCGCAGGCGGTGGCCCGAGCCCCCCCCCCGGGCGGGGGCAGGCCCGGCTGACAGCGGAGCGCAGGGCCGGGGGGATGCGAGCCGCGGCCCGGCTGCCTTTGTGTCCCCGGGCTGCCACCGCGGCAGCCGCCCGAGGCACGGCGACCGCCCCCCCTCAGCACGCCCGGAGCGGGCACCGGCGGCACCCCCAGCTCGCTCCCTCCTTCCTTCCTTCCCTCCCCCGACCCGACCCTCCCCTCCCGCCGGCCGCCCTCACCTTGTCCCTGCGCCTCCCCGGGGCGAAAGCAGGGCAGGAGAACGTGGAAGACGCCCAGCAGAAGGTTCATGGCGGCGGCCGCCCGGCAGTAGCCGCTCTGCTGCGGGTAGCGCAGCCCCGCCATGCCGTGCCGCGCCGCGCCGTGCTGCGGCTGGGCGGGGGCGACGGCGGGGACGGGGTGGGGGGGGGGAGCGGGGCGGGGCGGGGCGGGGCGGGGCGGGGGGGCTGTGCCACGCCCACCGCCACGCCGCGCGCGCGCCGGTGCGCGCCGCCACGCCCACCGCCACGCCCACCGCCACGCCCACGGCAGCGCCGAGCACATGGCGCGACGCCGGGGGGGGGACACCCCCAACAACCCCCCCCTCCCCAAAGTGTCCGACCCCCCACCCCCCCCAAAGCAAGAGGGGAAGGCGGGAGGCGTTGGGGGAAAATGATGGAGAACGGGTTGATATTTTTTTATATTCCCGGCGGGAGCGGGAGCTCCCCGCCCTCACGCCCCTGCGGGGTGTCCCCGGGGGGCCGCGGCTCCGTGCTTTCCGCTTCTTTTTAGGAAAAAAAAAAAAAAAAAAAAAAGTTAAAAAAAAAAGAGCGAAGGAGGAAAACCAGGAGGCGGCAGGAAGAGGGAGGAGAAAGAGCAGGGGGAAGGAAGTGTGTGGGGGAGGGGGGGGGGAGGAAAAAAAAAAAATAAAACCCACCCAAAATAGCCCGGCTGTGGTGCCTTTAGTGGCGGCCTTCTTGGGGGGAGATGCTGCCAGAGCATCTCGGGGCGGGGGGTGGGAGGGGGGACGACGACGGTTCAGAAACGGGCTTATTTGCCGCGGTGCTCCCCATCTGCTCTGGGTCCCAGGGGGTTCCTGCTTCTGTTCTGATCCCTTTTGGGTTTAAAGTATATGTTGTGGGGCCTGGTGGGTCTCCCCGGTAATTACGGCGTTTATAAAACAGAAGGGTAGCACAGAGCCCAGCAGTAGCGTACACCGGCCATGCAGCTTTAGCATATGCCTCCTGCCCTTCTAATTGCATTTTGTCCCTTTTGCTCAAAAAATAAACCCTCAAATGCTTTAACGACAGAAAAAACAAGCAGTTGTTAAACTAGTTCTGCAAACCTTGAGGAAAAAAAAAGGAAAGCAAGTACTCCGCTAACGACGTTTGCACAACCCCGAAATTGCATCTGGTTCTCTCCTTACCGCTCGCACATAGTAACTCACGTAAACAATGGAAATATGGTGCTTACTTGCCAAAGGCTCGTAAATAAAACCAAACAAATGACAGAACCCATTTTCAGCCCTGGACTGAGACAACGCATGAGGCCATTGGAGGCCTCGGTCCCTGGCGGCAGGGGGACAGCCACCCCGTGCCCTCTCTGCACAGCGGTCTTAAAAGCTTTTCCCAGCAGTTTGGGGGCAGCAAGGGCCAGGGTGGTCTGTGTGCAGGGAGCACGTCCCTGCTGGTGGCAAAAGCAACGCTGACCCCCTCCTTGAAGGAGAAGGCTCCGACATTCACCCGTGTTGTGCAAGGGCCGATGTACGCCACCGCTGGCTGGGCTCCTGCCTGCATCCCTCTGCCTCCTTTCTTCTCTTCCTCCCTTTTTCCCACTCTCTGCCTGTTGGACGGGTCTTTTGTTTCCCACCTTGTCCCTCTGCGCCTGTAATGGGGTTGCCCACACTTCCCCACACGCAGGCAGAGGAATTCCCGCCCCGGCTGTGTGGACGCATCCCAAGGCACCCCTCTGCCTGTGCTCCGGAGCAACCCGGGGCTCACAGGGAAACGGTACCTTTTACTCTGGGAACGGTTGGATGCGTCTCTGCCAGCAGGCACTTGGACAGGGGCTTGAATAGATGCTCTAGAGAGAAAGAGCGTTACAATGGTGTAAAATATAGAACCACCCCATCCAGCGGCTGCATGGCACCACGAACATCCTGTGCACGTTCAGTAGGGTACCGTCCCCACCGCTTTTGCAACTGGTCCCAGTTGCAATACAAGTTAGAGCCGGAGACTGACATTATTTTAAATCATTGGCTTTTTAAAAACCAATGTCAGCCCAAGCTGGTGACTTTGCCTGTCTGAGTCTGAAAGTCGACTGCATTTTTAATGTCTGCAGCAAGGAGTCTGGCTGGCAGTAGGTCGGTGTTGAGAGGAAACCCCTCCTAGGCGGTCTTGAGACTGGTTTAGCTGAACGGGTTTTAAAACATTGGGCCAGAGAGGTGGCCTGAGCCGCAGCCCAGGCTGGGACCGGGCTCCCCTGGGAGTTGCTTCCGCCACGAAAAGCAAGGGGCATGTCCGCAGCCTTGGCTTTTTCAGATGTGACAGGCGAGATCGGGAGGAAATCAGGGCCACGATGCAGATGTTGCGATGGGACGGGGAGATGCATGTTGCGTAACATCCGTCAGATGGGAGCAGGCAACCTAATTCCCACTCCAGTGACTCTGTGCATCCCTTTACCAGCAAAATATGCCTGGGACTGTTCTTTGTGTGTGAGGCGAAATGAAATATGCCTCCCGCTAAATACACTGAGATGCTCCTGGGCCAGCCCTGGGACAGCCTCCAGAGCGGCCGCCCACTGTAGAGGGCGCAGGGCAAGACAGGGCAGGCATGATGCCAGGTGGGCAGAGCAGAAGGGGAGCGGAGGGGGAAGCTTTTCCTCCCAGATAAGGCTCTAAGTGACTTCTGCAATCATAAGAAAATGGATATTTGGGTTCCTCCAGGCTGACACACCTGGCCTCAGTTGCACAGGAGGGGACCTGAGTCCCCTCTGTCCCGCAGCAACCATTGCCACACTGGTTTCAGACGCTCCATCTTCTCTCGGTTGCACTCGGTGGGTGCTGGCCCACGCTCCCCCGGGGAGGGTTCGCCTCCCCCCGCAATGTGTGGGGGCTGCGCTGCTCCTCCTCACCCCCCCGGCCCTGCCTGCAGCCAGCAGGCCTGTGACAGGCAACCCCGCTCCCTGCTCGCATCGCCTTTGGGCAGCCTGGGCATCCCTCACCCCGCATCCCTCACCTCCCAGATACACACACGTTGGCACCGCCGCCACCGACAGTTTCCCAACTGCATCCGACCTACATTCACCGCCTTCTCACTGCCGCAGCTTGGTTTTATTTAGAGCAGGCTGGCTCCTCCAGCCTCGCTGCAGACCCGTCAGCAAGAAGGAGCTCAGTGCACAGGACGATGCAGGGAGGGGAAGAAAGGCTCCCGACGTGTCCCTGCTGGTCCTCTTTGACGGGCCACCGTGGTACTCCTCCCTTCCCCAGAAATTAGTGACTAATCCAGAGCCAATAGATTCACCCTGCTCACCCTGGAAAATCAAACAACCGCTAAAACATCGGGATGAGGAACTTGTTGGGCGACGTGCCGGGAGCGGATGGTCCCACCACCTGAACCCAGCATGGACGGGCCCGTGCAGCTCCCCCAGCCACCTGCAGACATGACAGTGCTCTTCCAGAGCTCACAGACCTATTAATGATGCTGTTTTCTAGCTAGGGAAGCTTTTTTGAGGCTATACACGTACTTACTGTTCATATGAAACAAATCCCTGAGCTGGCATACTTTAGGATCTTTGACTTGTTTTTCAGTAGTAGGATGTGCTGCTGAAATATTTATTTTTACTGTTTCCCTTGCCCTTGAACTACAAGGAAAAGGAGCTGAGTTTTACCTACAGCAATGTGGAGATACTGCTGTAAACTTCTGTAAATCGTAAAGCACACAGCAATTAATCCAGCCCTAAATGCCATTACAAATCCCCATTACTTTCGGCATGGGAATAGCTACTTACCTTTCAAGAAAGACGTGACGCTTTATGGGAATACTAGGCAAAATTAATTTCTGGGGAAACTGAGCCCAGGAGAAGCCTTTCTGGTCAAAGTACGCAATCTTTTCATTTGCATCCACATATTGCACCATATGCAGTTAATGCTCAACGTAAGTATACTGGTCATCTATTTAAGGGTTTCCATTAGGTACAGTTTGAGAGATGGTACGTACTGAAGGTGACATATTAAAAAAAAAACCAAGGCCCCAGGGAAGTGGCCCGCTTTGGAGTATTATCTTCGCCTTGCCATCCCCAGCTGGGAAATCGATCGGCAGTGATATGCCCCATTGGCAGGGGCTGAAATATGCCCGTCCTGGGGTCTGCAGTGGTCTCCGGCTGAGCCCAGGGCCTCTTCTCGCCCTCCCCAGCAGCCTCCCTCCCTTGCTGGGCTCCGCTTTATCGTCCCACGGCTGTACATCCCCACACCCGCCCTGCACGCCTGGGGCCAGCCCTATCGGCAAGTGCAGCGATGGCCAGTCCCCCCCGATAAGGCTACAAATCCCAAAGAGAGATTCAGGGGGGATAACGCCTTCGCTCGGGTCATCTCCTCACCCAGCTGGCTCATTCTTCATCAAAGGGGCGGCCTTTCCCCAAACGCCCGCTGCCAGGCAACAAGACAAATCCCTGGGGGCTCGGTCCCACCCAAGGAACGCTGAGTCCCACCAACCTCAGCCGTAGGGCCACGTGCTCCCCCAAAGCCCAGCTCACGGGTGAGTGCACAGGGAGGGTGGGGAAAAAAAAAAAAGTAGAAAAAGAGGACCTGGCAGGGCACAGCCATAAATTTCTGTGCTCGGTTCCCCGTGTGACAGCTGAAGATAAGCAGCCTTCCCTTTTCTCCCCGGCGCTGGCCCAGCTAGCTGTGTTAGCCAGCCAGCTTTCTGGGAGCAGAGACGCTCCTGCCATCTCCCTGTTTGTGTAACTCCCGGCAGAGCGGGGCCACGATCTCCGTCGGGGCGCCTCCGCATCATTAGAATAATAAAACAATACGGGAACAAGAGTTTCTCTCTTCCTTCTGGTGACAGTTACCGCCGTGCACTCCCCCCATCCCTGCACCCCCAGCGAAGATTTTTAGCGAAGCCGGTGAGCGCAGCCCGAGCTGGGCTGAGCCCAATTCTTTTAAAGACTAATTCAGTCTGATAAGAGTGCCCGGGACAAAGCCTGCCCTGGCAGCATAATTAAAGAAGTACAAATTGTTTCTAAAACCTCACGCTGGCAGAATTTTTACAATTAATGACCAGTTGTCACTGCTGGGGCTCGTCGGGGAGGAATCGCTCTCGTCTTACGTGCCTGATCTGGGTCAGCAGCCCATCCATTGCCTGTCTGAGGACGGGAAAGCAAAGAGGCAGCGCGGCACTGCCCCAATAAGCCGTTAATGACACCGTACTCATTACCGTGGATGACAAACATCGCGCTCTTGTTTCTAAGCACAATTTTTGCCAGCTCGCTTTGACTTTCTAGGCTATGATTAAACACAGCCAGAAAAACAGGGTGCTCACCTGGCCTACTTTTTTTTCTTTTTCCCTCTCCGCATGCCTTTTTCATCGAAAAAATCTGCACAGTAAAACAAGCGTCTGTATGATCACATAGAAGACTTGATGAATGTAGGGCAATATTAAGTTATTTTAATAATGCGGCTTGTGACTGACTGAGAAAAAAATAATATGGTTAGAGGGATCTGTTAAAGAAGAGCCACTTGCTCTGGAATGTCAAATAAGAAACAGTACGGAGAGATATATCTAGCTCTATACCAAAACCTTCTCTGTACTAAAGAAGAAAGGACGGTAAACGTTTTTATTTTAAAAAGCAATGTTACCGTTGCGGTACCAATCAAATGCTAGGTAATTCAAAAAATATGCTGACACGCTCTGTCCTTTCCTTGCCCTGCTCTGCCTACATTTTTCCGCACATACAGTGCATCCACTTGAAAGCGTGGTGGATCCTTGCACACAGCAGGATTTTGCAGTCTCCTGCGGGACCCACCATGTTACAATAGCGTTCAAAGCTTTATAAGCTTCATTTAGTTTCAGCAAGCCTGTTGGAGCATTGTCTGTGCTTAAAGAGGCATTTAAAACTAAAGCGAAGCTTTGAAAGCTTCAGAGACAATGACGCTGGACTCCCTAAACCCATGAGTTCACTGCGCGGTTTGAAGTGATGGCATCATGTAGAAAACATGACACGCTGCTCCCAGAGCCCAGCGGTGCCGAGGCACGAAAGAGGGGGCGAGCAGGAAATCTGGGGCACGCGCAGAGTTTCTGTCACTGAGGGTCACGTCTGTACCACGGGGAAGAAAACCATCCTTCGGGTTTTTTCCTGCCCTTGAGATTCGTACCCATGCATATTTATTCTCTTGCTCCGGAACGGTTTCTAAGCCATTGCTATGTGCATTTCTAAGCTGTTATGAATAAAAGAAAACAACCCCCGGAGCGCTCACAATAAAAACAAGCGTCGACGCAGCAGCCGTGCCACGAGGAGATGTCCGTGGCTCCTCGTCCTGCAGCGCCGAGCTGGTGCAAGTGGTTTGCGCATCCCTGGACTGAGCGAAAGGCACCATTTAACACAGAACTACGCTATCTGTGAGCCAAGGGAAATAGCTGCAAAACCGTCAGTAAAGCTGTGCTTTCCCAAAAGGTACTTTTTTCAACGCGCAGCCATGCCTCTCACCATTTCTAGGCAAGGACATGTCATTTGTATAACCACGGTGATAAACTGCACCGATAACATCTCACGGAGAGAGGAAAAATATGCCCTTGAGGCCCAAAAGTGTCCACCCTACCCATGGCACCTCACTCGGGCTGTGAAGGTCATCCGTATCCTGGGGCTGCAGCGGCACCAAGTCCTTGCTCCTGCCTCCTAGGAGTTCCCCGGTGAGACCCCGGTGCCCGGCCATGGGCAGCACCCTCTTGGCCACCTTGGCCACCAGCAAGAAGGACAAGGAGAGGGAGGCCCGCGCAAAAATAGGAATGATCCATATAAATTAGCGCAAGTCAGCTATGCGATGCCCATAAGCAGGCCGAAAGGACGGCCCGTAGCAAACGGGCGTAATAAATACCAGCCTTGTGAAAAGCCATCGGGCCTGAGTGGGTTTAGAAATAAAACTGTAAAAACGATTCCACGGGATGACAAATACTGTCAATAAAAGCCGGGCGCAGCTCGGTGCCAAGGCAGCACTTGGAGAGCCGCGTCGTGTCTCGCCGGCTGCATCTCGTTCGTAAAACCACGGTATTTCATCGGGGCGCGGCTGCAGGCAAAGCTCAATGGAGTGGAAAAGGAGACAGCGTGAGCCACGGCAGCGTTACCATGCAGTTTAATTTTCAACTTCAATAGCTGTAGAAGGTTTTAATAGGGGTAAAATGTAGTTTTACTTCACCTCAGTCCAGCGGAGCTGTTTTTCGCTACAACTAAAAGTAGGGAAAATAAAGCAGTTGGAGGCAGATAACGGGCACGGGAAATTTTAGCCCAAAGGGTTAAAGCCTGGTAAAGGTGTAAAGCAACAGAATCAGTTTAGTACCGCAGCATGTCAGAAAAAAGCTTAGCTGTCAAGAATGCAGCAGTTCCACGTGTGTGCAGACGCATTTGAGGGAGGAAGATGCCCTGCTGACATTGAAAAAACACAGCACAAAAATAAGAAAGATTTCAAAATACAACCAAATTGGAAACGCTACTGTTAAAAGCTTACTTGCACACAGTAAAATATTGCTGTCGGTCTTTTTTGAAGTCCTGAAGTGCTACTATAACAAAAATAAACATGCTGATAAAATACTAGAGAACAGCAATGCCAAACTCCTGGAGAAGTGAATGACCGATCTGCCCGAGCCGTGCTTCAGGCCTGGCTCCAAAGCTGGCTTCGCAGCCCAGGATCCGACCGACGTTAATGGGTCACAGATGTTCTTCTGTAAGAAAGAAAAAAAAAAAAAGCCGAACGTGTTTATTTCTTTCGTGGTACAGGCCAGAGGGCAGTTAGGGGAGCAATTGGAAACCTGTGAGTTGCAGTTACTTGATCGAATAACCCGTTTGAGAAAAAGATGTTGCCATGCAAAATTATCCCCCCCTCACTTGTTTCAACAGCAAGTAAAAGAGTTTCACTTCCATCTGAAACTGAGGGGGGGAATTTAGCTAACCTAGAAAAAGAGCACAAGGCGCACGGTTTGTGAAGTACCAGGGATTTTTCATGCCACAGCCTTAAGGCCACCTCTTTTTTTACACCCTCGGAGAAGCCGGGGGGGCCGGCCGCTGCTCAGCACGGTGCCAGGGCATCACGATGGGCACGGGTCAGGGTCCCCAGACGGGGCAGGGCTTGCTGCCCGCTGTGACAGAGCTGCCGTGAGGAGGCATCACCTCTGGGCACGACCCGTCTTCTCGGCTCGCCTCTTTGCAGGCAGCCAGCGCGGCTGCAGCCACCGGTTTGTGACCGAGTGCCCTTCCACAGCACCCTGCTCTTGCAGTACATTAAGTGAGGGGCTCAGTCCTTTAGAGAGAAGAAAAGCCAGGGTGTTACGAGGGAGAAAATAGATCTGTCCCTGAGGAGAAGGACTGCCATTACAAAGTTGCTCTGACTACCCCAAAGCATTGGCATTTGATTTCAGTGATGTCAGGGCTGGTTTTAATGGGGGATGAGGAGAGGCGCTGCCTTGCACCTGGGCAGCGCAGGGAGCGGCAGGGTGGGTGGCAGGGTAAGACAGAGCAGTAGAACTTGTCTGACATGGAAATGGGAAGGATGATGGGACCCGAGCTCAATCGACAACATCAACAACACTCCTTTCTGGATGCCTATATTGCACAGAGCAGTAAAATCCCAGGCAAGAGTTGAGTATCTCATGACATTGCTGCAGATACAGGGTACTGAAGTCCTCTCCAGGGCCCCAATTCCACCGCCACTGAAGTCAAATGTGACATGAATACGAGACGCTTCTTCCAGGGGCAGAAGACATGGGTACTCAGCTGCAAACAAGCATTCCTCAAAGGGCACAAAATATACATGATCTCCCCACGCTGCCGACCTACAGCCGAGTGGTACCCTGCTCCTACAGCCGAGGAAAGGTGGGGAGGTAATGCCTCCCCCTGGGTCAGAAGCCACGTCACCCCCCTCACTTGCAACGGTCTGATTTCTGGAGGAATCTCTGCAGAAACCCTTGCCATGCTGCAGACCCCAGAGCACAGTGGGGAGGCCCAGGCTGCCCTGGGAAAAGCCAAAAGAGCAACTTTTTTCTCTTATTCCAATAGCCAAGGATCAGCCTAGATACTTACTACTTTCTAATCCACTTTCAAATGCTACCCAGAAAAGCGTTGCAGAAAAATCAGATGATTTGGATATTCTAAAGATTTCTTTTATTTCCCAGAAAGCAATTTTAAGCTTGTTCATTTCTTTTCACAGAACAACTGCAATTCCCCGCAACTGTAATTGCCGTCATTGTCTTCTGAAAATGACACTGGCACTGGTACAGCCTCCTTCCAAATAATTGCAGGTACTTTCAGTTCCTTAGGGGCGGGCATTTTTGATGCGCAGGGCTTTACCTCACGGCACCTCTGCCCTTTCCCCAGGGATGTGCAGGCATTAATCTGCTGTACTCACATCCCAGGGGCCGTGGCCCTTCACTCACCAGTTATTCCCAGCGGCACGGAACTCGCAGCTGGACGGGCAGCGGTACAGCCCCAGCATGGTCCGGATGAGGAGCCGTGCCAATCCCATCAGCCACAGGAGCTGGGTGCCTAATTCTCCGCATGCCATGCCGAAAATGCACTCCGCTGGGTGCCTGAAGGCCACGCAGGGTCGCTTTTTCAAACCTCTCGTATATGCGGGGTGACGCTCAAATGAAATGCAACTGCGGTGTTGCTCTAAGGGGCTTGATAGTACATTAAACAAGCAGACCTCTGAAAACAATGCATCCGGCCTAGGAAATAGGTTTGGGTTATTCTAATGAATTACATATTGACATCCAAAATCTGTTTAGTTTCCAGCAAGAAATCAGAAGATAGCTTAACATGCAATATTTCCTTAGATTCTGCCAAAACAGCCATCTGGTGGCTGGGTAAATGCGGAAGGATCGGGACTTTCTTTAGGATATTGAAGACTATGATACAAATAGGTTACAAATAAGAGGTTGTGTTTCTATGTAAAACTGTAGCCTTTTACCATTCAACGCTCCAGCTTTGCTCTCGGCTTTCTGAAGCATTATTCCTTATGCTGCTGACTACACACTTGCACTTACATGTTTTCTTATTTTTTGGCTCAGTGGAGCAAGCAGTCAGCTTTTCCCTCATTCCTGAGGGATATCAGGTTACAACGAATGTTGTTCTGCTCTTATATACTTACCCAGTGGCATATTAAAAATGCATATTTTCCATTTGATTTTTCTCCTTGCCAGAGTTGGGTTTAATGCCACTTTTCTTCTCCCACTTGCTAGGTACTGTTAACAAGCGACTGGCTTATTCCCAGATGTAAAAAGGCAGGCAACAACACATGCCCTGTTGAACCCCAGCTGGGGCTGCAGACCCTGCAAGTCACAAAAGTGCCAGTTCATTTTTAACGAAGGAAATTTATAGTGCATCCCTGCAGCTAAACTATTTTTGAGTGGTTTTTGGTTTTGTTTTTTTTTTTTTTTTGAGGAGGGAGGCGAAAGGCGGGCGTAGGGAGGCTCTGCCTGGCAATGGGGCAGCCTCCCGCAGCCGCGTGCATTCCTGCCCGGCCAATGCACGGCCCGTGTTCCCACTGCAGGCCCCAGAGGCGCCGGGGTCCCTACCGGCCAGTACCGTGCCTGCCCCTCTGCCCTGCCCTGGGGACGCGGGGCAGTCGGTGGCACCTGCACGGCCAAGGATGAGCACCCGCTGCTGAGCTCTGGGGGACGTTCAGGGCCCCGTCGCTCTCGGTTTTGTTCCAACTTTGAGCTCCATTCAGTTATTAAAATCGAAGATAATTGACAAAACAGCCAGGAATGTGGTGCAGGCTTATGCTGAGGTCTGCGGGGTGGTGAATATCCACCTGCCTTTTCCTTGCCCACCCCTGCCGTGGCTCAGTTTATCAGGTTCATCTAAGTTCTGGAAGGAAAAAGTGGGGATAAAATCCCGTGGGGTAGGTTTGACTCCCCGCAAGCATCATCCAGTACTGCTCCAGCGGCCTGCACCACCGTTCAGCTGCCCACAGCCCGTTTTCTGACCCGAGGAGAAGCCCAAATGCCACAAGGCCAACATCTGCCCGTGTCTTGCCTTCCCGCTCCCTGTGCTATAGAGGGGTGCTCTATCAACCCACCGCTCTCAGGCCAAGGCACTGCAAAACCATCTTCATGCACACGCAGTAACCGCGGGACCTTGTTCCCAGTCTCCAAACTCTTCAGGTGCGGGAGCAGCCTTACTGTCTTGCACGTATGTGTGCATTCATCACTGTAATAAAAACAAAAAAATCTTACCACCTGATTTTTTTTTTCTTTTTTACGTTTAGATTAAACACTTTGAATCGTTAAGTAGGACTGATGGTAATAATACTCTAACAGATGTACTAGAAACTGTTAGTATAGGAATCTCAAGAGGCAATTTATCACCATCATAATTCCCCAAAACACCAAGAGGAGGGTTGTAACTGCTTTTCTCACAGCAAAAAAGGGTGAAAGTTCCAGCCTGAAAATACATTTGTGACTGGGTAATTGCCATGTGTGAAGAGCATGAACTAGAGGACTAGACAGCCAGAGAGGGACAGTAAATCATACGGATGTAAAAGCACATTACCACTCAAGCTAGAAATACTGTTTAAAGGAATTGTATTGCCTGTTGGCATTATATTTTATTTTCTCTTAATTGAGCATATAAAGAAGTAGATCACTACTCAATGCGAACTTCTGAATTGGTGCCTCGCTACTTGGATTTATCTGTGGCCATACAATTATGGATGATCAAAAACAATTAAATGCATTCATTAAGTAATGCTCTTACCAATGGAAAATATGTGAAACCGAAAACTCAAAAAAAGTCATAGGAGAAAATGTTCTAAAGTTATTTATATATTTATATTCTCATGTGACGTGCAACAGCAAGGAGGACAGGCTGGTATTTCTAAAAGGTCATGTTTTTGTGCAAGTAACCAGCAATGAAAATACCAGAATCACATATTCCACATGATTCATAGTCCTAGCAGCCAGAGGTAGAGAGTTTGCATGGACATACTGTAACTCCTAACCTACGAAGAGATACCTCTAGATTTTATGGCAACTCATGAATCTTCAGCAAGAGGGCTAGGTTATCTTTCTTTGCTTTATACAAATCTAAGCATTTCAATTCTATCCATTTGGGAAAAATCCCAAAGATTTTTTTTATTCCATGTAGCATGACCAGCATATGAAAAGAAAAGAGGGACAGTTGATGCAACTTTCTCAAGGAAAAAGAGTGCAAACACACCTCTAACTCTGCTGGGAAGACCTCCCATTCCACATAAGAAAACAAGGGACGAAACTTGAAACTTGGTTTGTTTCAATTTCTGTTTGAAGTAGTTGAAGGTAATGCATCCATCCTTCAAAAGCATTGAAAGCTGATGAGAATATCGCCCTGCCTTCTCAGGAGACCTGAAAAAGGACACGAGACTTCTGTCAATTCCAAAAACAGTTATTCAGAAGAAAAAAAAATCTGCTTTACTGCCGGTCTCTGTTGAGACCCCAGATCCTACCCAAGGTATTTGGGCTCTGAAAACATCAGTAAGCAAAATGACTTTAATCTAGATTGCATATTCCTGCTGTCTGCAGATCCAGGCTGAACTGCTCCTGCAATAAAGGATGATTTACAATCCTGCTGTCTTTGACAACAGAATGCTTAAGTGAAAAAAAACCTCATAAAATCTCCCTTATTTACTTGAGTTCATCTAGCTACCCTAGGGAAGAAACCTGAGATTAACTCGTGCAGATTTTTAGGCTCCCAGGGATTCCAGTGGAACTTGGTCTCCTGAAGAGCTCTGAAGAGACACAGATTCACAAGAACCCCGGGGAACATCAAGGCAGATGCTGAAAAACACTCAAGAACCTGCTGAGGGGCTGGGAGCAAAAGAGAATGTATTGTGCTTAAAGGAAAGTTTCATTTGGAGAAATTGCACTGTGGAGTAAGATCTTTTCCTTATACCTCCATTTTACCTGCCAACTAAGGAAAAAATAATTCATTTAAAGAAAAACAAAATTAGCAATACTGTTTGTGATGCTTATGAAAAGACAGGATCAGGCCGGTCCCTTTCAGAGGCTAGGCTGCAATAGAACGGCACTTCAAGTTGCATTTGACAGAAGCGTATTTTTCAGCAAAGCCTCTTCAGTCTCAAAGCCTTTTGATGCCGCAGAGCGAGCTACTTCTCTCCGCAGCGGGCTGAAGCTGCATCTCACGTCTCATTTCAACACACGACAGCTGTTTCTGCGGCAAGATGTTCCAAAACACGTAGCGTTTGAGGCTTGTTCGCAGCGACTCTTTGCATGAGTAATCTCTGAGCAATCCCCAGTTTTCCTCGAGAGAAGCTCCACAGCGTACAGCACATTACCAGGCTCTGCCTTGGCGTCAGGCGCCCCGGCTGGAACGCCTCCTGGGGCTGACGGGTAAGAAGGCATCAGGAATGAGGGAAATGCCAGAGGTATGATATCCTACATCATCATCTTGCGTTACCCTACCTCCCAGACCCGCTGCAGAGAGCGCTCCAGCAAAGTGATGCCGTTTCGATAAAAATCGGCTGCGATTCAAGAAGCTTCAGCCAAAAGGCAAGATGGAAGCCACACGCCAAGGAATTCAGCAGCACAAACCTCCCAGATTTTTATCCCTGAAGCAATAGGTACTGATTTCAACTCAGAAGGCAGAAAGGAGTGGGAGAGGGAAACTGTGGGGGTGGAACCCAGGGCACACTTGGTGGAGTGAGTGGAGGCAAGAATCCTGATTCCCTAGAGGTGAGTAGGGTTCAAGTAAAAAAGGAATTTGACTAGGCTGAGCAGAGGATTCCTTAAAAGGAAATTATTTTCCTCCTTTTCATCGACAAAAAGATTGTTCCAGCGACACAGTTACCATGGAAACTGATTTTGAGAATAACAAGAAAGCATTTATGGTACAGAGCTTATTTTAAAGGATGGTGAACCAGCAGCATCCCATTCCCCTAACTGGACTGATAACCTGATCAGATGGCCCAAAGAACTAAAATAACACGTTTTAAAGCGGTCTGGAATGGCAACGCTAAATGGAGCTGTCACAGCTTCGTATCACTGTGCCTTTATGACCTTCAAAGCTGCGGACAGGGGACTGGAAAGAAAGTTTCTCCCAGGACACAGCTTTAGCCAGGCTAACTGGCACTCCGTCTCTCAGCGAGCAAAAGCCAGAGGCGGGTGAGCACCTCTCCTCGCATTAATTCCATTACCCTGTCATTTTGTTTTGTGCCATTCAGTTTAACTATGAAGGAGGGTTTTTTTTCTCCCCGGCAGACTGAAAACTCACAGCCGTCAAACGTGAGGGCATGCGCGACTGACCGAAGCGAGAAGGGCAGCACTCCTGCTCGCCGCGGTGCCTTTACGCTCACGTATTTCACTTCTTCCTGCGGCTGCCGCATGGACGAGGGAAACCGAGAAGCACCTGCTACCCCAAGGGCTACTGTGATGCTGACTGCACGCCTTGGTGGCAAATATTTTCTTCACCAGCTGTGGGGAAACCGCTGAAAAAAGCAACTAACATTACCTGTAAAATCTAGCATACGCTGAAACAAGCACGTGGCCCCAAACTGTGATTTACTCCATCCGAAGCAGAAACAGGTCACCCCTTTACATTGAGCATAGAGGAGTTTTCCCGTTATCCCAGCCCGTGGATCTCTGAAAAAACAGGAAAAGCTGTGACCTTTTGGAAGGGCCCATCACCTCCTGAGTCTGCTTTTTACAGCGAAGGGGTTAATTTCTGCCAGGGTAGCTCAAGTCCTAAGGAAGGAGGAGGAGATACTACCTTGTACATTGTATTCACAATGAGAGCGCGTCCCTCTGCAGCGAGGGATAAAAAGCCACCATAATAATGTTTTTTGCAAGTGTGAAGTCACTGGCACCTAAAATTTTCTTTCCCGTTAAATGGAAATGCAAGCTAATAAAAGCTACTTGTATATATTGCCCCCAGGTTTCCCATCTTGGGAGTAGCCATGTGAGGCTGCAAGTGATAATATTCATCCTCTGTGAAGAAAAAAAGTCTGGTTTACATTGATCTGGGATTCAAGCTTGAGGTAGAGATAAGAGAAGACATTTCTAGGGTCTGTCTTGCACACATAATGTTAAAATGTTGACTTCAGAGTAGAACTCATGAGGTTTTTTTTCTTCCCCTCATCTGCAGTCTCTGCTCTGTTTTGTATTTGCTTTCCATTTTTATTGCTTCTCCTAGAACTTTGAAGGCTGAAGGACAGGAGGCTGAACATGGGCATTGTCTCTATTCCAGACTTCAAAGAGAAAGAATACGTGGATACGAGCTTTAAACTAAAGGCAATAATGCTCTACTAGCACTGCCACAAAATTCTTCACGCAAGGCTATCAAGTGCTTTTCAGCTTTCCAGACAGATACGAGGCCGTTCCCTGCCCACCAGTAACCGAGGAGCAGTATCTCCCCTCGCAGCCACCTGCAGCGCTGGAAGGAGAACCTCACGGCCCGAACTCCCGGGGCCAGCCTCTAACGGCTAAAAGCCAAGATAAGATGACACCTGTCAGGTGGAGCAAAGACAAGAGGCAAACCCTGGGCTTTTGCAGGATGTGAGCGCAGAAATGGATGAGAAAATTAACTCAATCAGATCTGGATGCTTTTTGAAGTACTCAGCAAGCAAGTCTGTAGAGGCACATGCTGCAGAAATGTTTCTTTTTCAAGTAGACTGGTGCTGCTCAGAAGGTTCTTCCTTTACTGGCTTCTTGGCAAAACTTCTTTCGTTTTAGTAAAAGCTGAAACCGTGTGTCCCACCATCATTGCCATGGTTCATACAAAGAGGTGACGGAACCGTTCCATTAGCATTGGCTTGGTGAATGAAACTAAAGCCTCTGAAATGTGCTATCTTGAAAAAATTATATTGTCAAGTAGAGAGCTTGATATCAAATGGTTTCTTTCAGTAACTCCATAGCACACCTGCAAGCTTAGTCCTCTGAAATTTTTAATTTAATTGTAAATGGTTGCTTATGCCATTGTGTACTAGTTTATGACGCAAAAGCACTTGCATCAGAGTACAAGTATTCACCACTCACTTACCAAGATAAGTGTTTGTTAGGGTTACTATCGCCAAAAAAAGTTGTCTACAAGAGCTGAGAGGGGAACTGCTATCATAGATCTAAGTGTAGATCTTGTCAGTGCTTTTTAAGCAGTGAATTCTCCTTCCTTTGGCCTTAATTCAAGATGGAGGCATGTTAACCAATAATAGTAACCATAGAAAGGTAAAAAACTTTACAAAAACCTTTTGCTATTGTTTTCTATCTGCTCCCCATCAAAAGCTGGATGATGCAGCTGGGGTTTGGTATAGGAAATATTTGCATAGCAAGTCGGGAATCAATGCTTTTCATTTATAATTTTCTAATTTGGGAAGTTGGTCCAAAGCAGAGTCAGAAAATTCCCACTCTGTTGGCTCAAGACTGACAAGGCAAAAGTCTAAAAAGAACCAAAAATTTGAAATTAAATTCCCCTTTTTAATTTCCCAAGTTCCTATCATGTTAACAGCCAAATTTGCATGTTAGTAAAGGGCACTTAACAGATAACGCACTCTGTGTCGGTAACTAGCATAACCATTGAAGAAAGAATAAGAAGAATAAAAATACTCAACCCTAAAATGCAGATTTTATATCATGCCTACTCAAAAAAGCGAAGATGTATGTACTACTCAGACATGCATGGTTTTCCTAGGTTTGTACAATCTTCTAATGAATTAGACATTTAATGATATGGAAAGGGCTCCTAGACTTTTTTCTTTTTTATTTTCCTGGTAAAAAAAAAAAAAAAAAAAGACAGCTTCAAAGATGTGATAACCAATTTTGAACAAAACATTTTAAATTGAAGTTTTGATTTTGAATTATTTCAACTATTTTCATTTTTACCACCTCCAATCTAAGGACAGAACAGTAAGCCAGGACTTCTATAACACCTTTAATTGAAAGGACCAGAAAAAGTTAATGGACTCCAAAGATGGATTTGACGGTGGTTTGCTCAAAATAACTGTTAAAAAAAAAAATTACTCACTCACTGAACCTTTGACAGTAGTTACAACAAAACCAGAACATATAATCCAAGCTTTTTTTCCTTTTTTTTTTTCCTTTTTTAAAATTTAATACTTGAGGATGCTAATGAGAAATACCTAACTGAAATCAGTGCATACTGAAAAAGAAAAAATAAAGCTTCTCGCCTTTCACCAGATGATACAGAGAGTGGTGTTTTGGAGCTCTTGGTATAACTCTCTTTGGTGTTATTTCTTACCTATCCTTCTCAAACAGATACAATATTAATGACCATGTAATAACAAACAGGTCTGCTACAGAGCCTTGACTTTTGTTTTTTTTAATCACTGATCTCAGAAATTGCCTGGCTTTTAAAAATATAGTTAAAAGCATATCCCCTAGAATATATTCTAGGAGGACAGAAAGCCCAGAGAGGAATATAGTTTATTATGATGATTAATTGATGTCCATGCAAAAAATTAATCAAAAAACATTTCTGCCGCTGGGAGTATGTCTTTGACCAAGTGCAGCATAACAAGGGGAAAAAATATAAATGTGACTCAATAGGCAATTAATTTTTCTGAGAAACTGTGAACAAGATATGAAAATCTGACTTTTATCTTCCTTCAAAGATCCTCTAGAATGCTAGGATCAGACAGATGCGTTATTTTCAATGGCTAGTAATGAAAAGAAAATACGATGTGATTGATTTTTTTCGCCTGTACTTCCCCCCTGGCCTTTAAAAAAAAAAAAAAAAACAAAAAAACCCAAACAAACAGAAAGGGGAAGGGGAAAAAATGTAATTTTTCCCACTGTAGACTGCAGAAATGAGAAAAAACCAGCTTTTGCACCTCAACATAACAATTTGATCTCAAAATGCCACCAACGTGCAGCCTAAAGGCAGGTGACACGAACAAAGGCAGCCAGGGAGAGAGGTGGAACCCTGTAAGACACGGCATCATCACTTCAAACACAACTTCTTCCTCCACTGGCTTTCTCTAGGAGCCGTAATTTTAACAGCTTTTTCTTTTGGGGTTCAGCAGCAGCACAGTTCATCACCTGACCTGAAAAAGGGTACCCCTCAGACTGTTACAGGATTTACTTTACAGCAGGTTGCCAACAGACCAGTAAAGACTTCTTGAAACAAAAGGACGCACTAGTTTTTTAGATGAAGTCTTTCACGTGGAAAGGCTTCGTTTCTCAGAGTATCTTCAAATCTCAGAATATCATCAAACAACTGGAAACAGAAAATTGCCCAGCAGGTTTTGCTTTGAAAGCTGCTCTTTATAAATACTTCACCAGTTGGTGGTTGTTTTTTTTCCCCGAAGGATAATTTTTCTGACTAGGTTAGGTGAATTAATGACCAATGACCAAACTATCCATAATATAAAAACTGTTCATTCATTTGTGGGGCATTACACAGATTCCGAGGTGAGCCTGAAATGTTCAGTGGTGCTTGTGGTAGCGCCCATAGAGTTTTTTGCCCTTTAGTCTTCTTGACCCGCAACCTTCTGCACATGCAGTTCAAAGAGGCAAGTCTAATGTATAGATGCTTACCTTCCGATAGGCCCGTGCTCTGGAAGGTGTGCGCTGACAGGCCTGTCAGCGAGAGGAGGAGTAAGACGGGCAGCCATCTGTACGGACTGCAGCGCGTTGCTCGCTCAGCCTACGTAGTCTCTGTAAGCAGAGCTGAAAGGGAAACGACAGTGGAGGGATGGAAGAGAAAACGCAAAAGGAACAAGGAGAAAAGGAAGCTGAAGAGAAAGGCTGTCGCTGTGGTGGAGGCAGGTCCCTCAAGCACAGGAGCGCTTACACAAGCATTGTATCTAGACGGCAGCTAACTGCACACGGAGGAATCCAGCCACCTGTGTGACACTGAGGACCAGCCAAGGACTCCAGCTGTTGAAGCCACCAGACATGTACTTCTGGGGAGTGCTGATTCTCTGGCATGGGCAAGATACATAATTGCTGTCTCAGTAAAGCCTTGTGTAAATTTACAGTGCCACAAACCCCCAGACTAAAAATCACAGCTCCATGAGCAGAAGTAACGAAGTCAGGCTGCGAAGAGACCAGTTTCCTAGATGCTCGTTCCTTCCCACTGAAATGATGCACACACCATCCCACCTTATCCCCAGCAACGCTGCCAGACTCTCACGTGAACTCCACCACCAGCAGGCACCAAATGCTTCCAGATCTTTTACAGCCATCTTTGACATTTTTCCTTCCTCCCCCCCCGGCCCCAGCATGCGCTACCCCTTCTCGAGTCCCTGAGCTGGCAGGTGGGAAAGGAAAAGCCCGTATTTATCAGGCAGCCAGCCAAGCAGAACAGATACATTGTGAGCTCACACCGCAGGCCCTCAGACTAAATTTAGCTGAAATCCGCTGCAAAATTTAAGAACACTGGGAGGGAAAAGGAGGAGTGAAATGACAGAAAATGTAATCCTGCAAGCCTCACCTCTACAAGAAACAAGGTGAAGGTAAGCACCAGCCAGGTCGCCTGACTAGTGGAAATACGCCTGGGCGACAGGAGGGCTCTGTTAAGGAGCTCCTGCATCAAACTTTTTAGTCATCATCACAGGTTGGGTTTCTTTTCCCATCATTCTCTCAGTAAGTTTCAGTTCCAGCTTTGCCACTCGGCCTCAGCATCACTGTGCCATTTGCTTCAGAACCTGGATTTTCCCTTTTAAAACATGTAGGTTACTACACCCTCAAAGAGTAATGACATTTCAGAGGATGCATTAATGAAAGGTTTAGGAGCTGAATTACGTCAAAACCTAAACCCTCATGACTGTTAACATTTTAATGTTCTACAAGTACCACCAAAGGAGCCCTAGAGTCATGCTTGGTGTTGAGCAGAGCATGCAGATGGCTAGTAAAAAGAAAAGCTGAGGCAGAACAGGTTGTTTCAGCGCAGATACAGTCAGCGAACTTTCTTTAAACTGGTAAGATTTCTAAGCAGATCAGGTACAAACAAATATTTTCTCTTGTTTGCTTCACAGTGGTTAGTCAACATCAGTCACAAAGAGTAGGTCTACCCAACACCTCAGCCTGGTACTGTGCTGATAAACTCCTCATGAGAGTATTTGGAAAAGCTGGACCTGATAGTGCTCCCGTAAGAGCTGCAGACTCTGCTAAAAACAACCGCCTTTGATTTTCACACTTTGTACTAGTAGCTGCTTTAATTATAAACCTGAATCATAGTAAGGGCCTGACCTCCTGACTGAGCTAGAAGAGTTGAAAATATTTACCTTACATGGGCAAAAAACCCACAGGGCAGAAGGGAAGAAAAAAAAAAAAAGAGGAAGACATATACATAATATAGCTGTGACATAACCACAAGAGTGACAGCAGAAGTGAGCATTTAAACCCCACCATTTTCATGTTAGATTCTTCAGAAATATCCCAGATTCTATCTCAGGAAAACTTTGATGAAACAAATTGGAACACAAGATCAGATTGTTTTCATTTTTCTTATAGGCTAATAGCCAAAAACATCTCAGGAGAAGGAAAATCATTTTAACTGTTCGGGGATTTTAACTCAGCAGAAAACAAAAGTCTAAAAATTCAAGTGAACACACATCTCAAACCACATAATCTTACATGGTTTCATACCATGGGATTTAGCAGTCTGATGCATATCCAAAGCTTCCAAAAGCGAGCAGATGCATCACTCTGAAAGCGTCTTGGAATATTGAAGACACACACACTGTCACTTTTTGTCTCAGAAAGGATCTGGCTTTGCTTTTGCTGTTGAAAGTCACCTACACTAAAAATGCAGAATCACGAGAAAGGTAGCACAAAATAAATCAATTCCTCTAGAGGAATAAGCATCAGTTTCTGATAAAGCTCTGCCTCTTCCCTGCCTCTCGTTAGCTGAGAAACAACTGTTCTGGTTGTTGCAAAATTGTGGCCTTACAGGCCTGCCAGGCTTGCTAACCAACACCGCGAGTAAAAGACAGGAGTAGAAAACAGGGTACGACTGCATGTCTCTGTTCTATTCCGTACCTGTAAAACAAAAACCAAAACTACAGAAAATTGTATTGCTAGAAATTCCTTGTGCTTCAACTACTTACGTTTTGTGTCCAAAGCATGAGGGCTGTGTTTGACATTTTAAAGGTGGTGCTCACGCTGGCCGACTGTAGCATCTCTAAGCAAGTCTACCTCAAGTACAGTTATTTAGTTGCTATAGATTATATTTAATGGTTTTATTACAGCTCGCAATGCTTTCACCCTACAGACAGGAAGCCACAATATTGCAGCTAAACTTACATAGCTGGTCATCTTCATTTCCTTCTTGAACTTGGAAAGTAGCCAAAGCAGTAAAAATTAGTAAGAAACCCTCATCCCCACAGGTACCAGAGGAAGTCTTGGTGCACTAACTGCCACAGCCCATAAACTACTCGAGACTCCTTGACGAGTAGAAGCTCAGCCACGTGAAAGTGATTCTAAGAGGCAGGAACCATCAACAAGCTCACGTGCTCAATGTTCCTTCATACAAACAAGGCGTTTGAGTCATCATCATCATCTCATGTGTGGCAGAGACGTGCTCTCAAATGCAGATGTGCCAAGCCAAGGAGCTTCTGTCGTCCTTCCGGTGGTACAGAACAGATTCACAGAGAGAAGAGACGTTTAGCAAAAAAAAAAATTAATAAAATAATCACTTAAGAGCGATAGTCTACAACGAACAGAAAAAGCTTTTTCTCTAGTGTTTCAGAGCACAAAATCCAAGAGTAAGGACAACCACCCAAGCTACTTGCGTATCGGTACTTTGGTTTGGCACCATCAGGTAGCTTTGGTGGGCAGCACTCCGTTCAGGGGGCAGAAGCCAGGCCTGGTAAGAAACACTGCATTCAGCTCAGTACTACCTACTTGCATTCAGCTTTTACCAGTTAGCAGCTGGTAAGCTGTTACTCAGTTACTAACACGTTTTATGTTAAATATTGGACATATTAGGAATAAAATCTTTCCAAACGCATAAAAGGAAATGTCTCCATTGCAACAATGTTGTAAGCACAGTGACATTTTACTACGTGCCAGGCATCACATAACATTTTCCTTTAGGCAACAGATAGCTTCCTACGCTACCTCTGTAAGAGGAAAATCTTCACTTGGTATCTTACCAATAGCTTTGCTGTCTTCGTAGACATGGGATGACAATAGCCGGGAGCACACCTGAAATCCTGGGATTTTAACACGCGCTGAACTGCTTTTTAATTGGAAAGGTGACAGGAGACAGGCTTCTGAGCATATCTCCTGCTAAATGGCACCTTTTCAGCGATACTCGCGTCACAGGTTGCAGAAAAGACAGACAGACAGACGCTTTCAGCGATACACACGTCTACCTTGCGGCAGGCCCGCCTGCCTTGTGAAGGTAAAGCTTATACCCTCGGGAGGTGTGCAGCAGAAATGCCGTCCTGCAGTCCATAGCTGTGGGAGGTACGAAACCAGCCTGTACTCTCCACCCCTCTTTTTGTAGCCACGCACTGGTCAGAGCTAGAAACCAGAAGGTGATAAAAAGCGAGGCGCCTGTGAAATTTCACCAAACAAAAATGAGATCTTCTGGAATGTATTATATTTTGGTTGGCTGCTTTTTTAGTCTGAAATTGAAAAACGTACATAAACCCAAGGATGCTCAGCATCCTCAATTCAATTTGAACAGCAAATTGAATTTGGTCTCTCACATACCGTTTTAGCACCGTAAATTGGGTGCACTGTGGTGCGAATGGATGGACGGGTGCTCTTTGCTCCCTCTCCTATGCAATCTCGAACAGAGAAGCTTTCTCAGTGTCAAAGCCAGTACATTTGCTGGAACATATTTAGCTCTGATGAACTAATATTTTCCAACAACAAGCAAAATTTTGTCACTAAACTTACCAGCCATTCTAGCAACACAATAAAGAACAACTTGAAATCAGGCCTCAGCCTTTCTACTCACATCCTCCTTGTCTTCACTGTTTTCCATTAATGGATTCTGCATCTTTTGTATTTCATTCTCGCACAGAGGGAAAAATTCATTCGATTCCATAATGTCTCCTATTATTTCCACTCCAAAGTCTTTAACATGTTTAAACGTAAATTCCTGGAGCTTCCTGCTCTTTAGTACTACTCCCAGTTAAGCAAAAGAAGAGTAAAAACCAGCCTCAGGAAATTGTGATAATTATTCCTGGTAACCCCTGTCCACTCTTAGTTGATCTCTCATAGAAGTAACCAAGTGATTTACTGTCCAGAGAGTACAAGGAAAAAAAAGGAAACGCCACAAATATTTTTAGAATTTTATTAACTTTAACAAAACATGCTATTTAAAGGGTGACCAGTCGTTCAGAGAGGATTCAGATACACTTTTAATGCCAACTGAGAATATTTAACGAACTATGTACAACTCTGTCAGCCATGAACTGCTGAACCCTAATCAATGTAATCAAAATCTTCTGGGATTCCAAAGCTTTTGTCAATTCTGCTTTCTTCAAATCCAAATTTACGTTTGGCCCAGGACTTTATTGAAAAGATGTTATCTGTAAACAGAATAAAAACCATTCAGTTTCTAATGTTTAGGAAAGCATGAACTATAGTCTTGGCTACAACAAAATCCTTCCATTTGCATTCTCTCTGTGTGTATGAAAAAGGTACCTAGTGGGGAACATCATTACTAAGTAGATTTAGAACAGAAAATGGGAGGCTTTTGTTAATGACATATTTTTACTCAGTACTAAGTAAAATATGTCTTATTTTTTGGAGGTTACCTTGATCTTTTCTTGCTCCTCCTCTATGAGAAGACTGAAAGCTACAATTACAGCGTAAGCCCGCTACAGAGTGATGAGGAAAGTGTGAATATGCATAAGAAGTATTTTATACCTCCTTTTCCAACTGGACACTTACTGTGTGAGTGTCTACAGCTGCAAAAATCAGATTCAAATTAACCATAAGGTCCTTTCTAGTCCTGCATATGTTTGTTCAGATAATATATATTTTATTTGAAAGTAAATAAAGAAAGAAAAAGGAGAGATTCAAATAGCTGTATTTTAGTCAGCATTTCTCTTTTAGAATCACATTACTATTATTTTAGCATATACATTCTCTTCAATTTAACATCATTTTTCACTGCAGCATGGATTGAAACTCACTATTTCCCTGCTAACACCCATAAATTGCAGCATTCCTAAGACAGGAAGCAGTCGCTGCGTCTGCGCACCTTAGAAATATTTTTTTTCTTTAACCATCAGACACTTGGTTTTAAAACTGTCTCTTCAAAAGAAAAATACGCTACAGCATATAACCTAATTGTCTAATTGAACAGCAAAGTACCTTCTACAGCATTATCTCTTGCAAGACCTTAGGATCAATAGCCTGGCAAAGTAGAAAGCCCTGACAACAGTAGCCCGAGAAGTTATTTTCAAATATATAACAACTTTGTTTCCCCATATGCAGTAAACAACCCAGTGCAAATGAAGATTTAAAATAAAACAGTCAAAAGACTATGACTGTAATATCTTGCTGCACTTGGCATAACTGATGATAGTGAGAAGTTCATCAGTAGTACATGAATTCTAAACAAAAAAGTTACAAACAATATTCCAAATAATTTTTTAAAAAGTAAGGACGTACACATTGCTTGCCTCACAAAATGGAAATGATAGCAATATAGCAAAGCTAAAAAACAACAGAAAATTGAGTTAAACTCAATTTTCACAGTATCACAGTAATCTTCTTCAAAACCGTGCAGCATTTTTCCTATGTGTCAAAGCTGATGAATTAGCTTAAGAAATTACATTAGCATCCATCGTATGGTAGCAGCAATAAGGTTCCACAAAGCATTCTACGCTTTAGAAACAGATGACAATTCAGAAAGGAAGAATTAAGCTTTCTGAATATCTCAAATTATGACAGTGCCAAACACCACCAGTTCCCGTCTCTTTCTATTAAAGTTTTCCTTGTCTTAAGAGATTTAAACTCAACCAAAAAAATGAGCTGCCAGTTTTAACACGGTGCGCAAGACAGTACCAGAAGAACAAATCTGTTGTTAACATTCACTAACAAAACTGAGAAAAGGTATTCTTTTTTGAATCATGACGATTTATAAGCAAAATATATTTCTGCATGTTTTTGTAAGTGAGGGCTATTCTACATCAAGTCTTAATGAAATTTAAAATTCTTAACAATAAGTACTTCTTTTACTCAAATTCCTCTAGTCTGAAGCTGCGTTAAGGAATATAAATGCATACACACCAGTCCATCTATTGGCTGCCTCCTTGGCTACTTTGTTTGTTTGTCCTGAAATAGAGAAAAAAAAACACCAAAAAAAGCAAACATCAGAGTAAAATCATACAATAATTTCAAGGCATATAGATTAATTATTTTATTGATGTCATTTTTAGGGAAGCACGCACTATAAGGAAGTTATTCTACTGCTTCCAAACCCTTCTTCTGTTTTATGCTTTTAAGGTTCCAACAAGCACAAGCCAAGTTAAAGAAAAACAGGAGCAAAGAAACATAAAAGATACCATACGAACAACTTTGAGGTTCTGAAGTGTATTTTAAATAAAATAATCCTGGTTTGATTTGCCTGGGGGTTTAATTGTCTCTACCAAGATTGGAACTAGATACATGGCCTGAAGATATTAGAGGCAACTGAAATGGAAAATATTTTATAATCCTCTCTATACATAAGTAATCCATCACACAGGTATGTATGACTCTATACAGATAAGAAAATGACAAGGGTAACAGTCTATCACATTAATCCAAACATTTATCATCTGGTCCTGGAAGGTCTCCCGGGCTTTGAGAACCCCCTCAGTGAAATGAAAACAAAATAATGCTCCTGGTTATTAAACTTGGCTTCCCTCCCTTACCACTGCTCCAGATCTAAATATATAATAGTAAATTGCCATTACTACAAATAGCTTTTATATAGTTTCCATGAGGCAAAACAGTATCAAGAAAAATTCCTCTTAGATCACCTTGCTCCCATTAAAATAAGTACCGAATCAAATCAAGCAGGATGGTTTGTAACGTGGGAATTTATCAGAATCATTATGGTTCTCACGCCTACACATAACTTAGTTATTCCCAGTTAGTCTTGTTAGTACTTGCATGATAATACTTATTTGAATGGTCAGCATGAAATTTGTCTCCATGGGTGCTGAGAAGCGAATATATGATCAGGTATCCATTGTTGTAAAGATTATACTTCAGGCAAAATTAAATTATGTTGAAAAATCAGCTGCTAGCACACAGGAAGGTAAGCACTCATTATTCTACCCTTAATACTTCAGTAAGCGATATGAAAAATGTTTAAATCAGAGTAAAATACCATTTCAAAACCACTGCAGTTTCTAAAGATGATCTACAATTAGAAAGTTTGGGCACAGCATGAAGAGAAACAAAAAAGAAAGATGGGCAAAAAACGGGAGTGGGTGAGAAGATGGCATTTTTGCTTGCTTGCGTGCATCAGAAATTCAAGTTATTCCTAGATTGAGAGAGACATTCCTTATTTCCTTTGCTGACTTCTTGTTGCCACCCCGACGTGTTCAGTTCCCTGACTGGCAGCAGTGACAACAGACTGGCAGCCAATGACATTTTGAACAGGACTTTACCTAACGCTACTTAAAGCACGTCAGCAGCGTAAGGGCTTTCACTGGTCAAGATTTTAAATGTGTCAGCTATGATACTTCCCTCTGCATTCTTCTGAAACTCTAGAGCAAAACTGGAAAGCTGTATTTGACTCCAAGTAATGAATTTTGAAATGAAGGAGGGGAAAAGCAGGATGACAGTAAATTCTGTGGATCCAGAGCTGCATGGTGACAGGATCCTGATGGCGGGGAAGCCAGCCTACTCCCCAGCACGTGCTCGCTCTCAGCAGAAACCTCTGCTTGGCTGGAAGCAGCTCACCAGCCGAGCCCACTGCTTCTGCATCACACACCAGCTCTAAGTTCCTGCAGCTTTCAGCACCCAGCCCTGTGCCTAAAGCACGCTGACAATACAGTACAGTGCATTTTAAAAAACAAACAGTGGCAGCATGGTCCATTGTCCCCCTTCAAACGTTGCTTATGCATGTTAAAATACACACATGCGATCACGTGGTTTTAAAATGTGACTTTTTACCGCTGTCAAAGAAAAGGCTGAGGTGACCAACAGATACAGGTTGGGCAACGTGGTGGTTAGAATGGTGGTGGCTGCCTATAACCGAGCTGTGGCTAGAAATGAAATCATGGTAGTAAGAGCAGGAAGCTGTAACAGGGAAATCCCACAGTAGGCAGCATCTTCAGTGACTTAAATAGCAGAGAAATAACAAAAAAAACCCCAACGAAAGAAACTCCTGAGAATAAAAGTTATACAAATAAAATGAAGAAGTATTTTAGTCATGTGAATCACCGTGCACCACTTGGGACTGATGACAGACTGGCAGCAGTGTGTCATGGTAGAAGTGTGGAAGGATCACAGGTGGAGGTGGAACTTCAAGATGGGGAAGGTGACATTCAAACAATCTGGTTGAATATCAAAGAAGAGACTGCCTCAGTCCTTCAGAGGCTGGGAACGTGCTTCCTCCATATTACTCTGCTGCCAGGGGTCTCAGGGTTGGGGAAACTGGAGCCATTTGTAAAGCCTCAGGCACATGACATCTCCAGGAAATACATTCACAAGAGGCCGGGGCAAGTGTTTGCTGCTTGCCATTTCCCATTTACACTGGCTGGCCACACACCCATATACACGACAGCACCGTAGGGATGCAGGTATGGATTATTCTGCCATCTTCAAAGTTGCTGAGACCATCAGGCATATTGTATCAGCAGCAATGCCAGCTAGCTTGGCAAGCTGCAAAGCTCCCACATGTTCCTCGTGTCCTGTCTAAGCAAGCTCATGCAAACATGACAGCTTGCACTGTCATCAAGTGAGACTGTCACTGCCACTGCTGCAGGGTGGCACTGCAGTCTGCTTAACCGCTAATTCCTTTCCTTCACTTAAATCTTCCCCTCACGTTTCTTTTTCTTTAATTTGGGGGGGGAAACACATCTCATCATTCTCCAGAAACTCCTCAGCTGTTGTCTCATGGCTATGGGCTGAGCATTTAGCTATCTGAAGACAAGATTAAAGTCCCTTGGGATCAGGCTCAACGCTTCGCTACAGTTCCACTGCAGGACCTTGACTGCCTGCTGTATCCAACGCCATGCCTGAAAGAGGAAGGAGGAACAGGTATCGGCAGGTTATGGACCTGCATCATCAGAAGACACCAGGTATACATCTGCGTCATCACCAGCATCTTCCAGAGGCTGCCAACTCCATCACAAGAACTGAGAGAAATGAAGGAATCTGCACCTTGTCTACTTTTTGGAAACGTTTTATAGTTGCTTGTTGAAACTTTCATTGGTTGAGTCATCTGTATGTGAACATGCATGGAGGGTGGGGGAAAGGAGGAGTAATAAAACAGACATCCCCCAGACACACCTACTTTATGCACTGATGTAACTCAAAGTCATGCTACTTCTGATTGCCTGTTCTTTAGCTCCACAGGATCATACAGCCATTGTCTTCCTGGATTTTAGATTGCACTGAAACAGAAAGTTTAAGACCTAAAGAAAACAACAGCATGGGAACTTAAAAATGTATACACCAAAGAAGAATCAGGACACAAACTGCGTGAACTGTAAAAAGGAGAAACCTCGAGATAGTGCTTAGGGCCGCTGGCTAGTTGCCAAACCCACCACAACCATTGTGTCCCAAGCTCAGCTGGAGTCCTGCTGATGCTCCTGCTGGCCACAGCTGCTCTATCAGAACCTCATTTTTGGCAGCTACTAAATAGTGCTCCAGCACAGAAGCTGTGCAAGACAACAAAAAGCCCAAATGTGCAGAAGAGATGAACAATACAGGAGGCAACATATGTTCCAGATGTTCTCATTACCACTATTGGTCCCTAGTTACGCTCTACTTTATACATCTGCACATAGGCTGACAATATATACCATTGCTGTCTGGAGGCAACAGGATAATCCATTTGTTCTGGACATTGCATATTTATTTCACCAATTTGTGCGACGATGCATCAATCGACTTTCTTCCTCCCGTGCCTGCAGGATACAAGTCATTCACTTGGCTGAGGCACACACCTGTATCCTCTGTTGACCAGTTTCAGGCCCATTTGGAATTTTCTCAGCAGGAAAACGGAAGCTTGCATTTTCATTCCTGAACTGAACAAAAGCAACCACAATGTACAGCAACACAGGGCCCAGGAGCAGCATGGCTTGCAACACTAGTCTGTTTGTGTTAACAAAACACACCTAGAAATATGCCGTAAACAGTGACAGACTAAGGGTCAAGGAGTTAGTTTTGACAGTCCTCATGGAAGTCTCTTCTTTCCTCAACTCCAGGTATCTCTGGAGAACTGCAGGAAACTCAAAAAGCCCAGATTCTGTGAACTGGGTCCTATGCATTGTCCTATGCATCTGTGATTGTCCTTATCACAGGGACAATCCCCTGTATCGCCTTAGAGGAAAGCAAAGGTAATGAAAGGAAGGCCCAGCAGCAGTGACTGTCCAAAAAGAAAGGGAGGGAGGGAGGGTTTGAAACATGCTTTTTAATGCAGGCAAGTGCATTAAAAGATGTCTTAAAAGACACATGACTGCAGAGGGAACTAGCACCTTTTCAAGGAGACGGTCACCCATCAGCCTGTGGGACTGTTAGGAGATACATGCCAAATACAACTGCAGTCTTCAGCATGCACGTGAGAGAGTAATTTTACAGTGTGGATCGCAATTCTTCTGCATGAAATGCAGAGAACAGCTGCAACTGTTCTCACAGGCCAGTGAGGATTATTAGCCCAAAGATTCCCAATCTCTCTCATGAAACTGGTCAGGGTAAATTAATTGCATTAGGCGGATTTGAATTCCAGTAATAATTCTGCATCCACTTAGACTGAATTTAAATATGAAAAATGGCAACTACCATAAGAAGAGTATAAGAACTTGAATCTCAAATGAGTCCAATTATCCATTGCCTTCTGCAGTTATCCATTCTCTTGCTCGCAATCTGCCCTCACCTTCCAAAAACTTTACCTCGCTATCATCAGACTGTGACAGAATTATATTTCTCTATTTTTCTTGCAGATGCCTCATAATAATATCCTGTGATGCAAAATTTCCAAAATCTTTCCCATTAATGAAAATGTCTCATGCAAATAAAGAGCCCATCTCTAGAGGCCAGGGTAGAAGGTGAACACAGAAATTATACCTAGAATCATAGAATCATTCAGGTTGGAAAAGACCTTTAAGATCACAGAGTCCAACCATACACCTGTCATCCACGGAGAGTACAAAAGCCAACTGCCTAATAACTCCTTGCGGCACGTCCATCCACAAACTGACACCAGAGACCTTCATCGAGAGACTGTAGCTTGCCATTGAAGACTATTCATGGCAACGATGCCATCAAGCGCCTTCTTTAAAGTCCACATTTGAGTATGCTTGAGACTAAGTAGTCTACAACACTGTCAACAGGGTAACTCACAACATAGCAAGAACAGCTTTAGAAGAATGTTTTGTAACCAAGAATTAGGCAGAGATACCTCTACACGATATGCAAGCTTTACCTTCCCCCATGCTTCCCAAAGAGGTGTTTCGTCTTAGAAGCAGAATAAAGAGCTCTTGTGTAGAAGAGTGATAGCACATCAGAATACTGTCAACTCCTTTGAATTCAAAATAACACATCATTCTCCCCCATACTCCAGTATCCCACATAACACTTATCCCCATGATATTAATCAACAAGTCACAATGCTTCAGAATTCATGACTAAATTCGAGTCAATGCATAGATATGATTTCTCATTTAAATGACATCACAAATTCAATAGAACTATTTATACTGACATATCACTAAATAATAAAACTGACTCTGAATAAAGTTGCAGAACTACAAGAAAAAGTGTTGATGATTATGAATCCTCCCTACTGATCTACAACTATTTTGAAAAACATAGAACATAATATATTAAGATGTTTGTGATAGAAAAATAATCATGAAATTTTGATATATGAATTAATTAAATTAGCATTTCTGTTGCAACAGCTGTGCGTGTGTATATATATGCTTGAAAATAAACCTGAGCAAATACGTAACATAGTGCCAGTCTTGTCTATATGGTGAGCAGTGCATAGTAAAGCTACTAATAAGCTGATCCACATCTCTGGGAATATGCTTTTAAAGGGTCTGCAATCTTTGTTAGTGTGTTTGAAAAAAGTGTCAAGTCTCATCAGCAAAAGCTTCCTCTGCCCGATACGAAAAGGTCACACTGTCAAATTTCATCAGGATGTACACAGTGTCTCTCTGAAAAATGTCCAACAGAATTTGTCAGAATTGCTACCAAAAGATTCCTCTATGCAAATACATGCTCTTGCACTTAAGTTTACTATATTCATGTACCCACAGAAAAAGACCATTTACCTTTCAAGTATTCTACCTGAAAGCCCACGCTGAAATCTTAGTTGCGTAACTAAAATACATCTATTCTTATCCAAAGAACAGAGGGAAGCAATGTGCTTACAAAAGGGAAACCAGGTTTCTGATTGTGTTCCCTGAATCAGGGTTCCCTAACAATACTTTGTTTTTCCTTCAGTGGACAACTCCCACCTCCTCACTTCATTTACTAATAAACTCCATACCCGCCGTACAGCTAAAGGAACTTGCAAACTTCGGTGCTGCTGAACTGCATTTTGCAAGGAGGCCCATCCCAGAGCACTATGCTTTCTGTCCAGTTCAGGATGTCACTCTGCTGCACGCTTCACGCGTCACAGAAGTTGCAGAGAAGAGTCTGGAAAGCATCGCAGGAGGTCCTCCGGTCTCTTTACCAATGACTCGATGCATGTCCAACCTTACCTATGCCATTTCTGAGGTATTTGTAGCCTGTTTTTAAGGTTGCCTGTGTTAAAGCTTTTGCAACCTTCCTAGGCAATCTAGGTCTGTGATTGATTATTGCTACCGTTAGAATAGTTTTTCAACTTTTTCCCCTCCTGCAATTTAAGGCTATTACTTATTGCCGAGCTCTCCATGAAGATGAGCAACAGGCTATTCCTTTCCTTTTTTGAAGGAGATACAGATATGTGAAGCCCACCAGGAGCAGTCTTCTTTTAAGCCCTATTTTTGTAGAGTTTTTTCTCCTGGAATGTGATTGCTCAATGCCTGGTCTTTTTGCTCTACTCTGAATTCTCCCTAGTTAGTTACATACCTCTCCAGTAGGATATCCAACACTGACACAGTGTTACACCTGAAGCCTCACTAATGCCAACTTGAGTAGAAAGATTATTTCATACATCTCATTGCTGGTTATAATTGTGTCTTTGTATCTTAGTATGGAGATTTTGCTTTTCACAATAAGAATGTCTTATATTCAACCTGTAAACTACTATAACCCTGACATCTTTTTCAATCTCTCCACCCTGAACCAATTCATTCGCGTAATACGGTATCTTTGAATACATATCCATCCTTGTATTCGCCACTACTGAATTTTATTCAGTGTTTTTTCAGACTATCTTTGCAGTTTGCTGAGCTCATTTTGAAATCTCACCTTGTCCTTTGTGTGTGCAGTCTCTACTAGTTTCGTCATTGCAAACGTAACAAAAGCGTATCTTCTATTCTATTATCCATCTCCTTGATACAAATACTGAGCAGATGCACAGACATGACAGACCCTATTAGAACCTGTTCAATTCAACCTCCCTTTCTGATACTCAGTTACTAATGAATACACCTTGAGTACAATTATAAGAGTCTGAGATTCAAACTACTGCAGTTTCATCAGGATTGTATTCCCCTATTTTCCTTACCACAGTATCATGCAAAATTGAGCCAAAACACCAAAGACAAATTTCTCCCAACTCCAAAGGTCTCTTACAGTGGCAAAGACAAATTCTCTGTGTTCTAGGTGTTTCCAAATTGTTTCTCCATTCCAGATTTTTTTCTGATATCCTATTCTTGACAGTGAAACTAGCTCATAAAATGTTAAAGTGAGAAGGGAAGAAAAAACATTGCAAATACTCTCAAATACACCACCAATGCCAAGGTTACTCTTGCACTCATACAACCTGCCCTGCAAAATGACTGCAGTTAAACAGCACAGAACAAGGTATCTATATTAGGAATATACACTGATAATATATGGTCCTAATCTAGACAAACCCATAATGAAAACATACCCTACCATCCAATAACATATGGGAGATTTCTTAACATGTGAGACTGGCAACACATTTTTTTAAACGAGGCCAGGGAAGACTACGTTGGACAGTCCTGCAACTTAGCACTGAAGACGACAAATTAAAAATCCACCATCCCTTTCCTGACCTCATTTTGCATATGGAAGTCATGAAAAGATATAAACCAGTATTTTTAAAAAAATTCCTTTGACTATCACCTTAAGTTTATCAAAACAGTCTGAATGAATGGTACCATACACAACCAACCGAGCAGGTCTAATACTGTGAGAGAGAAGCAAAATAATCACTCTACAAAAGCCTTTCTGTTTCATATATAAATGATCTATAGATTACTTCCATTTGATGCTGTCTTCAGGGTTTTAAAACATGGCCAAATGGATTGGTGCCGATTCATTTCTAAATCAAGGAGTATCATAAATGTAGTCACAAGTAGCCATTTTCCACATCACAAATTTTATCAAGTGTCTACCCTTCCTGAGCACCTCAACAGCTATTGCCATAAAGATTTACTAGCTCAGACAATAAAATTATTCCCACATATTTCACCCCTCTGCCTCTCACCCTACATACTTTTTCTGGCATTCCAATATAAACAAATAAGAAGCAAAATAAACAGAAAGAACAAAAATAAGCCCTGTGAGTGTTCTCATTTAATTTCAAGAAAAGGTAACTTGCCAGAGTAGCTAGTTTATTTAAGCAGGGTGTTACATATGTTAGCTAAAGATTTGATCTTCCAACTGCCTCTTTTCTGAGCGTCCAAGTAAAACCCCATTGGCAAAAGACAAGTGATTTTAAAATTTTTTCTTTTTTTTTTTTCTTTTTTTTGCTTAACCAGCTAAAATGCAGCTTCATGTGAAAGGAAGTTGGCCTAAACTGACACTCTCCAAGAAGACTAGTCTTGCTAAAATGTGTCTGAGGTATAAAAACGCAAATATGCATGTGTCTAAACATTTAGGACAGCTTTTCACTGCAGACTTAGCTGGAGTCCAAACTTTAGACCAAACGGAGAGACAGCGGAATTCTCTAAAATGCTGAGAATTAGGGCCTTTTGCTGAAAGCCAAATGATGCTTCTGAACTTTAGCTTCCCAGCTTCGGCCAAAAGCCCCACGTTTCACTTCAAGCTTTGTGCCTTAGGAATATATGTGCAGATGCATCTTAAGCTGCAGCAGTCTGCCCTGGTAGTCATTATTCTTCGTGGCTGTTATACCTTCCTTTCCTTCCAAGTGCAAGTGGGGGAGCATCCACCCTGCTCCATATTAGGGAGTGGAGGAAGCATAAAAAAAATTATCTTAGCTTGATGGAATTAGTTGAGTAAATGTGTTTTTTCATTCCTGGTGCACACCTATATACATTCTGGTAATCCATCATGAAGATGGAAAAAAGGGAAAAAAAGGGGGGGGAGGGGGCTTTGTGGTTTTGTGTTTATTAGTAGCAGTAGCCCGCAAGTTATGTACATGAACATACATTGTCTGCTTCCTGTCATATCCTCATGACAGGAGGTGTCATCTCCTTCAGGAGATGAATACATTAAATATACAATTCTCTGAAAGATGAGACTAAGTAAAAAGAAGGAATGCTTGCTTTTAAATCTATTATTTTTCTTTGTAATTTTAAGCTAGTGTCCAGTTCACTCCAAAGCAAGCTTAGTTTAACCCTCTAAGGCTAACATAAGCGTGCATGGAGACACTAGCCTAATTTCAATAGAATGCCTAATTTCTAATTGCAGATCTTTGTTAATGGTATTGATGCATAAACTATAAAAAACACAGCTTGTCTCTTAGACGCCAGGTGCATATTTCATGGTCAGTAGCTAGAAAACACCTTCTTAATTGCAAACTGAACATACTGGATCTAGAGTTGATTAAAAAACCTCTCTGTCTATAAGCTTGATCTGAACCCTATTGATCTCAGCGGCACCTAGACTGGGCTTAAAATTATTTGTAGACATTCACTTTTCTAAGTGAATCATCACATTTATAAAAATAGCTACTTAATAGTTCATTAACTGAAAGCACTGGCAAGACCCTTTAGTTTAAATAACCTTTCTGATATGTTTTCTGAATAGGCTTTGCCACAAAATAGAAAACCCATTAAACCATTTTGTAAATTATCAGCGTTTTGACGAATTTTGAGTAAAACTGATGCAACTCATTTTAAAGCCTCTCCATTAGCCAGGACAGTCTAATCTTCACTTAATTTCTTCACTACTGTTTCCCCTCTGGGAACAAGGATTATTCCCAGTATTAGTAAGAAAAAGTTTTTGTAACATTAAATACATTTGTATGCATAACAGATTTTCAAATTGAATTGAATGTAACAGAACATAATAGCTGGGTGTATCAACAAAAATAGTCCCAAACAAAAAAAACAAAACCACAAAATCCAAACTATGCACCTCACAAAATCCAGCAGCTAAATCAGTATTACCTTTTCAGTATTCAGCCTCAAGATATTAAGACGAATGAAGAAACTGGTAAACCCAGAACTATTTTCTCATACTGTCTGTACACCCAGATACAATTCTTCACAACAGCTTGTCAAGCTGAAATTTTCAGTGTTTAGACACATCAGAATTAGAAATTTTTGAAGCATCTACAATGAAAAAAGACACTTTCAAGTACATACTACATATAGCATGGCATTTTTGTCATATTCAGTAAAGTCTGGATGTTTTTCCAAAGTTTACTTTCACACAGCCATGAAAGTATTAGTTTTAGAAAATAATCTAACCCTGAACTGGGACTGGTAGTGCTCTGAGATCACACTTTTGGAGATTCAAAAAGATAACTATCTGCTATTTGTGGTTTGAAATCCATTGTCCATTTGAACCCCTTATGCCTCTTGCTACAGGATAAAAATAAACAAAGAGAGCAGAAGTATAAAGGCTGACCCCAAAATTGCTACACTACATGTGTTGTATCTGGCAGTTTGTTAATTTTTGAGAATACAGTTTGTCTAGGCATTTTCAGATCACTGTTTTAAAGGTAAAAGCCGAAGACACATAAATTATCAGTAATTGGACATTCTGAAAACATGCTAAATAAACCAGGCATGCTGACAGGCAACATCTAAGACCAGCCCCATAAATATTAGCAATCGTACCACACGCAAGTCACCTACTTCAGTCAGAATGTAACTATTTCTGAGATTACTGTCCTATGAAAAGGCACACAGTAACCAAAACATAGCTACTGCGAAATAAATAGCTAGGACCCAACAATGTTTTAATATAGTATAAATCAACTTTCCTCTAATTACCGTGAAAGAACAAGAAGTTTGACATTCTAGAAATGTTTATTTTACAGGGAACACTGAAAATGCTTAGCTGTTTCCAGTTACAAACTGGCCAACTCGGAGCAAAATCTGCATCATTTATACACTTAGGGCACCAGATAAACCTTTCTATAAAATTAATTGTCAGAAAAATGTTATTAGCTCCCCAGCATCTCTCTCTGGCAGGCAGAAAGAATTAAACTTAGGCAGCTGGTTAATCTTGGTGTTAGGTGGAGCTTTTTTTGTTGGCCCTATGAAAATCTGGATAAATTATGAATTATTAAAAGTTTGCATTCTCCATACCTTTGTCCTCTACCGTAATCTTTGGGGAATCTAGCAGCATCACACGTATCCAACTTTGCCTTACATACATGTTATATCATATAAGTCTTTCTCCTGGAGGAATAGAGAATCTCTTCTCTACAATGACTGCTTCCCCATGGGAATGTCCTCCAGCTTACAAAAATCTGTCTCAAAGCTGAGAAACATGGGCTCTGTCCTGTGCCAGCTGAAGCAGGATTACAAGTTTAACAGAAAAGTATAAAATCCCAGTATTTATTTTCTTTTTTTACTTCTGAAGACTGTTGTCAGTTTTACTGCCTTTAATGTGGAGGAAGAATTTATTACTCAATCCTAATTCACACAAGATTGCTTAAACATCTGCAAGGGGCAAAGACAAGCTTCAACCACTGAACTGCAGTGGTCATTAGAAGAAAGCCATATATTCTGCAATTCTAGATATATTTTTACAATATCCTACCTGTAAAATGGAATTAACCAAATATATCCACAAGACCAGACTATTATGTAGCTTCCTCTAGTGGTCAGTCCCTAAATCTTGTTTCGTCTGCTATTTACTGCAGTTAATTGTTACATACAAATACTGAAATTCTGAATTCAAACACTGTAAACTTGGGAAGGCATTAGAGTTTATACTTCACCTCTCTAATACAGAAGGCAAGGAAATCAAGTCAAAACATATAGCAAAACATTTGTTACTGATATTAAAAGGACAAGCAGCGAAGTCAGCAAAAAACAGAGTTAGTATTTTAGTATTCTGATTTTCCCCCTTGTGAATATGCATTATAGGATATTTAATTACATGGTCAAACATGACTTTCCCACCACAAGACTCAGGAAGCAAGACGGATGCTCAGCTTTTACTTGAGTCTTCAGATATTTGCTATGAATCATCCAAACTTTGTTTTGACCCTGGAATTAGTGTGTGTGTGTTTTAATGAGGCTCATCTCTATACAATAGGTTTGTTTCTGCAATACTCCTTTGAAGGAAAGAGCAATTAAAAAGGCATAGCAAAGCATTCACCAAACTTGAAGGCCACGGAAATCAGATGACAATTTGATACATCCCTAAAATGCCACAACAAAAATCAAGGCAGCGATATGATATGATATGATATGATATGGAAAATTAGAGTGAAATTTAAACTGAGCATCAGAAAGATTTCCTTACGGGTTGATGTCTTTAAGGAAGAAGAGGGAAAACCTAAATGTAGAAAGTGACAACTGCCCATTACAAAACATTATATTGAACAATCCAACTCTTAAAAGACTGCAATTATATAACATAACAGCAATCTGTGATTTCTGACTCAAAATCAAAATAAGGTAATTTAGAGTTAGTAATCTGCTCGGGTGATCTAACTGAAAATAATCACAAGGATTATATTATCTAAATTGTAGAGCTACTATAAAATTGTATCACTCACATGCAGTTTGAAAATGCTTTAAAATCTGTGAACCAGTAACTTTGATGATAAGGTTACTCTGCTCTGTGAAACAGCGGCAGTAACTTTCATGTCTAGCTAACACCTTCTATTGCCTGAGATTCTTTATTGCCTTCTTACACGAAAACCCATTAACTTCCTGCATCTTGTTTTGCCTTTGCACTTCCCCGCACTCTGGAACAAAAGAAATGCCCCCAACCTTTTTTTTTTTTCCTCTCCCTTAAAGCCTGTAAAATTCCATTCAGCTTTGACAAAGACATTAAGTCCCCAAAATTGACATCGCTATTTATTCATTTATGCATTGCCAGCAACAATGTGCGCTGCCAGTGCGACAATGACTGATGAAACATATAACGAAGCAGAAACTTTTTAATTGAAGGTCAGGGACAAATTATTTTTGAAACACTACTGCATATTCCCCTGGGAATCCTACAGGTAGCCCACAAGGCTAACCTCACCAACTCCCTTAAATGCTCATCCCTCCATTGCAGAAGCTCACATGGAGCTTCCATACATTTTAACAAACAAACACAAAAATAAAATAAATTAAAAAAAAGAGAAGGGCATGACTGAAGTAACTAATGATTACATTTCTTTCCCTTTCCCTCTTTTTCTTTGTGTTGCCAGCTAATGCAGTTTGCCCTAGCATTCAAGTTGTGATTTGCCCTTTTGTTCCTAGTATTTAGGAACATGCTTACTGCAACTGCTTCAAAAGAGAGGCTCCTCAAAGCACTCGGTGCCATGCTTACTATAAGGGTATCTCAGCAGTTAAAACACCTGGCGCTACGAATCCCTCTGCTGTCGGTATCTGCCTAACCTCATTCATTTTTACAGCTGGAATCAGCTGGAATGCCTCTGTTACTTGTCCTCAGGAGAGCACACAGCGAGGGATTTACAGCACAGTAACTAACCTCAGGTCTCGAGCTTGCTTATTCCCTGGCATACCATTACATCCTCGGGGAGAGAGAACGCAGCTGGCAAAAAATGTCACTGTCCCTCAAAATAAATAATATCTGCCTAATTTTGGGGTGTGCTGCCAACTCTGTTTATGTTCCTGGCTTTCTCTCAGCACGCTTCTAAAGCTGTGGACTTAGAAGAAGAAGGAAAGATTCAGTCAGGTATTTTCTCAGGAAAAGGCTCGTGCCTGTTCCTCATCGCAAATGGCATTTTGGCTTTACAGCAACTGAATATGCAGGGTGTTTGGGTAGCAATGTAAGAGCCTAATAAATAAAACATGAAAGTTGAAGTAGAGAAAATTCAATAAAATTTCATGCATGCTTTTCATTTTTCATGCTAAGGATCAGAATATTAAGTACATTTCAGTGCCCAATTCTGTATTAAGTAGTAAAGTCACTCATCGTTCCTCGTAGTCCATTAGAATCAGAAACTCCAACCAAAACCCAGCATGTCAGAGACAGTACAAACACTAAGTCAACAGTGTAATACCATACCTATGTATAAGTGACAATTAAGTGTCTCTAATGAAATGCTTATGTTTTAAATAGACAAGACAAAGCAAGTAGAAAGATACCTGTTTTGCCAGTGCAGAATTGAAGGTAAATGGGAACCAGAGACGACTCTTCCTAAACACATTCTAGGGTTCAGCACACTTAGAAGTTATAGAATTAATATGGTTCCAGAAAGAATTGTCCTGATATTAATTCTAACGCATCAGAGTATTTCAATTTTAGGATTGTTTGTTAACTGCTCAGTTGCTGTCAGAGTAAATACCAATAAAACTGCCCCTACATAATACAACAGAACATGAAAAGAAATGGTCAGTGTACCTGTGGTGTATTTCTTACAGCTTTTAAAAGAAAACCAGCTATGCTTTGGCTTATCTCTGCATACCAGATTTTAAGCTAAAGAAGTGCAGACCTTTCCGTGCAAAAGTTCACTTTCAACAATATACAACTTACGCATTTCTTCAATGACGTCTGGATCACATTCTCTGTATTTGTCTATTTCTGCCTTTAACTGCTCTTTTTTCTGCCGAAGGGCAGCAAGTTCCTCCATTAGAGCTGCACGTTCTGCCTGAGGATTCAAAGTACATTGGGAGATACAAAAAAAATACAAAAATACAAATCAGTAATTATTGCACAGAAGGTTTTTCAAAAAATAAAAATATGTAAATTTAAAAGCTGTTTTCACTACTGCTTTCTGTCAATGAACCAGTTGAGCATTTTATGCATGCACAAAACTCTCAGTGGCACTAAATGATACTGACTACAAACTGGAAGGAAAAAAAATTAAGGCCAAAATGGATACACAAAAGATCAACTTTCTACAACCTTTGAACTCGACATGGTTTGACAAACTCCAAACAGATCTCTTAATTTTGGGGCTTAAAGGTTAAGCGATATTTAGGAGTGCTGGTCTTGCGAATAAAGAGCATTACAGGAAAACCTACCATTCACACTTCCACAAATTGGGATGCCGTGTATGAACCCTCTCTGAATTTATTTTTTTCCTTCTTTTTTCCCCACCATTTAAGAGCAGTGGTCTCAAAAATAAATTCACATATTTATGACATGGTAGTTGTTGCTGGGAAAGTATACAATATTGACCTTAAATATTCTATTGATCAATAAGAATCTGCAGACACTGACTCAACATGAGCTCTCCCATTGCCAACTCAGCACATACTTCTAATTCAGCCTGTAGTTACAGCCAAACACTGTAACTGGCTGATATTCAAAGAACTCATGCTAGGGCACTGGGTAGACTAAAAAAGTCAAATAGCATGAGTTTGTAAAACATAAGATTCTTAGTTAATGGCAATCTCCACAGCAGAGATTGGTGGTTTTTTGTTTTTTCCCCCCCCAGACTTCCATATTTGCAGTGCTTTTGCCAACAGTCTGGATTCTGTTCTGCATGTTCTGAAAATTAACATTCAGTTCTGCATGTTCTGAAAATGCAGATTGGAAATCAAAAGCTTCCTGATGCTGGGGCATGGAGGTCAGAGACCTACATCATGACCTAGATTTCTTGGGACTCCTTCCTAATGTATAATCCGGAACCAAAATGTTGGAAGCATCATCCAGAACAGGACTTCCAGGACCAGTAGCTTCTTGTGACTAGGGCCAGCCACATGGTGAAGCCCAAGTTTCGAACATTCCATTTGGAAACTTGATATGCACAACTGTGTGAGAAACGTGCCTGTGATTCCCTGATTACAGTCAAACCCAGAGCGTTTCTATAAAACATTATGGATTCTAAGATTTGGCACTTTCCTACAAAACTCAGTTCCACCTGAAAGCTTCTGGCCATCCCTGTTTATGCAGGTATTTATTGAAGGTTTAAACCACTTCAGACTGAGCAACTCAAAGCAAATCAGCAACTTAGAATACCATATGAAGTATTTCTAACTAATATGCTACTTCATACATATGGTAAATATGAAGCCTAAATATTATTTTGCAGTGTTAACAGCTTCAGCATGCAAAGAGCACCAAGCTTAAATGGCTGCTCAGAACAGTAATTTAGAAATCTACACTATAAATAAGATTAAAAAAAAATAAGACCCTCAACGCTTAAGTTTGCGGTTACTAGATTTGGCAGTTCAGCAACTTTGATACACACCTCTAGGTAGTTCAAGTTTTAAGATACCTTTAAATCTGAAAAAGCCCAGAAGATTACCAGACCTCAGGCAGTCAGACATTTTCTCAGCCTTGGAGCAGCCAGTTGTCAATATTTTACTTGTTAGTGCATGACCAACTAAGGAATAATCTAATATCTGATTTCTTTCTGTCCCTTTCTCATCTCCAGTATTTAGGATTCTTAATGGATTTCCAATGATTACATTAGTATTTACAATCTGTGCATACTTTTAAACCCTATTTCCTGGTAGGATGCCTCCCCCCAAAGCAACTTAC
This sequence comes from Larus michahellis, assembly GCF_964199755.1. NCBI lineage: Eukaryota > Metazoa > Chordata > Aves > Charadriiformes > Laridae > Larus > Larus michahellis. The sequence continues at coordinate 38,990,213 of NC_133900.1, read as the reverse complement.
AGTATCTTCACGTCCAATTTTTGCTTTCTCAATGCTTTTTTGTAAAGCCTCTTTTTTCTGACTGCTTTCAGCAAACTGATAAAGGAAAAAAAGAACAAAATCAACCTATTTCAGTAACATGTATTAAACACAAAATGTGTATACATAGAAATATATTTAAATAAACAGGTGGATATACACTTTAAAGTATATAAATTTATATGTATTTATACTTGTGTAATAAAAATAAACACAAAATAAATACAAAAGCACCCAAATATAAGTCTGAGGCTCTGAACGACAGAAAAGAATTACAGGAAACAGAAATTTTCACTCCCATGACACATAATCTTGTTATGTACTGCGCATTTAGCATGGGACCAAAATCCTATTTCATACCATAATCTGGCATCTCTATGCAAAGGACTCCATGACATGGACACTTTGGATTAGATGATTTCCTTTGGTCCTTTTCCAGCTCTTCTTATTCAATGGAAGCAGTGACAAAAGCTGTAGCAGATCCACCTGCTCGGCTGCTGATACCAGTCTTCCCAAAGTCTGGCATGCCATTGGCACGGCCCCAATTCCTTTTGCATACTGGTGAATAGAAGCCTCTGTAGCTCAAAGGCATGTAAAGCCACTGCCCTCTTTTTGTGTGCTGCACTCACACTGCTAGACTTCAGAGTTCCCTTCCTTCAGGCCTGAGGCAGAGGAATCTCACAGGGCTGGCATGAATACTCCCTGCGTTTCCCTGTTACTCCAGGAGGAATCACTCATCAAGAGAGACCTCTTTCCATTAATCCGCCACCCATCTTGAACCAGGCCCTTCCAGTTTAGTTGGAAGTTTTCCAGAGACACTTTGGAACCTCTCAAGCTGAGCAGGATGTATTATCGCTCCTCAGGGACATAATCAGCATTAGCCAAAGCGCCTTGAAATATTAAATGGGATGAATGAGAATGCAAAAAAAAAAAATCTAATAAAATGTAGTTTGGAAACTAGTTATTGCATTTGAAACCAACACAAAAACAAAAAGAAGAAAAAAAGAAAAAATAGTATGCTTTGTAAGTACACTCACTCTTTGGTTTAGCTTTAAGATGTTCTGAGCAACAGTGAGGTAGAAAACTAGTATATCACACTAACTGCAAAGACAATGAAGGTGGCTGTCAGAGCCCACGTTTCTTTCCGCCTTCCCCTCAAAACCCTCACATGAGCCTCCACTTCTATATTCTCTTTCTCACTGAGGATGCCATTGAGTGGAAAATCATTCCTAGACATTTCTTGCAATCCCTAGCCTTGATAATTTAACCATATCATTTATATTCTTGTGCAGCTGAAACACCAAGATCACATTCATACAATGCAAACAGAGCTGGTTTGGAGCTATAATCACTTCTCAATTTCTATTTAAACTCACGTTCAGGCTGTATTTTCAGAAATGCATATTAAATGTAAATGCATGATAAAAATCAGATAGAGCTTACTGCCAAGTCTTAGAGATCAGCCGTTAACAGTAAAAAGAAACTCTGTACTGGTGGTCCATATAGATTAGGACCCATCCCTACTGCAGCTCAGTGGGTTTATGGGGTCCTTTTATAACTCAACTTTTAAAAATTACTTACTCTTTCTGGATAAGTATGTGCTCATGCACGTGTGAATATACATGCAGACAGGAAGGTCTCCTTTCAAAAATAATATTTTAGTTTTTCTCCAATTTGTATAGAAATTACATTAATGGCAAGGCATGTATGATTTGGAGAAAAATACATCCAGCTGTTTACTCATTGCTTTCAGTGCATGTAACCACAGAGGCAGTGTGGGTTTCAGTATGTGGCTTGAAGTCCACCAACATCTTAATTTTGGCGGACAGTTAAACAGCACTCTTTCTGGGCTTTCCACAAAATTCATATAACATTAAGTGTGTTAGTCCCCACATTATGCCATACTAAACAGAATTATACAGTTCAGAAGAGGTCAAGTACTTAGGTGTAGTTTGCAGTTCATGAACCCCTGGGAAGACAAATACCAGAGCATACATCCTTCGGTATCTCTGAACGAAAAGTTTTTCTGGAACAAAACTCATAGAAGAAGCAGAGAAGCCAAGGATCTTATTTAGGCCCATATACCACAAGTGCAAAGAAAAAGCCAATGCTTTCTGCAACAGAGAGGCCATAAAGGTGTCGCTTCCTCTGTTTTTTCGTATTCCTGAGGTTCTTTAGGAATGTTTCTGCATTCTCTAGGATGGAAGCATAGAAGGAGCTCTCAGGGAGTTGCAATAAAATCATAAAAGCTGGTTTCCAGCTTGGAAGCGTGTTTCCCAGTATGGCATCTTATTATTTTCTTGATCCTCTATATTCTGCAGCATTTAATCATCAAAGAGACAGTAATGACAAACACTGAGAACTACAGAAATTTCTTAGATTCTGACCTACATAACATGCAAGGTCGCCATGCCATGAGGTTACAAGACTAGGAGATCTTCCTCTGTCTAAAAGCAATGATGATTTTTATACAATTTTATTGAAGATTTTGCTTTCTTTTGTCACAGATTTTAATTTATGGGTTTGTTTCTTTTTTAATTCTGTCTTCACAATCAAGAATTTACAAAATAAAAAGAAACCACAGCTCTTTGTGTATTATTTAGAAGTCACAGTGGGTATTCCCATGACAACAAATAAAAGATGAGGATAAGGAAAGGAATAGCAGAAGGAGGTGAGATATTGAAAAAAACCAAACATAGGACAAGGATGCAAACGATGAGGAACAGATGGCGAGGGTCTGTGCAAGGAATCTATGACGAGGGGAGAAGCAGGAAGGCTTTGATACAGAGATGGGAACATAGCTGAAAATAACTGTACATAAAAGAAGGAAAGACAGCAAGAATAAAGGAGTCGGAGGAAGGATGAATATAGATGATACAATACTTAATTGAGAGATAAGGGCAAATGGTAGATGACAGGTTATAGGGCATTAAAAGAAAAAAAAAGGCAGAACTTGCAAGTGTTGTGTATGTATGACAGCAGAGGATCACATCTGGCCAAATACAGTGGCTTACTTTCCCACTCACCAGCTGTAAAAAATCCTGATTGCAAAGAAGCACAGTAGCAGATGGAAGATTTCAATCCTTGGAGCAATCTTGGGACATTTTTCAAGAGAACTGGCAAATAATTTCTCTAGAAACATTAACCACCCTGAGAGAAATCTGCCTCCTGCCAATAGAAGTGAGATTGATCTGGAGACAAAGCTACTTATTGTCTCCCCTCTATGTTTCTTAAGAGAGATGTCTGGTCTGACACATGAACAACCTTCTGCCATGAGGGTAACTGACCAGGTGTGGAAAACAAGTACAGAAAAAGATATTCTACTGTACTAGAAAGTTTTGTATCTGTCTGACTGCTCTGAATCAGCACACATTTAAGCAAGATGCAAGAAAGCTGGCAAAATGTCATCTAGGGGAATGCTGTTCAAAGAAGGAGGGGAAACTAAATAATTAAAAGTTAAAAAGTAAAAAAAAATTCTCAGAAAGAGCATTTTCAGTGTTTGTAAAACGGCAGATTAATGAAGTAACTAGCATCTATAAAACAGGAGAGCTGGGAAACAGTTCCTTTAATTTTACAGACCACTGTGGTCAATTAACTGACCACTGGCCTAGCTTCAACACTAATTCAGTCCAAAGTCCCCCAAAGGGATGTTCTTTCTTCCTTTGCAAAGGTCTCACAATGTTTAGCTACACGCTTGCGCAGCAGTCTGTGTGTGCTAAGTGCTACGTGCTGATGACAACCACCAGTTCCAGCACAGGCCTTGAGGTTTCTATCAAAGGATACAGATCAGATGCACGCAGGTAATTTATGATATACTATGCATGCACTATTACTAGGGCTCCACTTTGGCAAGTTGGTGATGTGCATTTGGAAGAGGAACGTTTAACCCTGACAGACGAGAGCAGCAGGTTTCAGTTCTCTTCTTTCTCAAAACCTGCCCGATACTGTCCTAGCTCTACATGACTGCATTTTTATCCTCCAGCAGCAAAAGTTTTTGTTGGTCGTATTTCTTCTGGTTCCTCGTTCTTAACCGCTCTAACCACCAATATCCCACCAAACATGTAGCTTGTCTCCCTAGCATATTAAAATATCTACAAGCCTGGTGTAAGCCATGCAAACACAGGCCTTAGAGTATGTACACTGGACAGGAATCAAACCAAGGTCTCATATGCTAACCACCAAGAGCATTCGCAGCTGTTAGCCCACTGTCATTACGGTCTTAAAGAGAAATATCATACGCTCAGTTTTCTTTCAGCCAAAACACTCAACCAAAAGTGGTATTAAAAATTACTGCTATCATGGGCACCACTCACTGTGGCAGTACAGAAGAATTCAAGACATCCATTTTTTAATTGTTTATCATTTTGCAAAGTTATTTACTTTGGGTCTGAAGCTCGCTATGCTTTGTATCAGGCCAGAGGCAAGGGCTTGTTTGCCTTCAGCTTAAACAAAAGCAGTTCAAGAGTTTTAGGGTGACATTTGCAGTAGATGGGTGCATTTATTTCCTATGTTAAACCTAACCCACCACTGAAAAACTTAAACGGAATTGACAGAAGGCATGGAGAGAAAGTACTTCAAAGCATTCCTCTACATTTTAAGGAAAGATAAAAAAAAATTTGAAGCCAGAAAGCAGACTAGTAATATAGAGAGAGTAAAAATGCAAAGATTAACAGTCAAAGAACAATCTGAAAATATTGAAAACAGACCTGTTGTGTTAAAAGAACAGCATAGAACATTACTAAAAGAAACCACTCAGCAATCACTGTTGACTAAAACAATAAAACTTAAAAGAGGGAAGAAAAAAAATAAAAAAGGCAGCACATCGAGGTCCAGAATTGCTTTCTAAAGTACTACGCAAAGTAAGCATACAACTACTTCTTTTACATAGACAGTAACAAATATGTACTTGCCAGGGCCTCCACGTACACAGAAGTAAATTTTTAAGTTAGCTGATTATGCTGGCAGCGGAACAGAGAGTACTACCGTGAACTGCAGTATTGCCACTTCTCCTCTGCTCTCAGGATGCCAGCCTACCACTCGTGAAATGCCATTTTGCATATAACCCATCCAGTGAACTGAACTACAGCAGGAGAAGGTCCCAGGTTCACTGGGACTTTAGTCAGGGATGTGATGTACCCTTAGTGAAGCACAGACAGCAAACACATACTTGTTATGTAAATACAATTAAAATATCTTTTTTTTTTCTTTTAACATTTGTGAAAGTAGGACAAAAGAAGCATGCAATGTCTTACCCCAAGACATTACAAGTCACTTCAGCAACAGGGAATCATGTTTGCTGGGACTTAGAAGGAGCATAAGGGAGGCAACTAGGGGACTGCAATGGTTAAAGAAATACAGGTAAGAACAAGAGCAGAGATTAAAGCAATATAGGGTAAGAATTTTTAACTCAGAAATTGAAGAATAGACAAGATTTCTTTCAGCAAGAGAACACCATAAAATGGATGGGAAACAGACTGTAGAAAAAGAGAAGAGATAGAGTTAGGGCCCACCATATTTCTGTACTCAAGATTTTTTTTTTCTGAAATACCACATTATAGGAGGAGATGTATTGAACACTGGAGAAATGTTCAATACATTTCTAGACAGATGGCTGTCTACTCAGACACAAATACCACGTATGCCCAATCAGACTATCAAAAAAAAAGAATTCTGAAGTTAGATCTCTGGCCTCAAGCAGTATTTACATGTTTTGCTAGAGTATTCATGTGGGTAATACTGATTTACTTGCCCCTCCCACAAACACAATCCATTTTGTGTTTCAAGATTAAATTTAGGCCTATAATCCTGATTTATTTAGCACGCTAACACTTGAGAGTAAGTCTGAAATATCACACGGTAAATTAGGCATGGCTCTATTCTCAGGTCATGCGGAATATGAGTCGAGTCCTTTTTCCTGTGATTGTTTTTGGATAAAGAAAACAGAACGTGTGCAGTATCCAGAAGAAACAAATGAGAAATTCCCCCTCCATTGGAGCCTTCACCCATCCATGTACAAACCTTATATTGCTAGCTGCAGTTATTTTAAAGATTATTACTCTATAGTAAACCACTCTACGTTAAAAGTAGCTTTTAATTCAATTATTTTCCATCTTTCTAGATTTGCCATAATAGTTAAGTTAAAGTTTACTTAGAGAAGATGTCTTGCCGTGAGCTTTTGTTTTTGCTTCATTCATTTGCAACTCCATTTGGTAAGTACTAGTTATGCAACAGAAAATAACCACTCCAGGCCAATCTCCTTAATAGACAAAAGGTGAAAGAAACAGTTGTGCAGCCTGAATGAAAGAACTGAATTTCTCTGTCTGCTTTCGGAGTTGGCATAATTGGCACGACCTGAGGGACAGATGGCTGTCTACTCAGATACAAATACCACGTATCCCCAATCAGCCTATCAAAAAAAAAAAAGGGGGGGAAAAAAAAAAAAAAGCTGAAACGCCTCATTCTTCAACCCTGTTTCATAAATGCAAGCAGTCTAATAGGGAAAGCTGAAAGAGCCAAAAAGCATCTGCATGACTGACAGAACTACAGAAACTTTTAGTACCTGGACATGAAGGATGCTTGTTACTGCATATTAGTGTATTTACTAAACGTACAAAGTCCAAGGTGATAGTTAACAGGTCTGTTCAAGGCAGAAAGAGTATTGAAAAAATATTTTCCCTTGGAAAGAAAGGGAGACAAAGAAGAAAAGTTCTATTTTTTTCCCTAAAGAGCTTTTAAAGATTGTTATCCTAACCAGCTGGGCCGTACACTGACAATCCCTTCAGGGACTAAGCACAGACAGTCCCAAGTTAAAACACAGTATTCATCTGATATTCCCTGAGCTCAAGTCCTCTCTAAAGGCTACAAAAAACCAAATCAAAACTTTATTCCTCAGAGTTTAAAAAAGCCCAAATTCTACACTGAGATATTATCAGTAAAATAAAAAGCCTCAGTAAAATACATCTATCAAATTTCAGAGTTTTGATAGCACTCTCACATATTCACTCTTTATGCCAATTTAATCATTTTTAAGTAAGGCTCAGACAGATAACCGAGTCATCTCAAATTCCTGATACAAAGAATAGTCTTTGATGGAACTACCATGTGTTCAACAATAATGAGCTGTTTGACTGTGACGAAAAAGATCTTTCCTCTAGAGTCTTCCTGCTTCAAACTAACTTCACACATTTTGGTTTTATACTCCATTTTTAAATTGTTTTTTAATTCTGTTCCTTGCAGAAGAGGAAAATACTATGAAGTAAGACTTATATAATTGCATGCTAGTATTTTATTTCTGCATGCATGCTAATTTTCTAAAATAAAATATGCTATATTCATTGAACGAGAAGACTTTAAAGTGAAAGTCAAAGTTCAAATTAAATAAGATTACAACTCACTGTCTCCATCAAATCCAGCTTTGAAAGTAGTATCGCCTCCACCCTATCCCCAGGCTGGAAGCTCCTGCCCTTGCAGCAGAGGCAAACTTACAGGTTTGCTAGACAGTGCAGAACACCTAAGCTTTACACTTTTCTCGGGGTGCTGGGTTTCTGCTGATGTGCTGAACTGTGGCTCACAGCTGCCGTGCCTACTGTGGGCGCGGGCAGATCCGCAGGGCACAGGGCTGCATCCGTGCCAGATTTGATTGGGCTTCTGGAGTGAGCGCCCCATGTTTATTCCCAATTTCTTTGCATTTCAGATTAACAATTTCATTGCAATGTCCGGAATGGAGCCAGCAGCCAGTACGCAAGCCTCTTCAAAAAGGAAAGGTAAACCGTGCAATGATATTACCCAAAAAATTCTCAGTTTCACAGAAAACACTGTTAGAAACAGCTAGTATTTTTTCCTGCATTATATCAGAATGAATATATAATATACACTACTGGGGAACAGTAACAATATACCCTTTTTAATATAGTAGGATTCTTTCTTCAAACCTACTTTATAATCTTTACAGTTACTACAGAGCCAGCTTTTTTTAAAAAAGAATTGCACTTAAATCATGCCAATTTTAGCTTGTGCTCATCAAGAAGGCAGGAAAGGAAAACTTACACTTCACAGTTGCCATCAATCGAGTTACATATTAACAGCTAGTAAAAGGAAAAGCATGAAATTCAACTAATGAACACCAAATTATGAGGTTGCTTAATTCTAACAGAAGCCTCCAGAGCACCGTATTTTTAGAAGTCTGCCATGACAGCAGTAACTAAGCATACCCTCCAGGGCTTTGTAGCATGCCATTAAACATAATTCCAGAAGGCTCTAATAAGTTACAGCATTAGACGAGTATTCTCTGCTGGACATTTTAGGACTTAGTAAATTCAGAATCATTTCAAGACATCAACATTTTTCAAGTGCAAGATGCAATGAGGTAACAAAAACCCCGGACTGCTTCAAATAAAACTTTAGTAGCATCTTCCAGGAGACTGATCCAGGGAATAAGCTTTACAAGATCAACAAACAAATGGGCATAGATATAATCAACATATTCTCCATGTTTAAATGATGCAAATTCTCAGCCTCTTGCTGTTAGGATACTTCTTAACTGCCACTGGATGGTATGAAGTTAGCTAGTCATACTATACCAGCTTCACAGTTGGCTATTTCTTTATGTGCCTAGTCCTTTATTTCAAAGAAAATGTACAGGTCATTGAAAGCCTGCAAACTGAAAATAGAGAGGGGTCACTAATTGCCTCTGTTGGGAAAGTCATTACTATGCAAGAGAGGAAAAAAAATAGTGAGCCAGAAGGGAATGAAATCACCCAGCAGACCGGGGCTGCAGATTATCAAAATGGCCAGGCCAATCCAAGGAATAATAAATAAATAAAGTAGAAAGTTAAATGAGATGCCCTCAAATATGAGGGGAAAAAGGGAGGCCCAGCACGGATATGGGAAAACTGCCGTTAACTGCTTAGTCAACACATTGGGATCCTGCCTATGTATTATAAAGGGCATTAAAAGAGAGAACTCTTCAGCAATTAGATTTTTATTTTTCCTGGAAAGAGACAATTTATTAGGTTTTCTGCAACCTAATAAAATTAAATTGTAAGCATATATATATTACAGAAAAATGTCTAAATAAATAATTCCTAACAGAAGTCACATGTATTAGTTGCAAAAGTACTGATGTACTTCACTGGTTTTAGAGGACAATTCTTTAACTATGCTAATCTATTCACTAACATTCATAAAATGCATACTAAAAAGATACCTCTAAGCTTTTCTAAAAGGTATTTCAGCAAAGCTTAAGATCACAATAAACCTTAAGACACTTTATGCATGCAAGTCCTTTATGTTCAATAAATGAAAAAAGTATTTTTAAAAACTTACTGAATACGGAATTACTACAGCTCGTCAATTGATCATAACGTGACTATCTTGCACCCAAAAAATAAAGTGTTATATCAAAACCATTAGGCCACGGATTCCAAAGGTGTTGCACATGTACCTCTAGGGACAGCCCATCACTGCCACCAGGAGAAAAAACAGCGAGGCCCTGCATTCAAAACCATTGACAGAGGCTGAAAATCGAAATAGTGCTGAGCTCTGTGAAAGGCTGGTACACCATCTACTGAGGACACTTCTACAAAGCAATGCAAAAAGCTTGCTTCACAGCTCTAGGTGCCACAGGCACTCCCTGGCTGATTGAAAGTGCCAGCCAGAGTACGCATCTTGTCCGGCATCTTCAGCAACATCACCCAACTCCAAGCACCATCAGGTCTGTTACCCCTCACTGAACATCTGTCATCTCCACGGATTTGTACCTCAGTTCAGGATTGATTACTTTAAGCCAGCCACCTCTGAGCACTTGTACCTACTTGCAGTCCAGAATCAATCTCCAAACCGTGTGGAAATAACACTGGCAATTGAGTCATTTGGATCAAGGAGGAGGCTGCTCAGACTGAAACAATGGGGACAGCAGAATTTTCTTGTGCTTCAGGCAATGGTCTCAAGTAGTCTCCGATACAGCAACTTTCATGCAGTAATCAAGTCACAGTATTTGTGAAGGAAAAATCTAGCTGCCTAAAAGGACAGAAATAAACCAAGCTGCATCTTGAAAGAACTTTCTGATGGTTAAAACTCAAAACTTTCTGTGTGCATTCTGAACAAATAAGGTTCTCTCCTTTTAGTTATGTTGTCAAACATCTCCAGGAGACTTCAAGCCAGATTACTCACCAATATGATTATTTTTTTCCATTAACTATTTTCAAACAATGTGCATTCCTAACAAAAGCATTTCCTAATATAGCATTCCCTGAGTCTTTATTTTTTTTTAAAAAATAAGTCCTTTCTCTTGTCATATTTCAGTGCTCGTAAGTACAAACAGTTTGGTGCATGTGAAGTCACTCTATTTCGACAAGTTCATTCCTGGGTTGTTTTTTTTTTAAACTAGCTGCCAAATGAGAGTTAGGATGTACTGACTTCTAAATTCTTCCCCTGGCTCAATATATGAGTCATGGGAAGTGAAAATCCCTCCTCTTACCAACCCTAGGGCAGGGATTTAAGGAATGAAACATCAACTAATCCCTTCCATGTTAACCAACACTGGCCCAACGCAATGCTTAGTGGGAGAAAAAAAAAATTGCCAGAAACTCTCCCCACAGAAGACTCTGTGCTGCTCACATGTATCTTGAAGGGAGTACAGGGAACAGCATAAAAACTTGATCCTGTATCCTGCTCTGAAAAGATTCTGTTTAATCTTTGTTGCAGAACGAGGTGACACCACCCTGCTCTCAGTCTCAAAAGGAAGAGTAGCTATAATACTGTGTGCTGTTAAACTTTCCCTTGCAAAGCCTAAGAATAGAAAAGAATAATCCACAAGAAAGCAACATCATGAGAAATAAGGTAAGTGTGACAATTAGCAATAGAATGGTGAAATGAATGGTTTTGAACTGAACACTGAAACGACATGTCACAAAACCAGACTGGGGAAAGGAAGTAAACTGGTTGTTCCCTTGAGCTACTGAATTACAGCGCTCACAGTGCTGTCAATAGTTACACTAATACCTGCAAGATCTTTGAAGAACTTGGTATTCCAGGTCCCTATCTGTTAAAAATATTATATTATGCTATAGTAATTCTTTATGAACTTATGATTTGAGTTATATCCCTGTCATACTGAATGCCAGACGCTCTTTGATGTTACCAAGGATCACTGAAATTGCTTCTGCCTCCCTGAAGCCCTGTAGTGTCAGTACTAAACCCGCCTTGTGCAACTCCAGCTGAGATACCCCGTCACGCAGGCTATGGCAGACGATGAGCTGGAGAGATGGGACACTCCTTACGGCTTCTGAGGGTTGTGCTTTACAGACTCATCAGCACTTGAGTGAAAAAGGCCTCACTGTTACCTGTTACTTTAATTAATACTTAATTCAAGCCACTATAAAGCAAAATGCAAGTAACCATTAATTCACCTTATCTGAAAGAGACAGCACAAGTGTTTTACCAAAGACATAGATGAAAAAAAAACCAAAAAAAAAATCTAAGATGAATCTGTTTATACTAAAGTTACATCAAAAAGGTTTCTATTTTCCTCACTCACTGATATGCCATTTCCTACCTGATAAAACTGTTGTCGAGGTTTTAGTTGCGTATATGCTTCTCATCTTCAGCAGGTAACATATCCTTCACATTCATATACCTTCTGTAGCAACACACACATCAGAACAGTGCAAAAACCAAACACGCAAGGGGCTAATTGTATGAAACACATTAGCAGCTCTTGCCTGAGATTGAACATGACCACGATTAACATGCTGGAGTTGCTCACCTCCAGTCTCCTCCTTTTATGCATGCTACGAAATCAACAAAAGGCAGCAGAATCATCAATAAATTATGATCTTTCTGCTTACGCTGCATAGGTCAAATTCTTCGTTAGTTTAATAAAAACCCTAAGCTTCCAGTATTGTTATGCCAAAAATAAACATCTCATTTTGTCGACATATAATTGATCATAGGCAAGAACCTGACTGACAGGAAAATACTGATAAAGAATAAAACCGCATCCGTTCACCTTTTCTTATGGAAGGAAAAAAAACAAACCCCGCACCTCTCATTAAAGCTTCCACAGTTCTCCTGATAAAGTTGAAGTTCCATTAAAATTTTCTCCGCTTATAAACTTTGTTAAAACAATACTTCTCAATTCACACCCACGCTCTAGTTTCATCATCTCATAGCTGTACTGGTGCAACTATAAACCCAAATGCAACTTCCAACATCTTTTTCAGTGGTCCAATTCACAGCTGCAAAGCACAACCAAGAGGTGAAGAATAGGCATCTGGAAGAAGGCATAAACCTTTAAAAGCAGCCATGCCACTGCAAAACAAATCAATACAAAATCCATAGGGACCTGCATAGCAATTCTTACTCTGTGAGCTATTGGAGAAAAACATTGCAGCAGACGCTATGCAAACTAAATATATTCACTGTCCTTGCTTTTCCAAAAAAAGGAGGAAGCCCAAACAGTAACCCTCAGTTAGAGAGCAGCACCAAGGTCCTAATCCTAATCAGATCAGCACAAGATTTACCATGTATGCCAGTTCAGGAGTTAGCACCCCTCTCTAAACATCTGCCCCCACAAAAGCAAGTTGAAAGATGGGGGTGGAGGGGGAAGCTATGCCAACAGAAACTTTATTTCAAGCAGTGTTTTTGATTGCCATCTCTCTGCACAAAGGGATCACACTGATGACGTAATGAATCCTTCCTCAAAAAAAAAATCTAGGGTATACGCAACCACTGTGAGGTATAACTTTAAACATCCAGACAAAACTGGCTTGCTCTTTGTTATAAATACTGAGTCAGACTTCTTTGCTACTGAGTCTTCAAGTCGGGGTGTGGCTCAATAATCACTAAAAAATCTGAAAGAAAAATTTTGTTTCAAGAACAGTTCCTAAACCAGCTTCCCCACAATCACAAGCTCTGTAAGACACAGAGACCTACAAGCAACTTTGCTAACACATTATGAAGTACCAACGTATGCAGGCAGAAGGTCCTGTGGCAGGCCCAACTTGTCAAACGTAAGCCTCAGTGCTATGAATTAGTAGGAGAATTTGCATCATGGAGACGCTCGTTCTATTCCTCCACGTTATTTTCAAATGTCTCAGTTCAGCATTTGGGATCACCTCTTTCCCTTCACTATTTACCCATGCCCTCAGCAAACAAAGATACTGCCTCCTGGTAAAAAGCCTTTATTGCAGTATGAACTGAAGTGCTATATTTTTAAACTTGTGCTTTAAGTAAGGCGGCTTGATTCCAGCTTTTAACTGCTGAAGAAAGAGACCAACTCATGTAGTTAAGAAGCGATCTGGACAAGAGGCAGAACGAAAACATGTCTCTCAGCATGCCACAAGCTGTATACAGGAATGATTAAAGACAGGCAACGTGCAACAGAAATGGTACAATAGCTTACTCTTTTCCTCTGCTTTGCATGTTCTGACAAGAAGTTTTGTGATACTCAGTGACTGGATTTAGAAACCCTTAAGAAAATCTGTATCCGTTCACATCAAGAAGAATACCAACACTAAAATAGCTAATTTGAACTCACAGACAGAATCTGTTATCATCTTGTAAAAATGTTCAGAAAGCTAGTCATTGAAAATGCCACCTTTCCACTGTGTCAACAGAGAGGTTATTTTCAGCTAGTGAAATATGTTTTTCCCTGAAATGTTGAAACATTTCCATTCTCATCAGAAAAGCAAGGTAATAAATGTAAGTGTTTTTAAAGACTTATGACATGGTCTAAAGAGAGCACTTAGTAAGCCGATATGTTAGGAGCGGGACTTGGTTTGCAAATAAGGGTCTGGTAACAATACTATTTCTTTCAACTGGAACAGTTTTAGCATTGCAAAACTGTTTATATCAGCATAGTTTATTTCCTACACAGAAATAACCATAAAATAACATCACAATACAGTAACTGCATGCCTATTATAATTCCATAATAATAGCTAGTATTCTGTTTAATAATGTAACAGTACATTTAAAACAGTACAGCATATGTTTGTAGATAACCCCTGGATATTTACAATGGAGCACATTAGGCAGATTCTGCAAGACATTCTAAGGAAGATATTCATCAGGGTATGCCAGAGACCTGCTTGATCAATTATCTTTAAAATTCATGATGGGACTGGGCCCAAGGGCAAAGACAACAAATATCAACTCCTTTATTCAACTGCTTAGCTATAATATGAAGCATGAGCAAAACCAGAAAGTGTCCAAGAGCAAACCACTTTCATTCAACAAGACGGTGGCACCAGGGTGTTTGGTGAACAAAGCAGAAGTTTTGGCATGTATTTGTTCAATTGCTCAGCTGGCATTTAGGCTCTGGCAGAGTAAGTAGCCTGGTCTAAAATTTGTGTGAATACACTAGTAAGTTGAGTAACTTTAGTAGGAAACTCGGTTCCAAGTCACTGCAAAGTTAAACTGATCTCCTGTTTCACGCAAACGAAACTTCACTGGAGGAGGAATCAGCTGTTACTAACACTCAATAAAAATTAATTTAAGCCCAATCACACCAGGCTCTAAGCCCTAAGTTTAAGACTCTAAAATGGTACAAGCTTATCCAGCTAAATGGAGGAAGTTTTTAATTTCTGGACTCGTTTGAGTTCTGAAAACAAGGAGCAGACAAAACTGTCAGTGGGAAAAAGTATTATCAATCACATCTCAGTACACACAAGGTACGGTATATATCCGTGATACTAACAGGTCACCTGAGATGCTAAGAATGTCACTCAAAACAGAGCAAGTCAGTGGCAGAACCTGAAATTACAGAGTCTACAAATTTGATGACCCATACAGTACCACAAGAGCTATCTCAAGCCGCACTTTCTAACCCATCCAAAGCACCTGCCTGAAAGGCTGTCAATACACAGCTCCTGTTAATGATGGGCAAGACCGCGGTACTTCTCCTTACTGCCACAGACCCCTGAATGTATCACTGGCTCATAAAAATGACATGAATCAGTGAATAAGGAGAAAGGAAGTGGAAGTTCTACCAAGTTTTACTCTTGATCTTAAAAACTGCAGCAGATGCATCAAGCATGAGATAGAGTACCAGTACTTTCTGCCCTCTGCCAGATCCACGCAAGCAGACACACAAAATGCCTTCAGATGGTCGTCTAGAGCACCCAGGCCAGTAATGAAAATGTTCAGGGCAAAGGGAAATAAACGATCTTATGTTGTTTAAAATAGAACAGTGGACTGGATTCTCTCAGTTTAGCACTGACTGAGATTTACAACCATAGCAAGGGCTAACTGACAAGGTTACTGCTCAGCTGGTCACACTACACACACACACATAAAAAAGCAACTTCAACTGCATTGATCAGGCTTTGGTGAACAGTCTTCAGATTCACAAACTCTTTTTCAATTCAAGCTGGGGAAAAGAGAATGTTTTTATACAATAAATTTGGAACATTAAAGAAGCAGATGAAGTTGACAACGTCATGCATAAAATGGCAACAATGATACCAGAGCTATGCCTGAAGAAAATAGTGCCTGTAAAAGTGTTCAGATGCTACCAATAATTTTGCATTAATTCAAACAATTCTTTGATGAATGGACATACTGCTAAATAAGCATGGGAAAAGTTGGCAATGTTGCGGTGCAATCAGACTATAAAGCTAGTTTATTGATCTTGTTATCATGTACTCCAGTTGCAAATAAACTGATGAATAGATGCTTTCCAACTTCAATTAAAAGAAGCACGAAAGACAGTCCCTAAAAAGTAGGAAAGAACCAGATCAATAGAACAGCAATGTTGCAACAAAAGATGCCTTGCTCTCCTGCAGAAGATCATGACCAATTTGCTCTTCTTGCCTAATAAAAACGCAATATGGGACTACACAAGTGCTCACAAATTAAGCTACCGATAAAAGCAGGTAGGAAAGCACAATGTCTGTAAGTAGAAACCATTGCCATGTTTACTCAAGATATCCATTTCAGTCCTCTCCTGGCTTTTAGATCATTACCACATGATGGCCTACATTATATAAAGACACATAAAAGCATACACTGCCTAAATATATAGAGGAAGTCCTTAAATGATGTTTTGCATCACAAATAACATGCTTTCAGCAGCAAGTAGACAAGATGTCTTCCCAAATTGCAACAAGAACTACCTGCAAAACATTTCTGAAGTGATAGCAAGATAGTGAGAAAGAATGTCATACCATGTGTGCCAGATGATTCCTATAGTAAAATCTTTGTGTGTGTGTGTGCACGTGCACATATGCACATGTGAGAGAGCACAATACGAAAAAGAACGACAAGAGGGTATAAGGAAAAAGCAAAGCCATTTAGATAAACCAGTACTTTCCTTAAAATAGCTTTACCTGAGACTCCAATTCTTCCAATTTACGCTTCCTGGCATGAAGAGCTTTACTTGGAAAAGCCCAGAAATAATTGGAAGTTCCAATTCTATCAGTGTCCACCATGCCATCGTCAACTAAACTTTGCAGAATCTCTTTCACTGACATTGATGCTAATAAAAGCAAAAATATAAAATTAGAACTGCATAGCATCTAAACTTTGGAGAATTAGGAATACAATAAGCCACCATCTACAATCATCTGTATGAATATTTTACTATAATGTCAGCTAGCTGGCCAGTTTCCAGAGGACACCATGCCTGATGCTTCACTTGAAGGAATGAATCCCTTCAAAATCAGCAGTTTATACATAAAGGCTGCTATTCTATACAGTCTGCTACCAGATGCTTGTAAAACACCGCTCATGAGTATCATAAAACATACATGCATATTACAGTACAGTACCAGAACAAAGTCATGAGAGGGTACTTGAGAAGTTGTCTTGCAATCTTAATTCTAACACGGATTAACTTATAATTAGGAGTGTAATTATATTTCACTTTGTAATGCTTATCAAAGCATTTAAAAGCCATCTGTCTACAGACTCAGGAGGGGCAGATTTTACTTTTGATTATATTCAGTTCCAATACAGAAAGTCCTCTGCAGTCAGAAGGATCCAAACCATTTCTGAACATAATTGTTCAATTTCTAGAAAATGTGAGGTGTAATTCTCCATTTTAAGAATGATACCTGTTCAACAAAGAAAAATAGTTGTTATTATTATCCTCAAGTGTTGCAGATATAAACACTTTTGAGATAATTTATGGTTTTTAGTGTCTGAAAATTTAAAGTCTAAAGGGGATCCCAGATCAGGAACATCCAAACTTCTGGCAGCTATAGGCTGGATGCCAGTATGGGGGCACTTCCACAGGCTAGATGGTTTTCTTTTCAGAGTAAATGGGGCTTGGGTTGTGTGGCTAAAATGCCTCCAGGCATTTTAGGCAGGATGAATTTGGACTGTTTAGTTTCAAAGCTGTTAATGGTTTTAGAAACTCTACATTCCAGATTTTTAAATGTGAAATTACATTGCTTATATTTACTGTTTTGCATCCCCTTCCTGCAAATTACAATTAAACTTATGCATTGACAAATCAACCAAGACAGCACCACATCCCTTCAGAGGCCTCTGAGTGCCTCTGTTAGCTGCTGACATAACTGAAAAACACTGCTTTGCGATATTCACATCCGTCTGCAGTTCCTTCAACAAGTTCATTTACTCTTGCAGTGCCACAAAGACGTGCTAGTCAAGGACAGCGGCACCTACACTAACATTACACTTCGCCTCCCTTTTGTCAATTGATATAGGAGGAAGCAGAATGACGAACATATAAAACAACTCCTCAGCATAAGGTAAATCCTCTTGGACCTAATCCTAAACCAATGGATCTCATCAGGAGGGCTTTCATTAAAAAGACAAACCCCTTCCATTTACAGCTGTCCAGCCATTTTTGGGGGGGAAAAGCTCTACAGAACATTGACTGTGTACATCTGGATTAGCATTTTAAGATATTTTTGACATTACAGAGAGACATTTAAATCCTCTGTTCATTACCTAAGCACACATAATGACTTCATAGACTGAAAGTCACTACAAGTCAGGCACCTCAGAGCCTAGGAAAACCCCATCCCATGTTTTAGTGGTTAACTTGGAGTCAGCTGTAACGTTTGAATAATCTCCCATTTTGGCCCTAACAACTAACATAAGTGACAAACTTTAGCAAACCGAGGCAGGAGTATGCTGTTGATGTCACTTTTAATGTTACAGCCCTGCCATTGACCAGTCTCTATTTCTAGCTTTTTTTTCCCCATAATTACAATCACAAACCTAAAATTGTAGCCAGCAAAATTTACACTGTATGACCTGTCCCAAAAATGATGAAGAGAAATAACTTTTGTAAACACTTACTAATCCCTTTTTCTTTCGGAGCAATCTTCTCTATATCCTTCAACTGGAACACATCTTTCTGTGCAAAATATAAAAGACACTTTAGCTCCAAATGACAGCATCATCTAAGACAAAGTGGTTTTTTACACTAAATCAATGCCAAGAAAAGCGAGGAAATACACTGCATGTTTATGTTTTGCTAGGGAAATAGGCTGCATATCCTTCAGTAGAACAATCTGATAATTAAAAAGAAAACCAACAAACTATTATTGTAATGAGGCCTGTTCTTTTCTTTTGTACTCTAAAGTCACTGTATTTTGCCTCAAGTTAGACTGTAAACCTCTTAGCACAGACAGAGACAAGGTTAGATTCTCAGCACCAGATGCACCACACTGCTCAAGTACTTAAACGTCACAGTAATTTTTTTAATAGGTGAAACATCGTGAATTACTTATGTCGCCAATATAGTTGTAGCTTTGCTTTTGGATATCCAGGTGTCTTCTCCCCAGCAATGTCTTCCAGGTCTGCTCTCATCTTTTCTAATGCTCAGATTTCTTCTCCCTCCCATAAACTCCAGTGAGATACTTCCTAACCTCTTGCTATCCCTCTCATGGTAACAGACTCAAAATGAGATTAATTGGCTCCAAGCGTAGGGAGCACGCTGAGCATTGAACACCACCTCTGCACCTCCATGCCTTGGCTCCGCCAGGGGACCAGCTACCTGATCAGAAGGTACTTGAATCAAGCTCTGTCCCTGTAATTTATATATTGATGACACAGGGCATCAGTTCATCTACATCTACAATTAACCTCCTTTTAGGATCTGTTTTCCCACCGTATGTATGTAAATGCAGGACAAATATAAGAAAGTTACTTACTGTTTCAAAGAAGATCTCCATCATGCGAACTCTCTTCTCCTCAAAGCTCAAACCTTTTTTCTTGGACTAGAACAGGAAAAAACAAAACCCAACACATTCAGCCATTTGAATAATTAACATCTGCTCAGAACTCAAATCTATTTACTTCTATTTGCCATCCTTTAAAATACCTTACCACTAACCCCAGGCTTTCAGATAAACTGCTTCTTCCCAAAGGATCATTACACCAAGCTAATCCACTTGCAATCTGTTAAAACGAGGGACTATCTTTTGGGGTTTTTTTGTTTGGAATTGTGTTTTATCGTGTGATACAGAGACTCTAATGTGAGATGTAGGCCATTTAGGATTTTTTAAGGAGACAAAGCACATTTTAAGGTACCATACCTTTCTTCAAATTTACTACCCAAATTTAGAATTTCAAGGTCACATTTTAAAAATGTGTTTCCTTTATTTCTCTTCTCTGCTGTTGTGTGACCGAGCAGTAAATAACATGGATTGAAATAGAAACAAAAGGCAGAAACAACTACTCACAAACTGATACCAGTAACACAAAACTGAGAAATATCCTCCTCCGATCACTTTCAGACACACTATTTTGACATGCCCTTTGTAAAATCAGGATATAAAATATTTCACAGAGAATTGGAGTTTTATTAATAGCATTTAGCACAGACCTTAACAACCCAAAAGCAGTGGCCATAAGGTGAATCGTGGGTGTTTCCCCTCACCCCACTCCCACCTTTGCAGGCTGTGAAACCCTGCACTGCTGCATGTGGCTACAGAAAACTGAAAGGGGGACAAAAAGCAAAATAGGATGTTGGCAGAAAAAGGTCTCCCTTTAAAAAAAAAAAAAAAAAAAAGCAACATAAATATTGTTGCCCTTGACTCAGTGGAAGTGGGGAGTCTAATAACATGGTGCTTTGACATGGGTTTGTTTCCAAGCCCTGACAGAATGGAGTCGATACCGTTTTTTAACTCTTAACTGCTGCCTCCTTCTTAAATAAATCACACAGTAGGGCAGCATAACATTTAAAATGTGCATCGAGAACAAAACAGCCAGATTGATTTAGATTCTAAAAAATAAACTGAAAAACTAGCTTATGCAGCTACAATAGCACACAGACATGAACAGAAACAATTCAGTATTATATTTAACAAAAGCACTATTAATATTTTTTAAAGTCTCCTTCCTTCTGCTTTAGCCAGAGATGCCGTACGTCACACTGACATCACAGCTGTCTCTAATGATGTCAGTATATTGCAGGATTAGAACCTGGAGCAGCCAGGTACATGCAAGTAGGAGCACAAACAGAAAACAGACTGATCTTCAGCTTCTTCTATCACTTCAACTTCTCCTATGCCGACAGGCTGAGAGAGTTGGGGTTGTTTAGCCTGGAGAAGAGAAGGCTCCAGGGAGAACTTATAGCTGCCTTCCAGTACTTAAAGATTCTTTATCAGGGAGTATAATGATAGGATGAGGGGTAATGGTTTTAAACTGAAAGAGGGTAGACTTAGATTAGATATCAGGAAGAAATTCTTTACCATGAGGGTGGTGAGGCACTGGAACAGGTTGCCCAGAGAAGCTGTGGATGTCCCATCCCTGGAAGTGTTCCAGGCCAGGCTGGATGGGGCTTTGAGCAGCCTGGTCTAGTGGGAGGTGTCCCTGCCCGTGTCAGGGGGGTTAGAACTGGATGATCTTTAAAGTACCTTCCAACCCAAACCATTCTATGATTCTTTTTTCCTGCCTCCCAAACAGCCGTAACACCTTAGCAGCAAGAGAACAAAACCCATATGCACACAATGTGAAATTTAAGCAGCATTTCTGAAAACATGTGCTCATCCCCCTTAGCTACATCCCTCAGGCGCCAGGTTTCACACTACCGCTCCAAGAAACAGAGAAAAGTAACCAATCAATGTGCTTTGTAGATAAGTTTTATTAATTTTCACGTTGATTTCTCTCTCCTACCTCTTTGCCAGGTGTTCCACATCACGTATACAAAACACACCCGGCATATCGATTCTGCGGCGGGTCACGCTACTGGAGGTAGCCAGAGGTGGCCGATGCTGTTAATTGCACTTGGGCATAACAGCAACTCCTCCTGCTGGCACCCACCTCCCCACAACCGCGTCCGGAGCGCGGCCCGGCCACTTCACCCCCGGCTATCCCGTGCTTATTAATGGTGGCCCGTTCCCCCGCCTGCGGGTCTCAGCGGGCACTGAGATGTAGATACGGGGCCTGCTCTTCCAGGTGCCGGGTACGTTGACATCGCTCTCCAGGAAACCAGACAAGGAAATGGCCCCACGCTACGGGGGGGTTTATCGGGAGCCGCGCTGCCGGGAGGAGCGGGACCGGAACCGGGCAGCTCCCGCCGCTCTCCCTCAGCGGACGCGGGGAGGCGGGGGGTGAGGCGCGGGCGACCGTTACTCGCGGCAACGGCCGGCCCAGCCCGCTCGGCCCCCTCCCCGGCGGCGCCCGCCATGCCCGCCCCGCACCGCGGCCCCACAGCCTCAATAACTGCCCGGCCCGGGCACCGCGTCCCGGATCACGTCGCCAACGAGAGCGGGAGGAGGGCGGCCGGCCCCGCCGCCACCGCCGCTTACCATGTCGGCTCCGGCGCGGGAGGAGCGGCCGGGTTTGATTTCGGCGCCACCGGGAGGGAAAAGGCCGCCGGGAGGCCGCCTGCGCAGCTCGCAGCGCCGCCTGCCGCCCGCCCCCCGGCAACAGCAGCCCCTCAGAACGGACGGACAGGCGGGCGGAGGGGGCGCCTCTCCCCGGCGGAGGCGGTCGAGCGGGCGGAGCGGCCCTGAGAAGCAAACCCGTTCGCATTGAGGCACAGAGTAAAACGAAGGAGGAAAAAAAAAAAAAAAAAAAAAGCGTGAAATTATATTCAGGTTTTTTTTCTATATATATTTTATGCAATCAACCAAGAAATAGATCCTTGCGTTTTTATAAACCAGCCGTGCCCTGCCAGACAGCAGCTTATCACTTCTCGTTTTATTTATAATACCGTGTTTCTGTGTTTATTTTTCAAAAATAAAAACCCCCCATACCGTAGGTACTCAGACAGGTGATGCTAGGAAGCAAAACTCTGCTTTTGTCACCAGCTGCCCCTGGGTTACAGATGGTGCAGGTTACAGAGATTGTTTAAAGATGTAGGGGCTGTGCCTAAGTTTCGCACTTGGCATTGCCCAGGCTTTAGAGAAAAATCTTGTCAAAGTTCTCATTTTGTCTTCACGTACTCCTCACTACCTACCCATTTTATATTTTGTGTAGCAAGTGCAATTTTCTTGATGGGTGTTACTGTGATACCTTTGCTATATCCTTGCTGCCGTACTGAAATTTACTCACTTCCAAAATAAAAAGCTTAAAAAATATTTAAAATCCCTCCGCCATTGACTGTAATCGTCAGGGGGAATAAAGACTTGTTTCTGAATCCCTGTCAACATCCGTGGGTTTGGCGGTCTGCGGGATACGCGCTTGATGCCTCCCAGTAGCTGCCCCTCCAGGAGCAGGCGCTGGGCCTCTCTGCCAGTGCTGCCCTATTTTTTCCTCCAGGGCCCGGCAGCAAAGGTAAAACATGAACACATCCACGGTGCTCTAAAACGACAAGTATTGCACAAATAGCCCATGACAGGAGCAGCAGGA
This sequence comes from Larus michahellis, assembly GCF_964199755.1. Lineage (NCBI taxonomy): Eukaryota > Metazoa > Chordata > Aves > Charadriiformes > Laridae > Larus > Larus michahellis. The sequence continues at coordinate 38,967,422 of NC_133900.1, read as the reverse complement.
CCTAGAGAAATAAAACCCACTCTGCCCATGGAGGCAAAGGACCTGGGCACATCTGGCATTACTTGAAACAGTTGTTCGTTGTGATGACTGCTCTAGCAACTTTAATTACTTACAGTTCATTTTAATTATTATTTGTGCTGTAAATTACCTTCCGTCAGCTACAGCAGTTCTGGGAAATTGCTTTGCGGTTTAGCAGCAGTGGGTTTGTATCTGCCATACTAATTCTGGAGTTTAAATTCAAGCAAATGAACACGTGCGAGCTGAACTGTTCAGGCAGTCCCCAGGAAGACCTTCCATGGCCTTTGCGAGGTGGCCCCTGTCCTGAAACGTGAGGTTCTCTTCCACGCAGACCTGGCCATGATCCCGTTCCTCATTGTGCACACCAGTATGTTACTAAATATGAAATTCAAGGTAGAAAGGATGTTATTAATATGAAGCTTAACATTCATACACAACACTTTAAAGCTTCTTGTTCTTTAATGCTTCCTTGTGTGTTACATTTTCAACTCGCAAAGCTGCCATGAAATCTGTTGGCACGCCTCCTCATCTCTTTGCGGGCTCATATTCTGCCCCCCTGCTTTCCCCTTCCTTTGGCCAGCCGATCATTTCCCCGCGCTGCCCGTGCGGTTATTTCCCTCCCGTCACCATGACCTTTTCTCCGCCAGGACCTGGGCCCCTTCCTGCTCCTTCACAGCCTGCGATAAAACTTTTTTTCACCACTGCCAAGCAAACGGTTGCTACGACATTTGCAAAGCCCCTCTTGCGGTGTGGGTTTTTTCCAAGCAACACGTGTGAGCGGCAGAGTGGGTGCCGGAGCTGCACATGCTGCTGGGAGAAGAGCAAGAGGAGAGGGAGGAAGGGGTGAGCTCTGAAGCGGGCTTGGGGCACGTATCTTGGGGCTTCTGGTCAGCACCTGTGAGGTAGCAAATGCTGCTGTCTCAGACTGGCAGCAAAGACCCAGGTCTCGCCCTCAGATGGATCCGGGACACGGCTGGGGCACACACCTGGAGCCACAGCTGGAAGGTGTTCCTGGTTTCAGCAGCTGAACGTGATCACAGCAGCCAAGCCAGCCCGGCACATCCACCTCCGAAATGTTAGGTCACGCTATCAGGCCATGGTGAGGCAGGGGGCTCAGCAGGTTTTCTCTGCCCTGAGTGTGCTGGAAGCCCTGAAGCCCTTTCATGGCCAAATCTCTAGGCCCGATTTACTCTGTAATAAGAAGTTCCTTAAGAACTCCCAGATTTTTCAGCACCAGATCAAAACTAACTAGTTTGAAAGACCACTGGGTGGAACAGGTCCCAAACGGAGAGTACACGGGAGTACGTCATGCTTTCTCACATGAGGGTAGTTTTCTATTACTGGGTAAAGTGGAATGAACCACTCTTAAAATACATACAGGTCTGACATTTTTAATGGGCTTCAGAATTTCTAAATGTAGTATTTCACAAAACTGCTATTCATATACTATTAACATGAAACCAAGACAATGGATGGAAATACTAAGGAAGGGGAACTCATAACTGTGTCTTTCTATTAGAAGATTGTTCTCATTGCCCTGTGATTTTCTTAAACTTTAGCAGATTGGGCTGAAATTTTCTAGGCTAACTGCCTGACCGAGATTTTTAAGCACCAGCCAAAACAGTTTTTCACTGTTCCTGAGGTAGAGAAAATACATTGCTTTGTCAGTGTTGAAATATGATTAGATTAGATGAAATTTGTACCCTCTTTCATTTTGCTCTTACAAATCTGTAATTGAATTACATTCATAAATTTTGAAAGGACATGAAAGTGGCAATGGCAGGCAGGAAGGTTAGGAAGCATGAGAATGAAAATTGTCTTACTTTAATTTTGTTCCTTTCCTATATACGCACCATAGTGTAGTCTTTAATTACATGGTCTATTTTTTCAGCAAAAGGGAAGAATTCAAGTTGAACAGCAGATCACTTTATTTCCAGAAAATTAATAGCAAACCATCTGAGTCCTGTGGCTACCTCCCAGAACATCTGTATGACTGACAGCAGAAAGATGCTTCAGTAGAGCATGAGGGTGGAAGACAAGGAGAGCACTAGGAGATGCTCACCCATGGGAGGTGACACCAACTCCTCTGAGGTCCAGGCAGTCTGCAGTGGGATGTGGCCGGGTAGCAGGACGCAGTACGATCCACAAGTACCCCACACAGGCCAGTCTCTGCAGCATCTGCTGCCTCATTTCATCCTTGGACGAGTGTTTGGACGGTAAGCAGACGTTCTCCCTACAAACATCTAACCCGGTGAGAAATGCTAGCTGGCCCTCCTCCAAAACTTACTGCTTCGACAGCTTTGCTAGCAGAGCTGCTGAAGTAAGCACTTACCAGCTCCTTGAGTTGATCAGCTCAAGTACTAGATTTTTGGTAACTAGGCATTTCACTAAAAGAACCAGTAAGCATTCATATGCCTAGATCGGCCAATAGATCTGAGGGTCAGCAGCCTTAAACAAGAGCAGCAAGTGGTGGGTACCTCTTCCACCAGCACAGCTGGGCCCAGGGAGCACATCTGTCCACTGCAGAGCAGCACAGCTGTATGTGAGAGAGAACTTCAGCCTAAGGAACTATGAAACATTTTTGAACATGCAACAAGATGTTAAGTGGTAAGCACTGTAGAGAGAGAGATCCTGGCTAATGATGGGTCCCTAAAATGCATGCACTTTTAGCTGTTTTGGCCTTGCTCTCCCTGACATTGTTTCTCATTGGTGAGACTGCGTTCTGTATTCCAGTTTACAGAACTTCTAAAAAGTCCTGCTGATGCATTTGGGTCAGTATTCAAATAAGTACCCCAGGAAGGCCAAAGAGGAAGTTGGCCATTTACTGAAGAATTTTCCTGGTAAAGGGCAGTGTTCCCCAGTCTCAATGTCCTGCCTGTCCATCTGATTTTGCTCAGTGGTGGAAAGCCTCTGCTGTAATAATCCAGGGGACAGAATAAATTTCTAGCTTTTTAGTGAGAAAAGATTGGGAATGCAACAAGAGTCTCACCTACTTAGCCTTGCAGCTTCAGGGTGGCCTGTGCTATTTCTTCTGTTCTTCTTCATCGTCTTTTTTGCATGGGAAGGAACAGGTCCTCTGCAACTCTGAATGTCAAACCAACACCACCCTGCTTCAAGCTGTGGGGCTTTCTTTAGCTGGCAGACAAAGAAAGCCTCTTGTAAGTGTCTGAACTGGGCAGATAGACAATATTCAGCACCAAGACTGTATTTTCTGGACACACATTCATCTAAAGACTGACAAAACAAAACTGTTCCATTATGTTGTCATAAGTTTGCCTTCAGGAGAAAAAAAAAAGGCATCAAAACACAGCTGCTGACATTCCCTATGACTTGCAGGAAAGAATAAAACACAGATTCCTCTAGAGGGTTTGAGGGCAAGATCCATGAAAAAGGATGGCTGCTCTGTATTTCAGCTGTCTCATTTCTGAGTGTCCTGCCACCGAGCAAACACACATCACCGAGTCTCACCTCTCTAGGCACCCCCCAGTGAGATTGCTTCCAAGCTGCCAAATGATGCAGCTGAAGATTCTCTCTTAGTTCATGAGCTAGTTCCCAATCACACTAAGTTCTCAAAGGATTCTGGTTTGGAGAGTTCACCAGTGACCAAGAATATATATGTACTTTGTAAAATGAAACTTAACGTGAGCTGAAAAGTTGTTCTTATAGGAAAGGAGTTAGAGTGAACTCCTAAGGCAAATTTTCTGTTCTTCTACAATAATTCATATTTAGTTTTCTGCAGCAGACCCTTGAAAGATTATAGCACAGCATAGCTGAAAGGTACTGTGTACTTCCATGACGCAAATGGAAAAGCTTCCGACTCATTATCTTACTGCCATCAATGAAAAGATTAATTTTGATGACTGAAGGAGGAAGGGAGAAGACAAGGAAGCTCCTGTTCCCCACCTTCTTCCCAAGCAGAACCCAAGTCCCTCTTTCCTCTGTGTCTACGTAAAAGCTTAACGCCCGTAAAACAATCACCGTTTTCTTGGCTTGGGACCTCTGGTGTAAGCGTTTCATTTTGGAAAAAATTACCCATCTTCCTGCATTATGGGGCTACTTTTAGGGACAGTGATTATGAAACATATGAAAAATAAATACTCCACCATGAAAATAAGAGAGGAAACAAGCTTTATTTTTATTATTTGAAATTTTTGTGCGTGGTAAAGGTACACATTTGACTCTGGTTTTCCTACATTTCCAAGACAGAGTAATTTTTTTTTTTAATCGTTGGCTAAAGCATCAAGAATACCGTGGCACACAGGAAGCTAAAACTACACACACGCACACACAAACACTTTGATGCACATCTTTCATCCTTGACCTTAAGGAGACAAAGTTTGTATTTAGCCTCACAGGGATTTTAAAAAAAAAAACAACCAACAAAACCCAACAAAACCAACAACAAAAAAAAACCCCAAGGTAGAAGAATATTTCATTATGAGTGTCAGGAGAGTGCAGGGCTTACATGTACACAAAATATACACAACTGACTTACAAAGATGGAATGTACAAAAACTTTTTTAAAAAACCAAGACAGACAGACTCACTCCTAGAACTGGAAAGCTGCAGCGTATCAACCGGTAGAGATTTCTAACAGGGGGTACTGCCATACACTATGCAGCTTAGGGAACATTCCCAAGTCATAAAGCCAAAGCAAAAGTGTCAGGGTTAAGGCCGTGTTGCTCACAAACATCAACTGAAGTGCTGTACATTCATTGGAAATAACACAACCCATTAGGAATCTTCCTACTCCGAAGCACAAATACCTTTTGCGCACTCTCCACAAACAGGCCAAAACAATCGATGTTCATCATGCTTGAAGAAAATTTTCAATATACATCACAATTTCATAACTAGCTGTCACCCACAACCGAAAGTCATTTCCTTATAGCAAACATAACATATTGGGCACTTGTAGTTCTCATTATGGCAACACTAGATCCTTCGTTATAAAAAATATTGTCATAAAATCGAAAGCCCTCTAGTTTTTACAGAACAGAAAAGCATTTACTAATAAATAACTCTCCATCTACTTCAGGCAAATGCTTGCCTAAACCATTTCCCTTTTTCAGCTACATTGCTGCTGGTTTAGCCTATGTAAAAATCCCCTACTGTTTATATTGGATGTATCTGAACAGATCCTTTTACTCTATTCACAAAGCAATGAACATGCAGTTGGCTAGTTTGTCCTAAAATACTCCAAATTACACAAGATCTGATAACCTTTTGAGATTACTTTTGAGTTGAAGATTAGTTAAATGAAGCACATACTTTCACCATTCATGCTGTGCTGCTAGTCAATTAGCATTCCAGGGAAGTCAAGGGAACATTTGGTTATACCTGAAATCTGGCAGCGGAATGCCTATAAAGCCTTTAATAAATGCTAACAACTCAGCAAATCAGATAGTGCAATTTTGATGTTCACTTAATTAGATGAGAAACAGAATTTCTGCTTTGGTTGCTCTTCGTAAGGTTTGTAAGCCAAGCATTTTAGCTAAGTTGGCTTCAGAAGCACACCATAAAAGCAATACGTTTCTCAGTTTCCCGGTGCCAGGCAGATAAGGTCAGACCTCGGAAGGGAATGCCCTACGCCACTGAATTTGAAGTTGTAGTTGGCAGCATTTGCTATCAGAATGCATTCTAAATCAGGGACATTTTTCAGGTGCAATAAGTGCTGCTCTGGTGATAATGTCTGAAAACCCAAAAGACTATTCGATCTTAAGAAAAAATCCACATCACCCCTAATAGCTGTTAGCTGGGAGGTAAGGGGCTTGTGTGCAAAAATGCTGTATTTCATCAGGATGCACTGGGTTGACATAGCTTTTATAAAATCCTGGTAAACAATACTGAGTCAAAGGGACTGAAAATCTTTTGGAGAACAGTGTATACATGGAACAGTGCAGTCTTAAGTATACGTTCTGATATATAGGTTAGGGTTTGATTTCCATGCTTCTCAGCTCCTGGCAACAGAGGATTTGGCAGTGTTTCCTGAGTGGAAACCATGCAAGTTTAGTAAAATGTTATTATAAAAATGCAAATTTGGAACTAGATTTGATTAATATTATCTGTAACTGACAGCGACAGCACGCTTCTCATTTTCTTTTTCAGTTATTATATCAAAGAACCTGTGCAACCTCTTCCCTTTCTTAATAAATACTGTTAAAATGCTACATACCTTTTCTTCATTGATAAATTTGTCATTTTAGGGCACTCCAATGTCAGAAATTCTTTGTTTGCCAGAAGGTTGCTTATAAGGACACTTAGAAAGAAATTACTTGATTATCAGAAAATCTGATCTACAACTTTGTTAAATTTTGATAGGACAGTTTATTGTGTAATGACCAAGATACCATCTTCAGAATTTTAGGACAAACTCAGTTCAAGCAGAGGATATTTTATTCTCTTGGTAATAACAAACTTGAGTTTTAACGTTTCAGAAATGTTACCGCCACCAGTTTCTTAGCTGCATTATATAGTCCAAACCTTAAGCCTTATATTTATTCTAATGAAATAAGGAAACTTATATTTGCATGAGAATTTGTAAATTGGTTCTATGTGCAAAAAATAAACAATGGAAAGAAGAGGAGATATCTTTAAGAAACAGTAGTTAAAAACCAGACAAACTCCACATTTAAGAACCTTGGGGTCTGCATTTTTACAAGTCAAATGCATCTTTACAAAAAAAAACCATTAGTTTTTCTCAAATTCATTGAAACAACTTTAACCTTTTAGAAATAAGACAAATACTTATAACAAGTAATTTGACAAAGATTCCTTTCCATTTTGCAAACACACTTAAAATACTCCCTTGTTCCTAACCAATGCCCTTTTGTTTCAAGGCCCTAAAAATGAGAAAAGAAAGACAGTACTTCCCAGGCTATTGTAGGCATTGGCAGCACGCTCACTAGCTCCTCGAAGGAGGTTTAAGAGTGAGCACCATTCTATCTTTATTAGGCTACAGTAGCAAATCATCCTTTGCCCATTGGATTTAGAAATAAGAATAAAGCCAGTGCTACTTTAAAAAGGACAAGTTCACACTTAAAAAACCCATAAAAACAGAACCAAGTCATATGATTGTAAGCACTTCCAATTAAATTAATACTCAACAAAAAACACAGTAGAGAGATCCGGCAGGAAGAAGGAGGGACATTTTTCAGAGTACTGCCATTGTCAAATGGCATACATACGTTCCAGTTTGCTGAAATAACCTACATTTACTTATTTATTTTTGTGTCAATCAGTCATACATACATACATACATACAAACAAATCGGAACAAATCTCACAGTCCTTATTTTGTCCTCTAACAAAATTCCCTTTGATGAAGGACTTCAGGAATTGGTTCAAATTCATTCTTATTTGTTATGTGTTTTTCTCAGGTAAAAACAAATAGCTTTGGTAACCCTTGGCTTTCCTATACAACCTCTGTTTACCACAGTTCCTTTGGTTGTATAATGTAGGTCCTCCACAGGGGTACCTCTCTGGCTTTCTGTCCTGTGTGATGCTGCATTTTATTTTATTGGTTAATACAATGAGTTGCCTTAAGGAAACATGGCAATGAACGTACAAGAAAGTGTGGCACACGTGAGGTTAATTGAGTTGACGTTGTAATAACCCTGATTCTAATGAACTAGTTTGGTGTCAAAAGGTCTGTCGTTATACAGAAATTCAGCTCTCACTAATGTGTCGCTACAATTAAGTTTTTCCAGAGCTTTAGAAATGTCAGGTCTCTGCAAAGTCCTTCCAGCACATTGAGCAAGAGGAAGAGTGAAGAGCAAGCACATGAAACAATCCTTCATTAATCCCACATGAGTAGGGAATTTGCATTGGTTCTCATAGTGCTAAACGTTGAGCTGTGTTAGATCTGACGGTTAGAGCTAGACGGATTTTGTGAGACTTAACCTTATACTAAAAGGACCTACTTGTTATAGATAGTAAGACTGAAGAATGTTAAAAGTGTAATACCTACCATGATAATGAGATCTAGAAGATTCCCAGGATTGCCTCTGGGTTAAATAATGCATAACAAAGAAAGATACTTCTTCAAATTTGGAAGCTCTGAGCAGGAGCTACCCTTCGCAGTCTTCAAAAAGCTTTGGGGCCTTTTCCCAAATTTTTCTTATTTTTGCCTAATTAATTAATTCCAGTTCTGTAAGTTGCAGTTTGCATTTAATATCACAATGTCTTTATGAATTCAGTTAAAGAGGATTTTGTGTATTAACCCTTACAACAAAAAGTTCAGTGAGAAACCTAAGAGGTGCAAGTCCTATGTAAACAAGGTAAGTTTGGAAATTAACGGAAGTCCACAAGAGACTTCTTCATTATTAAAAATGAACTCAAAGTAGGAGATATCCTGCATTGGATCTCTAGGACCAGTCTTTTCTTAAGGGTGGATGATTATCCAGCTCCAGAGCTCATTGCTACTGTAAGTATCGATAGACCTTAAAGCAGTGATTTCCAGAGTCTGCAACTACAACATGGCCATCTGAAGTAAGGGCCAGGCCTTGGGGACCATAGAGTGGGTCAGCAGAGGTGTTAATGTAGGATAAAAACGATCCACTTCCATCAAAAACCTTTGAGGGAGAAAAAGCACAGAATAAATGTTATGATTAAAAGAGAAAAACAGGGGACACAAGTCTGCTCTCAATTATACCATTATACTTCTAATTTCTGAAATGGTTGACATACACTAGAATAAACAAGGGCACAATCTGATCTGTTGTTCTCACAATATACGAGTTTATATACAAATGTATTTTCTTACTAAAAAGAACTAACTAAAGCTGCCAGGATCTTTGGCAAGAATTAAACACGCAATGAAATAATAATAAAAAGAGCACCTCATCTGTTCCTTGGTCTAAAAATAGCCAACTACATAAGGAACTCAACCAACACCTTGTTTTCCTAACAAATATTACTGCTGTGGCTAACATGACTCTTATGTTCCCACACAGAGAAAACCAGGAATTTGTTTACACTGTTGACAGTGGTTCCTGAGAACAACTCATAAGCAGTTCCCTCATTTTTATATTCAGTGCAAATGATACATTTAGTTATTAGATGTTCTTTGGCAAATAAGAAGACTTTATGATTAGCACTTGTTAAGATAAAAAGAGTGCAACTCTCATAACTTAGAAGCAGAATATTTTCTCAACATTTAAAAGAGATGATAAAAATCTGCTGCGTTTGCCTTCGGGGTCTATACAGATCATTTGCTTTTTCATATTTTCCACTGTATTTCCAATCTTTTGTTATGGTGATTATAAATTACTATCATCTCAGTAATGCTTGCAAGTGTCCTAAGTCATCAAATAGCTTTTGGGGAACTATTTGGAGACAAAAGCCTTGGTCGCAGTAACCATCGGAATTGGAAAGTCCAATGATCTGACACCACCAGTTCTAAAAGTGGACAGATCAGCAATGAAGCATATAAAAAACTGTGTTAGAAACCACATCACTTCTAATGCTCTCCTGTTTCTTGGAAAGTCTGAAGATTTCAGTGGCCAGAGTTATCAATCCATTAGCTTTCCTAGTCAAGCACCTTTGAAATACAGAAATTTCTACCTGTATTCGGCTGTTTCCCCAATCTGCTACGATAATATTTCCATTAGAATCTACAGCTACTCCAGTTGGTGCATTAAATTGTCCATTTCCTTCTCCATTTGATCCAAACTTCAGTATGAATTCTCCCTCCTGGTTAAATACCTGTATGGGTTAAAACAAAAACCTGAATATGGCATCATATCAGATATTAGCAATCTACTACTACCAGTTCGCCTGTTAACAACACTGGCAACTGCAGAGTTCCTAGGAACACCACACACACACTGAAGATGGCAGAAAAGGTGCCCATCTCTCCCTCTAGCTCCGTTACTCCATACAGTATTTCCCTTCTCACTTAAGAACTTATTCATCTCAGACATACAGGTGGAGGGCCCCAGGAACCCTCCTGCAGCTTGTGCATCTTGAATGAAGAAGTGCTGAGTGCAGGTACAGCACTGGGAGTCAGTGCTACAGAAACACAACTGAGCAGATGCACTCTTCTCTGACTAGCATAATCTATGGAATCATGGCAGGCAGATCTCTATATAGACAGTTCAGCAACTGAATTCTCTGGGATGGTAACAGGTTTAGACAGCAGAAAGATGGAAACGATCAATGACTATTCTGTCAGTGACCTGGATGCTCCCATGGGACCAAGTGAGGTACAGGATGTGTCATTTACATAGTGCCACAGCCATCTCTATTTATTTTGGTCCATCTCGGACTCAGGCCCAGCCATGCCCCAAGGTCCAACAGCATTCTTAGAGACCCGCTGTGGCTTGCACAAGAAAATGCAAAGACCTGACAAGTGTCAAGTGCACACTGAAGCGCTAAGAGGGTGGAAGATGTGAGGAAATCATACTATTCTTAAACACCCACAGTGGACAGAGAAAAAGCACTGGGGGAAGGAAAGTAATGAAGTACCAGGTTGGTGCCTCAGATGATGAAAGTAAGTAGAAAAAAAGTCAACTAATAAAAAAAAACCAACCATAGGCAAAGATGTATTGCTCCCTCCCTGGGTTGAAACGGACATGGTGAGTGACCAAATGAGAGAAAAGCCTACACTGAGTAGGATTTTCCATAGAAGATGCCTGAAAGAAGGAACACGCTTGAAGGGTAATGGGAGAGGGAGGATAATGCTGCTGAGTGAGGATGTTTAATTCAAGACACTGGTGGCAGGAACAGGCGTTGGCACCCATAAAAGTGAAATCTATTTATTTATTTATTTATTTTTAAATGTGTTTATTATTTAAAACAAAATTTACTCTCTCCTCTTTCCCCAGCATCACCCAAATTATAAATTACTCTCAAAAGTGTCAACAATTATCTGTACCAATTTAGAGAACACTAGAAAAATAAGAAGCTTTTCCAGTTAGTACCGAACTGTAACAAGTAACATTTTTATCCCATTGAGTCACACCAGAGACAGACGGGAACGCTCTGTTCTCATTAGGAATGCAATAATTATAAATTCACTAAGATGCCACACTTCTTACATCTCTTCATTTGCTTTTTTTCCATTTTAGTTTGCCCTTGTTTTTAACTCTCTCCAGGCATTCCTGTTACCACGGCAAGCCCTGCTGGTGGAAGGGTAATTTATGGAGTCATAGGCCTCCTGCTGCTAAACCACGTAAACAAGCTGCTTTAGGGCTCCTGCAGCAGTCTTGGTTTCTTTGTTGTAATCCAAACCACATGAGTTGCAACTTCCTCTCTAATTCCAAAAGGGTACAAGAGCAAGATCACTATTCAAAAGCTAGATGATTCAGCACTGCTCAGGACATGAAGGTGTCTATGCTCCGACAGTGATTTCCTATTTCAGGTGAACATACAGGATTTATCGTTTCAGGTATGAACACTGAAGAACTGGACTGAGGGTTCATCTTTGTGTTCAATCAGACCAGGCAGCCATTAGGTGAAATCCCAGGGATTTCACCGGTGCGTGGGACTGGCGCATGTGGCCTGAGAACCTGGGTAGGACAGCGTTCTGCTGCCCGTGTCCTCCTCCTCCTGCTGCTGCTGCATGTTGAGGGAGGGGAAAAGAGTGCAGGAAGTGACTGAAAGGGAATGTCACGGCCTGAAAACAAACACGCACAGGTAAGTAATTTCTGAAATGGTCTGTAGCTCCTTTATATACATTTTCCACCACATGACATCTCAACATGTATCCTTGTTTTGGTTTATAATTGGGACAAATATACCACCCTATCTTACCATGACTGTTTAACACGTCATGAGTTAGGACTTCCCATGGGTGTAAGGACTAGTGGCCAGTTCTGTCCAGTGCAGGAGGTACTGGATGAAAACTGATGGTCTTTGTTACACAGTTCTTAAGAGTATAGGGTTGTAAACAGATCCAGTAATCTTAAAGTTTATAGCTATGGAATTAAAGATTGTCAGGTATCTTTGTTATAATTTTATTGAACTAGAAACGTGAGAAGCTTTTACTGGGAAATTCAGGAGCAGTTACCAGACTTAAAATAGGAAAGAACATAGGGTAAATAACAGGTTTGGGAGAGCACTAATAAAAACAACTAAGCTGACATTATTTATCTCAGGTACAACTTCTGTTTAAGCAATTGAATTAGAGAACATTATAGTGGCACCAAAGGCAATGGATTGTATCTCCATTAAGCAATGTGCTGCGTGCAAAGGTCTCTGTGCAGTCCTTAAATCAGACCTCATACATATAGAGTGTGATCCCTTTGTTTTCAACAATACTTTATTTTCCCCAAGAAAGTACCATGATAAAATAAAAAGCATTCCAAGTTGCCATTAATGACAGTACCTTGACAGAATGGTTATGAAAATCTGTAATGATAATTTCATTGTTGCTGTTTACAGCTGCAAAATGAGGACCTGCAATGCAAAGAAAGAAAAAAATAAAAATAATAATACCACTAAAACAAAAAGTTTGCATAAATAAAAAAATATATTCAGATATTCAGCCTGCCAGAATATTCTATTTGGCTTCTGAGCAGTAATAGTGAAATTGTGAATACCAATTTCAAATTAAGAGTAATTTCATTTCATGTTTTAAAAAGGTCATCATGTCTTTCTGTAAACATAAATAGTTTCTTTTTCAACTAGTTGTCAGCTAGTGTTATCAGTAAGCATTGTTCATTCCTTCCTCTCTCATATACAGATGACGATGTAGATATTTATGTGCTTATTAACATGACAAAACATGTAGTGCTTAGGCATAAAGTTGTGTATACACTGGAAATAGTTCTCAAAAATGTTCATGTAAAGTCTCAATTGAAATCTACTATGCTTTCTGTGCTCGCTTCTCACAACCATTTGAGCAAATGACGTTTAAGATAAAAGTCACTTCAAAGGACACTGTCAGGGAAAAAAGTGCATTTTTTGCTTTACTTTGTGAATTGAACTACGTGCACAAACCAGAATAAAAAACAAACCGTAGCTTGAAAACAGGCAAGTACCTGAATCAAAATACTTGGTGCTATTTTGAGTTACTAAACAGATCAGAACTCGGTTTCGATTTTCACAGTAAATCAGTGTAAACTATAAAAAGGGTGAAAACCTTTACATGGAAAACATTTAAGTAACAAAAATTCACCTGTTTTATGTAGCCCACCACCAAGAAAAGGTGATACGTTTCTCAAATGCACTGTTACAGAGCTTTTGCACACTTATTTTCAGGAGGTATTCTTACAAATTGTAACATGAAAGAAACTGGACATACCCAGAAAATTTTGGTGATGCTTAGCTGTGTTAGAACCAAAACTCTCATAAATTATATATATATGGCACTTGTGCCATAAGACATTGCAAGAGATCTCAAGTACGATAAAAGCAGTTATACCATTGATGCTATTTCTCGTGCTGTGAACCAGTCAGAACATCAGACCAATCTATAACTACTTATTCAGAGTGACCCAACACCTGTAAAATGACCTGCAGATGTAATTTGGCATCGTCATTTCAAATTTTGAAAGGACAGCTACTCACTCAAAATATGTCAGTTGTTTTGGGTTTTTTTTTAAACTTAATTGCATGTTCTAATTGAAAGACACCATGTGCAAGCAGTCAGTTGAATATAAGTGGTAATTTCCCCAAACTGGCATTTTCCGTTTGTATAACTGTGTCTTCCTGATCTCGATCTTAACGCTATCCCATTACACTCATCTTCTAATGGGAATATACCACTTAGGGCATTGGTTAACGTGTATCTGATCATTGGAAACATAAAGCACAGTGTTTGAGTTGATTATCATGAACAGCTGAGTGTAGGCATTACAAAGCATTTATAAAATGCTAGTTAAGGCCAGTCTTTCTTGGGTCACTGATCTGAAATGCTTCCAGGCACAGAGAGGTAGATAAAACAATCTGGTTACAGCTACATTTGCAGAACAGATGTTGCAGTCTTCCTGACCAATTAAACAAATGGTGAAGTGAATAATAGCTCTATGTTAGTAGAGTTTCCCCAGGACAAACGAGTAGGATATAGCGTCTTCAACATGCTCAAACATCATGCAAATGTGAGCAGAAGAGGCAAGAAAAGGGGATTTACATATTACCATCAAGTGTACCTGCAAACTGCTTGTCACCATTTCCTCGACTACCGAACCTGGTGACTATTTTCCCATTTGGCTGGAAGATGAAGACGCAGCATGCTTTATTGTCCACTACAATGATGTGTCCATTACGATCCACAGAAACACCTTTAGGGCCCATGAGCTTTCCAGACCCGATTTTGGCCTAAAAGGGAAAACACAAAACAGGAAAATATGTTGGCATGATAGACATTAGTATAGTTCAAAGATTGCATTACAAGCACACAGCAGGACAGAGAGACATTTTTGCCATCAAAAGTTTCCCAGAGGGAAGTGATTGTTTTTATCAGCTCTTATTGTGCATGTCATAATTCTTTCTTCAACTGAAAATAAAGACTACTTTCTGTATATCCTTTGTAGAGTGGAAAATCTGGCACCTCAGTAACAAATATACAACTCATGAGAAACACAATCATCAGATTTGTATGTCCTGATAAACTATCGCATCTGTCAGAAACCATCACAAATAGCTGTATAGCCAGAACTAGTGTCCCAGCAGGACAGGCAGACAGGGATAAAGGACTTCTGCCTCCTATTGCATACTATTGCTGAGCCCAACAACCGCCTGGTTATGGACAGGGAAACATGCCTTTAGCACTGCCTACTGAGTGCCTGAGCAGTCAGAGCTCACTCTTGGAGCATCAGAGCTGAGGGGGATGTAGGCTATGATGTCCTGTGAGACACCACGCAGCTTCTGAGTGCTCTTGGAAAGAATTTGAGCAGAGCTAAAGCTCAAGCCAACCTCTATATCTTCCACCAGATCCACATGAGGTTGCTTCACTTGCTGCTTAGACAGTCCTTTGCTGAAACCCGCAAAGGAGATAGGATCGTGCCCCGAAACAGCGAATACAGTAGTATTTAAAACACTAAACAAATAAAAGCTTGCTCCTGTCTTATGTAAATAAAATTATTTCCATAATTTTAAAAAGGCCTTGTGACTACTAAAAACATCTGCGAGCATGATCGGCAACAGGAGGGGAACTGTATACAATATTCCATATTGTATCGATGGAAAAACCTTCAGTGGAGATGAGGTGGAACTCACACAGTGTGAATTATTTGGAAAGGCTAGAGAGCTGTCAAATCAGAAAACATTAGAACCATTCTTTAGTCGGATCAAAAAGAAAGGGATCTAAGAAGCAGATCTAAGCAACAGCATCCCATCCAGCCCAGAGCAAGCAGAAATTCAGGCAAAGCCTTCAAAGAAACCCATAAGCTACTTGGTCACATACCTAGAAAGATTCTAGGATCACCTTGTAACCCATTTCAAATTTTTCACCGTCCTGCTCTTTTTTCCAGGCAGAGATTCTAGAAACTGGTTTAATCTACATAAAATCAGTTGAGTTTTGACCTTTCATTTTAAAAAGGTTATAAAAATACCACCTAATTGTTTGGGGGTTTTGCTGTTGGTATGCAGCAACGTGCTTTCTGGGTTTGGTTGGTTTTTTAAAAAATGATGGACAGATTTGGAAGCAGTTGGTTCCAAAAGTCGGGTCTCCTGCCAGCCTCTTTACTGCGCTGGACACGCAATCCACCCAACAGACTGTGTTGAAATTAAACAACCCAGAACTTTCAGATCCTGTAGTAATTTGTGCGAGACACATCCTACAAACTGAGGTCTATCTCTGAGGTGGAGAACATAATTTCCTGTTCCAAACGGAATTTAAATGAAACAGATACTAAGATATTCGTCATCTTTATGAAACGAGCATTTTTCACCTCGTTGCCTTTGCAGGGTGGGACAGATCACCGCCTAGAACAAGCAATGCTTCTGACTTCTCTGCCCCTCTCCCCTCCCTCCTGCAAGTGGTGAGGAGTAGCTGAAGCTCTGTTAGCCTGTGACTAACTCTGTGACTAACTATCAAGGTGGGACAGATTACAGGGCATGGAGATGATCCATTACCTAACTCATTTCTCTTAATTCCCCAGTGTTTTCAAAGCAAACAACCATGTTAGTATCTGAAGGAGCCCAACTATCCTTAGTAAGCTCCATGCTCGTATTCCACAGCACATTCCCATGGGTGGGGTTGCAGGTAAAAATAGGAGCCATCCCAAAAGAAAGCCATCTAGGTTCCCTGAGGCTGTCTGGTACAAAGTCACCAGCATTACTACACAACCGCTTTCAGTTCAAATAAAGAAAACTCCAGGGAGTAAATCTTGCAGCTTCAAGACTATGTTTAGCTAACATGCAATGATCATGTGTCTGTTTTATGTTCAAGTACATTTGCTGTTTGAAATTGCTAAATATTTAGTCAAAAAACCAGCTAATTAAATCATGCTAAAATATCCCCAGGGAAAACTACTAAAAATGACTTTGTGTTCACCAGGGAAAAGATAGGAGCGTACAAAATGTATTCAGGTTTGCATAACGACAAAACAGGAAAAACATAAACCAAACGCAAATCAGTAGAAGTATTTCCTTTGGGGTGATTAAATCATATTCCCTTCTTTCCTCTGGGATGCCCGTGTGTTTGTCTGCTTGTGCATTGCACCACCTCCTTACCATCTTTCCAGGATTCCTACGGAAAAATGACTCAGATTCATGAGTACAGTGTCTTCCTGCCCATATAAATATGTACAAAAAAAATCAGGAATAAATCACATACTATACTAATGGGCACTCAGTGCTGAGAAGAGTAATAAAAATCACTATTCTTGGGCCAGGGTTTAAAATATAATTTGCAGGCAGCAATAAATTATGCCCAGCTAGAGTTTGCAGTGCTTTTTAGTTAAAATCTCTGTTTCCACTTTAGATCAGAATATGCTGATGACACATTACTGAGTCCGGCTGAACATGTGCTGTGTATATTTTTATTTTGGAAGGTTTCTTGGAATTATAGGTTTGATTATTTAGAACAGAACATTATGAAACCCAGTCACTCCTGTTAAGTGTATGAATGGAAGTATTTTCAGATTTTTCTGCCATTAGAAATGAATAAAGTATAATGAATCATCTGAAACCTTAATACAAATAATGTGTTTAATTGAATTCAGTCAAGGACATTATGTCCCTTATTTTACAGGCTCGTATGAATTTAGACTGGTTTTCAAATATGTGTTTATAAAGTCACCCTACCCGGGTGGAAAATATTCTGCTGTGGGATATGTTTAACTCTAAGTTTAACTCTACCAATCTTGTCGCTGTCTGAAAGGTTCACAATTATCAGGAATTAATTTACAGACTTTCACCATACCTTCTTTTTCTGTTTGAGAACTTCCCCAATATGGAGACACGGCTTTGCCACACATTTCAATGTCACACAATAAATGGATTTATCATTCATGTCACTGTCTTAATTCAATTGTGACCACTTAACCACACTTCACAGAACTATTCCTATCTGAACATGTGACCAGCTTCAAGCAGCTTCCTTCTTAATTATTCTAACAAGACACAAAAAAAAAAAAAGTCTGACAGATAAAATGTTTCCTTCCATCTTTTCCCACTCATCTAAACTTGATCTTGACTTGCAGCCCTGTTTGGCGGATCACAAGCTATCTTAGATACAGCCCCTCAAGACTAGAAAGTAGTTCTCTCCTCAGAGGAACCAAGAATCATTCTCTTGGCTCTGTTCTCCAGTTCCATCACTAGGTTTGAACACTACCACTGGCGCTGAAGCTGATACTGCTGCTTTGGCAGGCATTTTCTCCTTAGCCTAGGAGTATGTCTTCTCTAACAGTTTTCTTAAGCAATTTCAGAGTAACTTACAGAGGAAGCCAGCACTGTTATCTGCCTTGTACAGATGAGGAAAACAAAGCACTGGGAAGTGAAATGGAAGATCATTAGTCACCTGTGAGACTCGAGGCATAGCCAGAAACAGAAGCCCCGGTTCCTAAGACCCTGTCTGAGGCTTTAAGGTTCACAGGATAATACAACCTTTCATTTTAAGAGACTCGTGTTCTGGTATAACCTTAGATTAGGGTTTGTCCACCTCTGCATTATGCAAGTTTTACAGCCTTAGGAGAACGGAGCTCTGTCCCTGTTGCTACCAGCGACTGAGGAAGGTGACACTTTTCTGCCTGGCAGTGGAGGTTGCTGGGGTGAGTCAGCCCAGTGCTGTAATCGGGGAGATGCTTGGGCCTGGCTCCAGAGGAAATTTGCCTTCTGGCTCACATGACTATTAAAACACCACTAAGGAAGAGTAAATGTAAGTAAATACAGAAAGAAGGGGACAACACCAAAAAAAGTTAGATTACAGACCCCCAATAACGCTGAGGTAACAACTAGCAGACCACCTGCATCAGAGATCATGTACAATGACTTGCAGGCACAGTCATTTGAAGGGAAACACCATTATCCCTTTATCTATCTCTCTGTGTATCTTAGCCTTCTTATTTTACTCCTATTAAAGGGATCAGAGTTGCTATGAAAATAAGAGGTCTGCTTTTGTCAGAGCTTCTTATTTGTGAAAGACAAAGCCCCTCTAAGAATTACCATTGCCAGCACACAAAAAATTACAAGGCTTTGCCCAGATTCCCACAGGCTAGATCTGTCATATCCATGACCCGTGCTTCAACTGTACGACTGTGCCTGCCCTCCATATATAAAATGCTTCTACAAACATTTGTATATTTTTCTCTCATAAATATAGCCTGTTGCATTCAACCTAAAAATAGGATTTTATATCTTTGATGTTTCATCTCTCATTTTATCAGTCTACTCCCAAGAACTATAAAGTCCGATGCATTAACTTGTATTAACCACACAAACATTGCCAATTTTACATATCTCTTGCAATCCAACAAAATCATTGACTAAAACCAAAGCTAGGCTCTATGTCAGAGGAACTACCTTAGTAATTAATTTTTTTTAATACCTTTCTCTCTGCTGGTAGTGTACAGCACATAGGGTCCTGGCTCCTGCAGAGCTGTGGCTTTTACCTCCAGAGCTGGCACCATCCGAAGTGCTGGATTTACAGCACGTCTTGAGAAGGAAGAAAAACGAGCCCGCCCATGCTCTGTGTCCAGATCATGCCAGTTCACATTAAAGATGTTAATAATTATTTAAAACACACTTAGGTTACTCAGAGTATTTGGATTCTTAACTAAATTACATCTTTCCTTGGTTTTGTTCCGCTGTCTTCGTTTCATTCAAGGACTTCAGCCAAAACCCAGGTTTTCCTGTGTAACTGTACATTTTCAAAACTACTTGACAAGGAAAATCACATACTCTCTGTAAATGCAAGTAATTTAGATTATTTAACACTTGCATTGCACATGAGTATTGTTTTATTTTAGCTTCGAGTCTACACAGGACCTGGATACTCTTAAAAACATCCACGTATCTGTTTCCCAGATGGAGGTCACTGAGGACTACGCAAGCACAAGAGCCTATTTGCTATAGCATCATCTCTTTGCAAAGGCTACTTCAAGAAAGGCCATTTCTTGGTATACATGTGAGCAGCTCAGGACCTGAGCTTTTTGGTCAATAGGCTGCCAGAAAATTAGCCAAACAGGAAATTTCTCTCCATACATGAATTATACATTTGATTTGCTGACACACATGGAATAAGTAGATTAAGTCATCATCAGTCTGCTACCTTATTTTTCTCCTCCCTATGTCACTGAAGAGCCCCATGTCCTCCTCATCATTTTTTATGTCTGTGTGTATATACATATATGCACACACCTTTCTGTATAATCAGAATACTAATGATATGAAGGTTGTTGAGCTAGTCCAACGAGACTTGATTACATTAGCTATCCTTGACTATATGGAAAGCCATCCAAGCACCTAATGTGTGGAACTGTAACATGGAACATACTGTCTCTATTTGGTACAACATTAGCATCACAGCTGTGACCTCTTCCTATTAATTATACAACATGGCTGTGTCATGGGTTTCCACATCACGACAATGGAATTTGGACTAAGTTACAACCAAACTATGCAGTTTCTTGACAAAAAAACCCACATTACTTTGCATTCCTTTGTAAGACAACGCTCGTGAGAGTCCACATGGTAATGTGTACCTTAAATTTTCCATCTGATGAGAATATGCTAACCCATTTGTTATCATAATCTGCAATAATGATGTCACCACTGGGATGCACAGCCACTCCTGTTGGCCGCTGCAACTGGCCGGGAGACCTTCCTCGTATGCCAAAACGGCTTTTGAACTGACCATCATTGGAAAATATCTGTAACAGAAAACATTCATTGTGAAATTAAGTCTGCATTATAACATCATCTATTTCTCGGAGCTTAGATTTTAGCAAGTCACTAATGAACACTATAGTCAGGAAGAGAGTTAGGAACATGAAGCACTTTTGCACGGTCCATATTTGAAAGTGATATGCCTAATTTAAGAAGGGGCTTCCACCTGGAGCCTAATTTCAAAATAAAGAAGTTCTCTGCACTTACATTGCACAGTTTCTTCAGTGATCTTAAAGTAATTTACAAACATTACTGAATTAAGCCTCACAATATCCCTCTCAGCTGGAAGGAAGTGGTATTATTCCCCTATTAGAAATGAGGAAACTGAGGCACTGAGTGACTTGGCCATAGTCAAACACTAAGTCTGTAGAAAAGGTAGGAACAGAAGCTAAAAGAGAATTTCAAAATTGAATTGAATTGACTTAGGGATAAGTACCAGGCCATTTCCTGAGAGATGCTTTAGCCGTACAAAATTCAGTCCGCTGGTTGTGTCCCCAAGCCAGGTAATTAGACACTGAATTTCCTCTAAGTGGCTGCAAATTACCAAGTGTGAGGGTGCTGATGAATATTTGACTCTGTCTCTTTGAAAAGGCCTGGAAACGAGTTCTTACTGCATGTGGCTTGCTGGTTCTCACATACTGAAGAACAAGCCACACACTGCTGCCTTGTTCATTGCTACCACATGGGCAGACTGAAGAGTGATGACAAATTGTTAATGGTAAAAAAAGATACATGGCAACCAAAAGAAAAAACACAGCTTGATTTTCACACAGGTTACAGAAGCCAAGAAATCACAGGTGTCGGGGTGCTACCACAGAAAAGATTTGATCATGATATCAGAAAGAAAAGTGAATTAAGTAGACTAAAAGCCATTTGAAAACTACATCTACATGTTTATTTTTGTACTTGTATTTGCTTAAGAAATTATATTTGTGGCACCTTGCTCTACATTTATATTTGGAATTACGGAGTGATAAATTTACAATGTAAAATGATATTTACAAAAAGGCATTTTTCCAGATTACTGTACCACTTGTTTTCTTCATTCATTGCCAAACATCATAATGAAGGGAAATAAACTCTGATATACATACTAGATATAGTGTAGATCTGAAAAAGATAGCTGCAGGTCAAGAAGATGGAATGATAATGGACGATAAACAAGTTGAACTTCCTCCGTATTCTCTGTATCTGCTTGAATTGTACAAAACGTGTCTTTCCTGAAGTATAAAGAAGGCAGAGGGGTGGGGGTGGGGAGAAAAATAGTGGAAGCGGCATATCATCATACCTGCACACACTGGTTGTTACTGTCTGCTATTAATATTTTTCCATTTGTAGATGCAGCTACACCTTGAAGATTTGTAAATTCCCCTTTGTTTCTTCCTTTGGTGCCTAAAATTGAGCACAAAGTACATAAGGAATCAGGTTAGACAGGACTAATCAGTTAGGAACTAAATGCCAACACGTGCATGTATTACATCCTTGATCTATAGATTTCTGTTTTGAAGAGTTCTTATCACGGTTACAACTTCAAAGAATGATCTCAGTTACAGATCCACAATTCTAAGTAAGAGAAGGGATTGTTCTTACTCTTTGACACGTATGCCATCTAAGCCCCCATCGATGTAATTACCTCTTTGACATTCACAGATCAAAGTGTTCATGATTTGCCTCTTGCATGAGGTAACAAGTAAAATATTTCTTCATATGTGATGGACTTTTCTTAAATTGCAGATTTTTATTCAACTGAGAAGAGAATGACAGAGCGGTACTGCGGGAACGTACAGACAGAGGCTAAGATAAGAACCTAGACAGATCACAGGATTTTAGTACATTTAGCTAAATCTCCTCAGTGAAGTCACAAAATTGAGATAAAACATATCAGTGATCACTTTGGATGGGGCTATTTCAAAACAGGAAAGTTTCCTATTCACTCATACACAGTTCTCAGGCATAGGCTTTAAAAATTCCCTTAGAAGGGAAACTCAGATGAAGAATTGCTTTTGAATGACCGGGACGTGTGGGCCATGAAGACCAACACCTGGAGACTGAATGCTTCTGCAAAGGCCTGCATTAGACTGTTCTAATAAAGGAGTTCACACACACACACAGAGGTCCCATTTTACCCAGAACAAATGCAATAGTGACTTACACAGAACTGTAAGTCTTTTTCCCCAGTGGCTTAAGGCGATAAGGAGCTGTAAAATGTCAAATTTTCACAAAAGTTCATTACGTTTAGATGCCTCATTACTTAGATGTTTGTTCTGAGACATTCTGAGGAGAGTCACGCAGCAAACTGATGTCTTTAAAAGGTCAGCCCTAAAGAGCCTGGTCCAAATTACACCTGGAGCACAGGAACAGTATCCAAATTCCTGCTTTGTTTGTAAAGGAAGCTCAGGGGTCTTTAGACAAGACCGCAATTATGATCTTGGACCCTAAGGTTATTCAGAATGAATTAATTTTGAAACAAAAAGACTCTATAAGCTGTTCTTTCCAAGACTTGGACGCAGCACTATTTTTCCTGCTGAAGTATTTTTATATGCATTCACTGGCTGCATATCAGATACTAATTGGTTTCAATATACGGTTTTAACTGAAAAACTTGCATTTAATTTTACTCCAAAATATCCATGAGCTCAGTGATTGAAACTGTTCTGACTGTGATGCCCAATACAAGACATACATATTAGCTCTAATTTGTATTTAGCTTTCATTAGGGGTGCGTATGCTCTTAACAACCCTTCTTTCTGCTGTGATTATGGCCGTGGGATGCATATTTCCTGTCTCTGGCTAACAAGTAACATTTAATTCCTCTGCACTTGGTGCTGTGAGCATGTCCTTCTGTTTCAAGGCTTGTTTTTTTGAACTCCGTATGCTCCATCCACTAAACAAGGCAAATACTTCTCAATTTTTGTACTGCAAGAGGAAAGTACATATTCAGGGAATAGTGAGTTACACACCAATTACATTACCCACACTTGAGCCATTTCTGTGTATTCTTTTAATGAGCAGTGCCTGAGGGATGCATGCAGTAATTTTTTTCCACCATATGCTAATGATAAGTTTCCTTGTTGCTTTTTAGCCAAAGAGAATGGATGAAAAGGGAGAAACATTCCTTTTACTACTGAGAGTAAAGGGAAAACATTTGTTAGAAAAGAGGAGGCGTAAGCTAGAGCATCTGGAACCAACTAGCACAAACTTTATGGAATGTATGCTCTTTACCCTTAGAAAAATGTTCTTGAAAGTCAAGGAATTTAATTTTTAAAGATAAGAGGGACCTATGTAAAGAGTTACTCTGAATGTTCTTCAGTGGGACCTCGCCTCGTAAACATACATCAAAGGAAAAAATAGAAGAAATTACCCATGAATGCCATAGTCACATTTCACAGTAAGTTTAAGAAATAGTGATTTATTAGCAAGCATGCAGATGAAATTCAGCTCCATGCAACAGCTTTACACATAGCGCTTTGCAGCTACTAAACCCATCGCATAGGTTCTAATTTGCACACAGGCCTTTATACAGTCCCCTTCCCAGTGCCACAAATTTCTCTGAAGAAGAAAGCTGTGGTTAGTGAAACACAGCTTATTTCCTAAGTTATGTTCAAGAGGAAAACAGGTAACTAAACTTTCTGAGTTGAATAATTCACTGTGCCAGCAAAGATCTGAATCCAAGCATAAGCAGCGGCAGCAGTTCAAATGATGAGAGGAAAATAAAGTATGTCAGCCTCTGGAAAAGCAGGATCCTGCAACTGACTCTGTAATTCCAAGGGATTGATAGCTCCTTCCTGTAAGTAGAGATTCCTGCCTTATAAGCATACCTGCCTGAGAGAGAGTCTTCAGCGAATCTTTTGCTGCAAGATACCACCCTTCTGTATCACAGCACCCCATGCTTTGTCTTCTCTCAGTCATGGGCTGTCACCCATTGCTCCTTCGCAGGGAGGCACCAACATTTCAAATGCACAGGGCTGGAACCAGAGGACGGTTGTGGGATCCTTGTTCCAGTGTTTCCAAGCAGCCTTGGTTTAGAGATGAAAGCTGCCTCTCTTTGCCCTGCCTTACCTCCCCACTGTTCTGAGCTATAGAGGAAAGGACGGACATTTTACTGCAACTTCTGTGGCAAGCTGCTGGGGATTGGGAGAGGACAGCAGAGTTTTCAAAAGGGGAGGCTGAAGAGAATTATTAGGAAGCAGATCTGTGGCCTGTGGAATAGCTCCTTTTATATCATCTTTGTATGCAGATAATAAACAATCAGAATTGCCTTAGCCCTATATAATTCCTTCTGGTATTACTGAGCGTAGCCTGCACAAACCCATTAATTTAGCTTTGACGATATGCTTTCAGCATTTTCAGCTCAAGACAATCTAGCATACATAAAATGCTTCATAATTTAAATCTTTTACTCAATAGAGGCCAGATTGACTCTCATCAAAAAGAAGGAAAAAAACATAATCTAAAAGCCCATTGACATCACAGGAGATATTAAAAATTACATCACGTAACTGCAATAAGAAGCTGCTCTGTAAGTGCTGGACATCTGGACAGACCTGTTGTACAATGTACATTTTTGATGCTCATAGTAATAGAAGGAGCGTTTTTTGCTTTCTAAGTTTTACTAATATGAATAATAACCTCCCTTCTTGCTAACCTAGATTTATCGTCTTCCTCAAACACAAAGAAAAACCATGTCACGGCCCCCAGGAGAAAGGGAATGGACTGAGAGAGACAAAAACCCTGCAAAAAGATTACAGATTAATGGGGAGACTTCAGAGGTTGCAAGTAGCCATAACATGTTGCGTAAGTACCATTTCTTTCCTGCCTACAACACTTCAAATACTTCTTCGTGTTCTATATGTGGTACTGAAAAAAAGGATAGAACTACACAGCATGGAAAGGTCTACATACATACTGCATAGACAGGTATCAAGGAGTTGTTTTCCTGTTCCCTAGCTTTGCTTCTTTTTTCTTCACAGCGCCAAAAGATATTTAGTCAAACCTTACACATTATGAAGATGTGATGCCCCCTCTCATAACAGATACAGCTGAAACACAGAAGACTCTGTAGTAAAACCGCACTGAATCAGATTGTTAACAAGCTATGTGCTTATTGTAAAATAAATGTCACGTGTTTCTAAATCCAAGTTCCCATGCAAATCTCTAAGTTTTAAAATCAATCAGTCTGTTGGATGAAGGCACACAATGTTTGTAACCTTTGAAGAGGAATGAATAATTCAGTAGGAACTCTGGCAGACACTCCCACACACTGTTGGTAGCGAAGTTTGGGCTGATTTGTGTTAATGTGCTTTACACAGCATCTGTCCCTAAAAGCTTGGCCAAGACCACCTCCAAGCCTTGCTTGTGCAGCAGAACCCCTGCTCCCACAGTTAGGTATGCACAAATCCAAGGGGTAGGTGCACCTCGGGAGCAGTCTGTTGCTGGTACAGTAGCAAAACCCCGAATGACATGAGTCAAACCAAGACCGGGTCTCTGTCATCAGGACATAAGACCCACAGTGTGGATTTTGCCAGCAGTGTGATATCAGAGTTCTTCAGCCCCTGTCCAATACAGGTATGACTGCAAAACTATGCAATATAGGCCTGGCTAAATTTCACACTGGCCATTACAAACTCATAAAGAGTTCATGAAAAGCCTTAGAGGGATTTGAGCTAATAAACTGGAAAATGTAATTCTATTTTCCCATTACTATGTGTTCTTATTTCTACAGAAATGTAAATTCTGTATAGAAAACATCTTGCTATTTCATACTACTTATTAACGGGTTTATTCCAGAGTTCTGAAATACAGAATGAAGAACAACTGATTAAAGTGTGTCAGAGGGGCCTCTGCATTTCACATATCATACTTCTGCACTGCATGGAACAACTACACATGCACACCCCTTCCTCCTCCAGTGCCCTTAGCCAGGCTGTAATTTGGCCAGGACAGGACCTTGCTGGAAAGGCAGAGAAGGGATGGGGGAATGGGAGGAAGCAAATGCTGCTTGCTACAGGGAGAAGGTTCCTCTGGACCATCCATACAAGGGGGTTAACTGCAGTTGGAAAAATATATGGTTTTTCAAGGAGATGTGAACCCATATAATCCGCTTGTATTTTTGTAAAGCTCAGAAAGTATGCATCTGTAGGCAGCCTTGCTCCTTTCAAACAGGACAATCCAATAGAGAGTTTCAGGCAGAGGCCTTCAGAGAAAATTACAGAAGAAACACCTGATCAAGAATCCCTTTGCTCCTCCTAAGCCTCTTTTAAACTGCACTAAAGCTATTATTACGCAGGCCTTGTTCATGAATTTTCATGCGAAATAAATGCACAATAAGGCTCCTGTTTGCTTTCAGCATTGATAACAGACCAGAAGATGATATCTACACCTAGTAAGGAGGTTGACAGAAGGTACTGTTAAAGGCACTTTTTTTTTTTAAATCAGAGTGAATTACACACATTAAATGTACCAGCTAAACTTAGATGCTGTGTTACACGACTGAACAGACAACTAAACACAGTCTGAGGAAAAGGAAAATTGAACTTGCTAGCAGAGAGCCAACTCTCCATCTGGCTGTATCTGATGCCAATCCCAAGTATAAATAAATGAAGAGAAAAAGCAGCTGAAGTGGGAAATAGCACCACTATGGCTAAACAGTGTCAAAGAACCCAGTCATGAAAAGTTCCAGAAGAGAAAAAATATCAAGGCATATGGCATAGAATGGCAGAGCTAGAGCGCAATATGGGGTCCTGGACAGAGTAGCTAACTGATGCCACCCATGGCTCTTAACCCTCCTTTGGAGGACATGGGAGAGGTTTTCCAGGGAAGGTGGAAGTGACTGACACTGTGAACATCCCTCACCTCCATTTACCTCTGCTCAGCACGGGTCTAAGGCACAAAAGCAAGGTAACGGAAAAGAGCCTTCCCTCTCTTTTGTGCTTCCTACTACTTGTAGAGGTGGCAAAAGACCTTGTGCAATGATTATTTTCTGGGTATCATAAGCGCATTTTTGTTTTCATTTGTATAAACTAAGTACATGCTACACCAATACCGCATGGATACACCCTCAGAGGTCACACCTGTTTAAAAACAATTAAAAAAGGGTAAGGATATAAATTATTGAGAGAAAAGGAGGAAGCAAGAAATACTCTGTTATTGTAAATAATGAATTACACGAATGTATGAATGTGTAGTCAATAGTTTGACCTTAAAATGTCTGAATAGAACCACATGTCATTTTAAAAGCCATGAATAACACAGAATTGGCAAGAGATACAATGCACAATTCCCATGAACAAAAGCACTTAACTGTCCTAATGTTGCATTAATGTTATCTCTGTTAATAGAACAATCTCCTGCTAGGAGCTAATCAATTTACTTGTACATAAAAGCCCATATATCAGCATATATACAATAGCATACCCTGTGTACTTGGATGCCCATAGGAATATTGCAATACGGTTCTCCAACACAGCTGGATGAGCTTCTGGCAGCCCAAATATAAGATTTATCTTGCCCAGTTTAAAATAAAAATCCAGATTTGGCTGGGGCTATCAGAGGAATTCAACAATGGGTTCAAAATAGAGATATGCAGTCGTGTTGGACAACAGCAATAAACTTCATTTTACATTACCTCATCAACTGAACCAAACTTTAACTTTTCGAAGTGAGGTGAAACTGGAACTAAAAAAAACTCTTAAATCCAAAGGCAATCGCTGTGAAAATGTTAGAAGTTTTACCTGTCTTCATTAATTTTGGATATTTGCAAGAGCGTAAAAAGCTAGAGCATTATAGCTGCAACGGCTTAAGAGACCATTCAGACAATGCATACCTAAGCCCACAGAAGCCCAGAGGGACATCTCTAAGTAGGGTCACTCTGCGAAATGAGTGGCTGAGAACTGAACATGTAATAGGATGAAGTATTACTCTCAGCTCAATTTTTCAATGTAATAGCCATGTATCCTGAATGTGGACAC
This sequence comes from Larus michahellis, assembly GCF_964199755.1. Taxonomy (NCBI): domain Eukaryota; kingdom Metazoa; phylum Chordata; class Aves; order Charadriiformes; family Laridae; genus Larus; species Larus michahellis. The sequence goes on along the minus strand of NC_133900.1, from coordinate 38,939,163 downwards.
TCCCGAGAGGTTTCATCAAGCAAAAGCTCCAAGACATGCATAGCTCTTATTCTAATATTTTCTCTTCTTTTTTTAGGGGGATAGAGTGGTGAAGAAGGGGAAGAGGCAGAACTGAAAAATAAAGCACATGGTCATGACTGCATCACAAAAGAAAGGGCACTGCACTTTTTGGAAAACATTTAAGACTTCTAGAGTTTATGGTGTATTGGAGAGAACAGTTAAAAAAAAAATCAAACACCACCATCAAAACCGAAACTGGAGCCATACCACTATTTGGTAGTCAGGATAGAAACTGCTCGCTAGAAGCAAGGGATACAGAATCAGAAATTACAAGCTGAAATCACTTCAATCCATACCAAATGTTTTTAAATAAGAATATTAACAGTTTTAAAATAATTTCATGACTTTTTTTCCGCCTTTCTTTTTTTTTAAGTATTTGGAGCTACGATTTCCACATTGGGACAAATTAGTGCTTGATATATGTGAACGAGAGGGCTTAGCATTCAGTGAAGGTGTCAGCCACAACATCCTTCTCCTACCTGCTACAGACCCACAGAGACTCCTTTTGCCTGAATCTGTCCATCCAACCCCTTCTCTGTCTAGCTTATAACATATCACAACCATTCCAGAAGAGATTAGAGAGATGTTTTCTTTCTAGACAGGGCTCAGACATTATTCTTAACTGGTTTGTTTAATCCAGTCCCAAAATAGAGCCCAAAAAAGATCTAGGCTACATTTATACATACCCTCTGCCACACTTAACCGGTACCAGCAGCAAATCTGCATTTGGGAAGAGCCACAAGTCCCTTTCTATTGCAGCAGGAGCCTGAGGCTGGTCACTCTGCCCTGTGCAAGGGCTTCTCTCCCCATGGGATTGCTAACAGGGGCTCTGCTGGTGGTGACTACAGCAATAGCTTCTGCAGCAAGAACACCCTCCTACTAGAGGAAGGGCTGTGTGTGAGTACTAATTTAACGAAGGTTGTTTACTAACTTTGGACAATAAAGCATGGTTACTGCTGAGTAGGGCTGGCTCGACTTCAGTATGAATTGCTCTTCGTTGTATTTCTAACTTTTGACTCAGCAGTCACCATAAAACTTAGCCTTAGCGACAGTAAAAGTGGATATCATTGCCTCTGTAAAAAATGCTTTGAGTTGTTATATTTATGGCGTCGTTTATCTGACGAGGAAATGCAATGGCCATCTGGGAAAGGCTGGTCATTTTATGAGTAGCTCCATCAAAAGCTTATATTGTACTGTCTGATCAGAAAGCAAAGCATGCTTGCTGAATACGTTTTCTGATATAAAACCATTATGCTATTGCATGTACTCTTTATCACAGCAAGGAATCTACTAGAAATACTGATGGATGAGAAAGCAGACGGACAGGGCCAACCAACTGACAAATGGTGTCTAGATGAATTTTCAATAGAATTACTTAAAAATCCTCCAGGATTAACCACCATCCCTTCTCTGCTACAAAGGGGAAAGCCACCTTGCCAACTGGTTGTCAAACTTGGTAACACATACTGCCGAAATCCCGACTTGTACATATTAAGAATTAACTTGCTTTTTTCTTTAGTTGTACAAAGTGAAAAGTATTTTCTAATTATATAAGCAGACATTATAAAAATACAATAAATACAGACTTCAAAAATTATAATTATTATTATGTAGCTTAAAAACAAAGTACATCAAAAGATCTGAAAAAAATTCACAGTAAATGACACCAAGATGTTATATTTTTACCAAGCATTAGAAGTTCACAGATTTAGAGATAACATTACACTACACAAAGAAACAAACATATTTAGATATTGGTGAAAAAAAGAAAATAAAGGAAATCGTAATTTTGTCCTATGCTGACATAATGAAATAACTATATATGACCACAGGATCTAGCACGTATAGTTCCAGGTTAATTAATTAAATTAATCTTTAGGGCAATAGTTTCAGAGAAGCAGTCCTCCTACTACCCTTCTTGCCGTGCAACTTTTTAAAGAAGAAATTTAATGCAATCGGAAGCATCAATCGTACTATATGTTCATTTTATGATGCCAAATAGACTACCAAAGAGGTGGTAAAATATTTTGTCACAAATCAAACTTACGCGTTTCTCAACCCAAATTCCAATTAAATATTTGCTGCAAACAGAATTTCTGAAGTATGTGCTTTTAAAATTTACATATGAACAAAAGTCAAGAGGCCTAAAGGTATTATCAAGGTTGCTCTACTTCCAGCTTTAACCTTAAAATAATTTAACTTCTAAAGTTTTTCATCCAGTTTCCCCAAAGTGTTTTTAAGTATGTCAATAGGTAGCAGACAAGTCACCTACCTACTCTGAAGATCAAATCATCTTCAATGGGATTCTCTTTTCTTTTGCCAGTGCTGTACATGCTCGCAGGTCTTTTCACAGCTTTCTGCTTCACATGACCACTGCCAGGAGATTTAACGCGCCTCTTAACCCCTTCAGTGGTAGGGGACACATCTGCTGATCTGACCACTTTAAGTTTGAACGGGCTGCCCTTGATATGTTGATCATAAAGTCTCAGTGACAAAGTGAAGTCCCCTTCTTTCTGAACAGTATACAAAAATTCGTAAGTGCCATTTTTATTGTCAAGTATTTCTCCGTCCGCTACACTCCCATCAGGCGTGCTCAGTTCAGCAGTGAGGTAAGCGTTCCCAGATTTACAGAGCTCCCCATCTTTGTCCTTAGTTGTGATGGTAACGGACATGGGCTGTCCGATCACCGTCTGCCTCAGTCCCTCACCTGTGGCAACTGTTTCAGAGGCAACAGCATTGGTGGTTAAAATAGTACCTAGATTGTGAATGGACTTCTTCAAGCCTTCTGTTTCCACTATGAAGTCCAACTGATCGTTTTCACGGGGCTGCAATGGGAAGTCCCGCTCGGCCAGTTCATTCAGCTTGTCACTCATTTGCTTCTTCACCAGCAGAACTTCAGTTTCAGTCCCGTGGTTGAGGGCTTGGGCTGTAAAGTTGCTGCAACTTTTAATGCTTTCTTGTCCTTCAAGTAAGGTATCCAGCTGTGTCTGGAGGACCTGTGTGCATTATCAAACACCAGATTAGCATCACGTTACAAGAACTATCCTAGCAAGACGTAGCATGCTTTATATCTGAAGGCCTCTGTAGAAACCCAATTTATAGTGCTTTATTTTAGAGTTAATTTTAAAGTTTTATTTTAGAAAAAGTACCACACTGATCCCCACACATTCTTGGAATATCATGCTGCAACATAAAAAATGTACCCTCTTGTGGGTGTACAAGGCTTCACAGATCCACTGTCACCCTAGACTGAATTATTGTCCTGCCTGTCTTGCCTATTTTAAAAAAGAACAACCCACAACAAACCCAAATGTAAAAGCTTGAACCCTGCTCCATCTAATTCTCAGCAGTCACAGTTAATGAAATAGTTACTGGGAACTGAGCTGTGTGCACAGAAATAGAGATATTTTGGAGTTATCAGGCCCATTAATAAGGCAGGCTGCAAGAAACTTGCAACTATTTCTTCAGAGCCAAGGGAAACCTTGGCTTACTCCTCTATGGAGACGGACAAGAGGGCACTCTCAAGATCTGTACTTCCATCCTGAGGAAAACTGTGATTCCTGATCTAATTAAGTGAAGAAAGGAAAAGTGTCCCCAGCAGAAGAGGGTAAGTTGTTTCCCCAGTTTCAGCAGGCAGGAAAGCAAAACGTAAAGGATGGGTTGTGGATATCGGGAAGAGTTGGGTTGAGTAGCCTAAAATTTTGGTTTCAGCAGGTAGCTACTCTATATTTAAGACTCAGAAAGAGCTTTTATTATAGGCTGAGTTCTGGCCCTCAGTCTAAAATACTTAAAACTGCATTGAACTCAAAATTTTAGGTGTGGGCTGGCAACAAGTCTAACTTGTTTTTTAAACCAGTTTTGCAATGAATTAGAAAAAGGATCCCTGAATTTTAACAACTTAGCAGAGAAATTCATGACAGCCAGGAAAGTCCAAACATTCCAGCTACCCCCCACATTCTCTGCTAACGAAATCCCCAAACCAAAGTACCCAGTCACACATGTGGTATGTTTTTCCTACAGAGCAGAACTAGGGCACAGACATTACTGTGGATCAGAGAAGTTATTTTGTTGACCATCACTGCAAAGTAAATATTTTTGAAACATTTCAATTGATTCTAAAGTAAACTTAGAGACTGAGTGTATTTATCACTACGAGATACTCTTCCCTTGCTGAGGGATGCTGCATTCTAAGGGATTTTTTCTTCTGAATTTTACAAAACTATCTGCTTTTCACACACTGGAGAAAGTCCAGCCTGATGAGTTACTGATACGGGAAAGTGATAACAACACAAAAGCTTTTGCAAGCAAAACAGAATGAACAAATTTCAAGACAACACTGAAATTTCAAGCTATCTGGTTTTCTAGGCATCTATAAACCTCTCAGGATTCAATACGAGGCATTTCTAATCTGCCTTGTCTTTATTCAAGGATGTAAGTAGTTAAACAGATAGCATAGCTTATAAAGTCCCAGAATGACAAAACCCCGTGTGCCTGGGATAACAAATCACAAACTGAGAAGGAAGACAATTCGCAGCTACGTTTTAAAGCCATTATTTTCTCAATATAGTTTTCTTTTACAAAGATGGAAAATATTAAATCCTATGATAACTAATATTTAAAATGTGTTCAGAGTATTTTACGTGAGGCCTCTTTGAGTCCATTGGACATCTGAAACTCAATTACCAATTTTCTTCCTTTTTTCATTTTTGAAAAGTACATGTGATGAGTTGACCCTGTCTGGACACCATGTACCCACCAAAGGCACTCTGTCGCTCGCCTCCTCAACTGGACAGGGGAGAGAAAATACAACAAAAGGCTCTCGAGATAAGGACAGGGAGATCACTCAGCAATTACTGTCATGGGCAAACCAGACTCAACTTGGGGAAAATAATTTAATTTATTACCGATCAGAATCAGAGTAGGGTAATAAGAAATAAAACCAAATCTTAAAACACCTTCCCCCCACCTCTCCCTTCTTCCCAGGCTGAACTTCACTCCCCATTTCTCTACCTCCTCCCCTCAAGCGGCACAGGGGGAGGGGGAATGGGGGTTGAGGTCAGTTCATCACACGTTGTCTCGGCTGCTCCTTCCTCCTCAGCGGGAGGCCTCCTCACACTCTTCCCCTGCCCCAGCGTGGGGTCCCTCCCACAGGAGACAGTCCTCCACAAGCTTCTCCAATGTGGGTCCTTCCCACAGGCTGCAGTTCCCCACAAACTGCTCCAGCGTGGGTCCCTTCCACGGGGTGCAGTCCTTCAGGAACAGACTGCTCCAGCGTGGGTCCCCCACGGGGGCACAAGTCCTGACAGAAAACCTGCTCCGGTGTGGGCTCCTCTCTCCATGGGTCCACAGGTCCTGCCAGGAGCCTGCTCCAGCATGGGCTTCCCATGGGGTCACAGCCTCCTTCGGGCATTCACCTGCTCCAGCGTGGGCTTCCCACAGGTTCAAAGCCTCCTTCAGGCATTCACCTAGTCTGGTGTGGGGTTCTCCAGGGGCTGCAGGTGGCTATCTGCTCCACCATGGACCTCCATGGGCAGCAGCGGGACAGCCTGCCTCACCAGGGGCTTCACCACAGGCTACAGAGGAATCTCTGCTCTGGTGCCTGGAGCATCTCCTCCCCTTCCTTCTTCACTGACCTTGGTGTCTGCAGAGTTGTTTCTCTCACATATTCTCACTCCTCTCTTCTGGCTACTGCTGCATAAGCTTTTTTTCCCCTCTTCTTAAATATGTTATCCCAGAGGCACTACCACCATTACTGATGGGCTCGGCCTTGGCCAACAGCAGCTCCACCTTGGAGCTGGCTGGCATTAGCTCTGTCAGGCATGGGGGAAGCTTCTATCAGCTTCTCACAGAAGCCACGCTTGTAGCCCCTCTGCTACCAAAACCTTCCCACGGAAACCCAATACATCACGTTATCAGAATGATGGAATATTTGGATTTGAATTATCTTGCGGGACTACTAGTCATTCAAAAGTAAAATCCAATTCCAGTCACTCTTTTTTATACAAACAGGGGAGATAAATACCTCTTTTACTGCTTATGTGCAGCTTTGTAAAAATATGGTTCTCTAACACACAAAATAACTTTTAAGCTCTTTTAAATCCCTTTAGACAACAAGGGGATAATTTAACATAATATTCCATCTTGTGTGAACTTTGTACACACCCTGAGTACATTTGCTTGCTAAAAAATTAAGTTTTTGTCACATCTTGGATACATTTAGATGAACCTGGGATCCAAGTCCAAATTTTTCATGCTGAAAGCTCCTCAGCTGCAGCTTAGCTCTGGAGATGACTGAATTCTGTGCCCTGAGGGTTTGGGGCTCCCTGTGTTCCTGAAAGTACACATCTTGTGCACATGTTAGAATTCCTCCGTTTTCACAGGCCCAGCAGTTCAATACCTTCCTAATGATCAAACCTGTTCCAGATCCAGGAATGCAGCATTCCTCCGCTTCAGACATCTGGAGATGCTCAAGCTGCTCAGTAATCACAGAGAACGCCCAAAGATGCCAATATTATCAGGCACTCCTAAAACTCCAGTTGTTGATGCTACTTTCTTTGGAAGGCTACTTTGAGGGAAGAGATCTTTCTTTTATATAAAACAGACGCTGGTGACCAGGAAGCAAGGACTAAATTCTTTCATTTGCCTGATTCAGACTTACTAATCCTCAACAAAAACCTTACCCACCAGGCTACAAGCTTCTCTTTGTAGAAGTGCAGATTTCTGCTTTCTTCCTCTGAAGCTTAGTCTACAATACAGGGGGGAACCCACAAGATTCAATCATCCAGATAGGAAGACAGTGAATGTAGCTCTGGAATCTATTGCTCTCTGCATTCCCCTGAAAAAGTGAGATGTACCTCCAATCTTTATGTGACATCTAACATGAAATATGTTACCAGGCATTGGAAAGGAAAACAGTGCTTTAAAGCAAAACAGTAAGCCTTGCACAGTTCAGGAGAAATAGTTTGGCCTGTATCTTCGTGGGGGGGTTCACAGGATTGCAGCCCACGGATTTCAGACTTTCCTTTAGTGTTCCCTTATTGTCATCTGCACATCAGCATGTTGGCTTTAAGGAGATGCCTGCTTAGTGTGTTGGCCATTTTAGATCCTCGCACACCGTGCACAAAGGGCTACCCCCTGCCCATACAGGGTCTGGATTCCATTTATAAGGCTCTGCAGCACTTGATTTCAGGAAAACAAAGTTCTCCTCTGGATCTCAGACGCAGTTTGTCAAACTGGCATCCTGCATCATTTGCAAAAACCGGCTGATTAAATTCATAGCTTTTCATTGAAACAAAACATGCATCTTACTTTGTGTTTAAGGCCATAATTCACTTCCAGTTCCATAAGCAGCACGCTCTTTCGCACATTTAAAGTCTTCTGGAGTTCATCAAAAGTGGAATGAATGTCATCTACAATGCTAGCCTTTTGGTTGGTTAACTGGTGTATGATTTCAGATATAAAATGAAGTGCTGAGTCGATCTCTGGAAGCCTGAGGGAGGGATTAAATTACAAAGATTGCTGTTTCAAAAGTCATTAAACACTTGCCCTTGCCCTGCTACCTTTTGATGAAACAATCTCATCAGCAGGCTGTCTTTAAACTCAGTCATTTCCCAGAAGTTCATTCCTTTTATAACCACGTAGTGGTTCTGGTCTGATAAAATAAGGCTAAGCCAGGGCCCTCCCATGTGGAAATCCGTTAGATTTTAGGCATGTCCAACAAGGAGGCCTTGGATGCTCTGTCCTTTATGCAAATGTATCTACTTAGGAAGATATAACTAGATGTACCCCACTTTTTCTTCCTCTTTAGCCTTTCTGCCACCATACTGTTTGTACTAATCTTTTAAGCATCCAGTACTATTAATTTATCATGAAATTCATGATTGGCTAGTACTTTTCTCTTTAACATTTTATGCCCCTTCTTTGGAGGACACTTGCATTTCCAATGGCCTCTGTTTTGTGAAAGACAGAAATCTTTTGGTTTTTTCTCTGATCCCTCAGTGCATCACACTCAATGGATTTTTTTTTTCTTTTTGCTAGCCTCACTATCCCTGTTTTCTAGGTAAAGATGCATGGAATCAGCACATTAAAACACCTACCCAAGGTAACACAGGAAGCCAGTGGTAGAACTGAAAATGGAAAATAATCAGTGGAGTATCCATACCTTTTGTTGACAGCATCCAACTGGACCTGGAGGGAAGCCTTGTGTTGCTCCACCACGTCCTTGAGTGGTACCGTGGGATGCTCTGCGTGTTCTCCCTCTGTACACTCCCGGCACATGGCTGTCTCACAGGACTGGCAGTAAAACTCCATCACCTGGAAAAGTGCACAACTCTAAATTCAAACATGGCAGCAGTAGCATCACTCAAAGGACATCTTACTGCATCTTGAACTCATGCTATTATCCGAGCTCTGAGACAAAGTTTCTCCTTTCTTAGACACCAGTAATTTACTGCCTAAAAGATGGCTGTTATTTTTATATATTTTATATCAAAATGCTGTTTTAAATGCATTTTATTCTATCAGAAAGGGTGAGAACAGCAGCCTGGGAAACAGAATGCTGGACTTCAAGGCTGACCCTAACATCATGTTTAAATTGTGTAATCGTAAGTTTTAGTGTCTCTCTCAACTACTCTGTGAAACAATTCAAACAACCAGGGCATTCAAGTCCCCTCGTTAACTCGATCCTTAGTCTCTCCAGAGGGTCTGCCAAAGAAAGGCTGTGTTTTATAACAGGGCCACCCGCGGAACATGAACGCGATGGAGCTCACCAAACAGCATGTTTATTTGCTAGAGAAAAGCACCCTAAATGACCTAACATGCTGTAGGGAAAAATCTTTATATCCCATTACTAATCCCTTAAAACCATCAAAACCTCGTATCTGAGATTATAATAAGAGTGCTGATCTACACTTGAAAGAGGAGGAGATTGTTTCAACCTGTTATGTACCCAGTAAGATGCTTCCTGGAGATAAAAAAAAATCTTTACATGTAATAAATACCTCAAATTCTGAATATATTCATGAAGGGAAAGAAACAGAAAAGTGCTGTGCCCAAATCATATATTAGTCAAAATAATGCACATATATGCAAATTTGGCATGAGACTTTCTTTTACAGCTAGGAAGTCCTTGGGCACAAGGCATTTTAGCCTTATGGAAAGTATATAAGGAAGCTTATAGTAATATGCTTCAAAGCAAGACACTGGCAGCTCTCTTGCATTCAGAACATAGCATCAGAATCTTGAATAACTCAGCTGATGCTTCTGGCACTCAGATCTCTCACACACAGATAGTTGTGCTGGAGATGTTGGTTGACAACAGGATGGTTGTGTAGAACTGGCTGTTTTCAGGTGAGCAGAGAGACCTCTAACAACACCATGCAAAGTAGCTGGCTGCTCCAAGAAGTCTTGAGAATTAGGAGGAGGAAGTAAGAACCATGTTGCATGTGGCTATTAGCATTAATAGGGATTTTCCTCTGACAAGCTCCTCTCCATCTTATTCCCATTCTTCCCTCTTATCTCAATTCACAAGATATGGGATTCACACGTGATGAGGGTTTAGTCATTTGTTGGCCATTCATGTAAGCCACTTTAGAGAAAATTTAAAAGCTGCTCCAAATAAACTGTATAAGATCAGATATATCAGCAAGGAAAAAAAAAAAAGTAGGTCTTTAAACAATGACAACACCCATCAACACTACTCCAGTCAATGGGAATTTTGCAGTCTCACAGTAGTAGATCCTCTAAGGCCTGACAGTTATATTGGTAGGCACTAAGATGTGATGCAGTCGTGCAGTGCATAGAGGAAATGAGTTAAACAGAGTTTAGGATTTAAATTCTTTTCAAGGCTTCAAAAATCTGCAACCGGAAACAACCAAAAGGAACAATATTTTATTAGTGTTGTAGTTTAGGCACTTAGGCACTCTTTAAATCTTTTTATATGGTCAAAAAAATTCATTTCTGTTGAATGAGGGTCAAAAGTTCATCTTTCTGCCTTTTTATAATGTAATGCTTAGGTTCAAGATATTTTGACAAGCCTTTATTCAATATTTTTATCTTTGGATACAATGATTAGAATAATTTAATATTTATTTCCTATTGAACACCTCATAATAAACATCATTATATCTGCAGCAACATATGTAAGAAAGAAAGCATCTCATTGGCATATTAAAGTTTAGCCTAATCAACTTTCTTCCTCTTTATTCAAGCATCAGAGAATCACACAAGCTAGAATGGTAATAGCAAGCAGACCACAAGACCTAATGTGTATGTCTGCACATAAATAGTCTTCTTTGCCTTAGTCAAATTCAATGTTTGAGTGAAGCAGATTTCATTTCCAATTAAAATCTTTTAGCTGAAGGAGAAAGAAAACTTAATACAATTCAGGCTTCAAATGCCTAGATAAGCTGATCTGCTAACATTTTGTCTAGCATTTCTTAATCAGGTAAGATTAATTTCTAACTACAGACAGACATTTATTACTGGCTTTTCCTCTCTCCCCTCCATGCCCAACATGGGCACCACATTTTGTGACACTCCCATAAAGCTTTTCATGGTAGCAGGTTTGCTTTACAAAAGATCTCAGAAAAAAAACGTTTGCCTGAACCCCTCCTTTCCAAATTGAAGAGAGCTCTTGGGCAGGATATACTATGGCATCCAACACTGTCTTCAACTGTATCTCCACTGAAGTCAATGAAAACATTCCGATCAGCTGTAATGAAATGTGAATTAATACCCACTGACTCTGAAATCCCATCCACTAACTCCCACCTCTAACCAGACCGGCATATTTCAGTACAATGACCTAATTAGATACCCATGCATATCTTCACTACTGTAATTTAACTGAATTTACAGAAACTTTTTAATTTGCATAATCAAGGATGCAGGTACTTCTAGAATTAGATTTCACAAAGCTAATTCCAGCCCTTCAAAGTTCAGGTCTCAAGTAAAAGGCTCTCACCAGTCACAAGCCCCCCTTCTCTAAAATCACATTTGAATAATCACATTGTTAATCCTCTGCTTTCCATTTGTTTGAATTAAAAGAACAGCCAGAGAAAAAGGATGAGTCTGCTCTTTGCCAGCCTTCTTCCTCATCTCACACACACGCTTAATTCCTCTGTCACAGGGCTGTGTAGTGTATACCTTAGCTTTGTATGTTTTGGCTTTTAGAACAACGTAAGTTTGGATTACCCGAGGGCAATTCCCAGATATCTGGTAAAATTTAGAATGTGGGGTTTTGTTCTCCCTAGTCATAGCTTTTGCCTTACCCACACAGAAAGCCTGAAAGCTTTAAGCATTTTCTTCAAAAAGTTTTGTAAGACTGTCTTGACTTAAACAACATGCTTACATACAAGTGAACCACCCAAATCCCTTGTGTGACTTTATAATTCAGTCAGATATGATTGTGTCAGTCACACTATTGCTTCCTAAATGTATTGTTTTCTTTGTGAGGCAGAACAAAATTTTGCCAGCAGTGAGCTCAGTTTATTAGTTTTAGTGCTCATTAAGAGTGTAACTGACATTCTGAATTTTTTATTTAGCCTCAATGAGTATTTAGCCTACGCTGACTATTTCAGAGTACAGAAAAAAATTAGATTACACTTTCACGGGATACATGAGCAAGTGACATGGTGGGAAGTACAGAGGTGAAGAGAAAAAACAAGGTTTAAAAGGTATATTGTGAAGTCACTTCATCAGAATATCAAGGATAAGTACTTTTTTATTTTTCTGAGAGAAGCATACAGGCAGTGAGCAACACCTGCACAAGTTCAGGAAATATTTTTCTAGACAAGATCTTATGCCTGTCAGGTTGCCAAGCTATTCTGTGATCTTTTGAGAAAAAGCTAGTCAGAGATAAGGCGTGCTTTCTTGTGACAAGCATTTAATTTAATATTGGGTGCGCTCTCTTATTACACTCTATAGGCAGAAAATACGCTGCACCTGTAAAAGCATGGATCCTAGATTCTGGGCTGGCTTTCACTTCAAATTCAAATAAAACCCAAGCATGGACTTTTCAGGATGGGTGACTGCAAAGAGGCTACACTACTCATTACATATTATGAAGTAATGAACCTAGAATTTCATAGCCTTCCCTGTCCTGGTTGTTGTACCTGCCCCTAAATGATTGTAGATCAATGTTTCCAAATCAGGATGCTTATATCCAACAAACGCTGCAGGTGTTTAGCAGCTGAGAGTAAATCTGATCTTATTTTAATGTGTAAGTAGAAGATAAGAATTTTCTGTTAGGTTCAAAAGTTCCGTAACATATGTGTCCTATTACCTCGATTTAACAAGAGCAGATATTTGTGCTTGCGTTGGGTGAATATGAGGAAGCATTTCTTTATAGTTCAAACACAGGAAACCATCTCTCATGGTTAAGATACTACAAGCAACAAAGATGCCACAACAGAGGATGAGAGGATGCGCACAAAAGGAATAGGATGCACACAAACGTATGGAAAATATGAGTGGTGCAAATAAGAGACCAACTGGGAGGGAAGGCATCTAATCTACATGGCCTGAGGAAGGCTGTTACAAGCAGTCAGGCAAGCCAATGAGAAAGTATCTGTGCATCAGTTTCTATCTGATTTTAATCAGAGAGGTTTAAATTCAGTATGGCTGAAAATATTGAAAAAACTTGTTTAAATAGAAACTCATTTCCGAGCTAATACAAAGAAAATCTGTTATTATTTAGATGAAATATGCTTGATGCTATTTTTTCCCTTGATAGTAAAAGTGTAATGGATCTGACCCTACCCAAAGCAATACATAAAAATTAATGGGGAGAGAAGTCAATGCAGAATGACTGCTGGTTCTGTGAAGGCATTCTCCTCCAGCTACCACCTCAATCCTCTCTCACTCCCTGAAGCCCCCAGCAAAGCTGGTAGCAGCCACACAGTGCCCTCATGCTGTGTACCCATGAAGCCAGCAAAAGCTCGTTTCCTCAGTCAGGCCTAAAGTGCCCAGCACCCTGCCCTGCATACCCCTGCCCTTCAGCCAGACCTACCTGGCTAGCCTCAAGCAGCTCTCCCCAAAGCTTATCTCAGCTTCTCCCGTCACAAGGACTAATGTGTGCACTTCAGCTTTTCCTTTTCTAGCTCCGCAAAGCTTTAAATTGGAGTCATCCTCAGCCTGACCCCAACTCTCCCAGATACTTCCTGAAGCAAGAAGATATTCCCATCACACACTACTCAGCATCCTAAAAGATATGCTACACTTCAAGGCAAGCCAAGTTAAGTTTGGTTTACAAATCCACCTTTCCTTAGGAAGGAGTTCTCAGAGGTATAAGGTGATGTATTTTTAATTGTAGGCAAACCATTTTTTCCTAAGCACACCCAAAGAATCGCCAGCTGATAATGTAAAATGCAAAACAAGTAACATCTTCCATTTTTAATTTTTTCTGCATTTCACAATCAAATGGTTCCTATCACGATTGCTATAGCAGAAAACAACCGTGATTCATTTTAAGGACAGCCAATAAAATGCAAATAAAAACTATGAATGTATTAATCAGTAACCACTAGACACACATTGGTACAGTACATATTTTAAAAGTTACACCAGTTATTCATTAATCAGAGTGTAGAGCAAATCAGTTCCACAAGTGCATGTAATTCCAAGCAGGTCAGCAAAGGAGAGGAAACTGAGCTGTTCCTCTGTAAGAGTAATCACTACGTATCAGCTGAATTATTCCTATACCACCAATATACCTAAACTGAGTATCAAATAAAACAGTCCTCAGGAAGTAATCTTAAAATACTGGCACCTATTTCTTGGCTTGCATAGAAGCACAGCGTTCAGTTTACAACACAGCATTGCTCAGCTTTGCAATGTGATCTATTTACGTGTTTGCATAAGCCTGGCTATGAGACAGGAGCTCCTATGCCTACCATAAAGCCACAAGGGTTAACACTAAAAATTGTGAAGGAAGCAGAGTTAGAGCTAATAGCTCTGACTTCTAATACTCTGGGAATACTGACACACTTGGGGTACTTTCCAATGAATCCACTGATATGATTTGAAGGTGTATGCGGGGGGATGCTGGGCAAAAAAAGTAGGTGGAGGAAAAAAACAAAGCAGCCTCCAAGGACTGATACATGAGATGCACAAAACACTGCAGATAAACAGAAGCTCTGTGTTTCTAGCTTGTGCTGACCCAAAGCATCCTAAGCTAGGACACCCTTTCATTTGGCTCCATGTCAATATGCTCACATAGCTTTCGGAACTGCTTCAGTGTGCAGATCAGTTAAGCTTATAAGGTCCCTGACACATACTGCCTAAACAACCATGCAGGTTCCCACAGCAATAGTTGATTCTAAAAGAAAGAGAGCTATGGAAACCCATTCCAAAGAGGCCAAGGCACGAGGTTCAGTGCTTGCAGGGCAAACAGTTTTGACCAAATGTGCTAAAAGATGATACTTTAAGGTGCTCCACTAAAAGCATCTGAGTTCTTTTTAAGAATCACTTGTCTTTGGTTGACATATTATAAAATCAAAGAACTACTGTGATTCCAATTCACCCACTATCTTTTTAGAACAAAATATCCATGACAAACCAGACCAGTCTGTACACAGGAGTGCCTGCACATACCACAGGAGTTCATCTCACTTACATTTCCATCATGATTGGGGCAGGAGAGTGGTTTGCCCGCAGCAACAGCGGTGACAGTCTCCAAGATGGAAGACTCTTCAATGCTGTTGTCCGGTGTTCGCTGCAGGACATCCATCAGGTTGGTGATAAAGAAGTTGTTCTGGAGCGCAGAAACCCCTTTCTCTGGCAGAATGGAGGTCTGGCGGCACACGGGGCAAGAAAGGGTTAAGCTATGGGCTGGAATGTAATTCTGTAAGCACCTATGGGAAAGGGAGGTGGAAGGGGAGAAAAAGAGAGGCAAAGTATCATCAAAGAGGAAGAAAACTCCCTTCAGTTTAAGAACTGGTTTGAAGTCCTGGTACCCCTACTTATAAAAGGTAAGGCTTCAGAAGTAAGAGTGGTTATGGGGATATTTTTTTTCCTTTAAACCTTTTTTCCTCTGCCACATGAAAAAAGGTTCAATAAGCTGGCATCATTTTAAGAGTTATGTGCCTTTCTTTGAGATATTTGTGCAGAGTGGATCCATGCTTCCAGAAGTCTGCTGCATCCTGCTCACAGGATAGTAAAGATGATAAACTATCAGATAAAGTTTGACAGACATGAAGTTATTGCATCAAGTATTTGAACCTGTGTTCTGACTGAACTGACTAACCGGTGGTTGACCCTTGTCTTTCCAATAGGATCTCCTTTATTAACTTGTATTTGTGGGTTTAGTGTTTCAGAGCTAAAAGCTGGTCCCAATGAAACCAATGGAAATTTTTCCATTTATTTCAATTAGGAAAGTTATTTGGCAGTTAGCCAGAATCAACAGAGCTCTCTCTACTACATAGAGAAGCATGTCCCAGGTTATCACAGTTTATGTTAAGGGGAGTTTTGGAGGAGATTTTTGTTTGTGTTTGATTTGTGTGTGTGTGTGGTGGTTGAGTGGTGGTATTTCACAGAATATAAATCTCACACAAAAGTTCTGTGATTGACAATATGCAGCACACCAGCCTAGGTGACAGTTAGTGCCACTTTTGGCCTTGAAAATCAAGTTAACAACTGCTGGGCATGCAACATCCAATTGCAATTGGCAATTCAGTACAGTCCTGTAAGCACAGGAAGCTTTGCGGAATGCAGTTCTCCAGGGGAGCAGCGCTACACCATATTTCTCATGAGATGCCAACCAAGAAAGTGCGGCCTCGCACAGCTGCACAGCTCTTACCCACTTTCAAAGGCTTTGCTTGCACCACTCTTCATCCTTCCTTGGCAGCCCTTCTCCTGACCCCCCAGTAAGGGCTCTGTGAAAGGAGAGCTTAGGCTTTGCGCATCAGCAGTACACTGGAAGAGTTCTTCCAGCCTCTCTCCATAACCAGATCAGCGTAAGAGGATTAAGTGAAGTGAAGTGTAAGTGAAAACCAGAAGCTGAATTTAGGATTTACACATGAACTGAAGTCAAGAACCTTAAGACATGGTGGCAAAAATCTTCACTTCACTGGCTTCAGTGAGAGTTTCACTGCTGATTTGAGTAAAGTTGGGGTTTCCTATTCTTCTACAAAAGAACAGTTCATCTGACACATTCAGAGATCCACAATTTTTCTTGCACCTTGTGTAAAATTAGATGCGCATACCACAATTCTAAGAGGTGTAAATCTGCTGAACTAAATGTTCACACAAAATATCATTTATTAAAATTCTCCTGCCATTCAATATAGAATCGAAAGAGCTGCATCCCATCATCAGATAAAGAACTCTAACCAGTAATTCTTCAGCTAACTTCTCTGCAGATGCTCTTTTTTCTCCAGCATTTGATCGATAATATAACATTAAAATATCATTATGTATTTTCAATTAATTCAGCTAAATACAATAAAAGACAGGCTGCTGTTTTATCAGATCTGTTTTCAGAGAGTTTTTCCACTTCAGTCAACCAAGCTGCAGAATGAAGACATTTAATCATAGGTTATTAATAATGTATATATCATGTCTAACCCTTGGACATTAAAGGATGGGATAATTATTTCTCTGCTTAGTAAAACAACAAAGAAAGGTTTTTATTGTTTGTAATTATAGGCTAATTGGTCTAAATTTAAGGCCATTAATTTGAGGTCCAAATTCTGACTGACATAACCTTTCACATTGTTGTAACTGTATTCATTAGTTTCATTAGATTTACTTTTTACTTACTCTTGCATCAAGGCAACTATTCCAAATATTCCACTGCTGTCTGTTCTTCCTGTCTCCCACAATTAACAGTGGTTTTCTACATCCCTGTCTCTCCAGCCTTCCCAGACTTTATCATGCCTTAACATGACCTTTACAAGTAGAAAAAAGTCCCAATCCACCAAAGGATGCAGAGTTCTGTGCTTGTTGCACCACACAAATACCTAGTTACCAGCATGAGGAAAGGACTTACCTCTCACAGAAAGTGTGCAGGCAGGGAAGTACTTTGGGGTTCTTGTAACGGTCCAGGCATATGCTGCAAATCAGAAACTGCTTGTCAATCTGACGGACCACAGGACTTGGGATGTTGGAGCCTTCACTGGCCATCCTAGACCACTGACATATGGGTCCTGTTCCCTTCTACCCTGCACACTGCTGCAGTGGGGTGGGGAAAAGAAGAAAAGACAAAAAAAAGGCTTATAAACTCCATGAAATAACAAAACCAACAACTAATTCACTCATGTTTCATCCTTATGCAGAAATTCATGTTTCCATATAAAACAAAAACAGTGAAGAATTAAACTTCTAAAATGGTTTATCACGGATGAGAACCTGGGAAACAGCCAAGTCTACACCACCACACATAAGACCTCTGTCTGAGCAGGCATTCTGGAAAGGCACGTTGCCTCTGGACTGAAAGAGTTACAGGGCTGTGTGGTTTTAAAGAAATCCCACGATAAAAACGTTCTTGCACCAGTAGGTTCAGCCAGTGCTAACAAACATAGGATTTCTTACATCTACAGTATTGCTGGCAAAATGCTTAAACTGGAACCGCACCAGCCACTCAAATGGTCATGTCACAGACAGAGTTTGAAAACGGTTCACCCAGCAATTTTTGTCCTTATTAGTGCTGGTGTTGCCAAAGATATGGTAGGTTTGGACTCCAGGAAGCCCCCAAGAAGGAACCTCCAGAACCAGACAGCCCCTGGGAAGGGAATGCTCAAATTCTGCATCAGCAACCGGGATGAGGCAGGTGAAGCAAAAATCCTCGCGATAAAAGAAACTGAGCAAAGAAGATGCAACTGATAGCTGCTGAGAATCAGCAAAGGTAGGACGAAGGATACATGAAGCACATCCAAATAATAAATGCAAGAAAAGTGGCATTCTAGGCAGAAAGAGTAGTAAGAGTCACATTTCCAGTACTGAAGACTCTTCATAACCCTGGCATATAAAGCATGACATAAAAGGGTAAGAAAAAAGGTCTACTGACTGACAGAATTAAAATTGCAGGTATATGGTACACCTCCTGTCCTGGAAAAAAAGGCACAAGGAGAGAAAAACTTAAGTTTCTTTTCAACTGGTGATACAGATTATAGCCAACAATTCATACGTGGAAAGAGAAGACAGGGGAGGAAAAGGAAGGACGCAACCTCAGAGAAAAGTAAACTGCCTGCTAAAATAGTTTAGGAAAACCTGACAAGCAGAGGCCCTGGCAGGGTGGCCCAGCAAGAACTCCTCTCCATCAGCATTTCTGACAGGCTGGAGCACTGGGAGGTACAGGCTCACTCCCCAGGGAGCTGACGGCAGCGTCTCTGTCGCAGCACTTTCTGCCAGTCCTCCCGCACCCGCAGCGAAACAGGGGCTCCTCTTCCGTGCCAGCTGCGAGCCCAGCTGGGCTCCTTCACTGCAGGTACACTCCTGACGTAGTCACTTCTTCCCTAAACATTTTCTACCCCAGTTTTTAGTCATCCATTTCAGGCAATTTGATATTTGGCTTGAGGGCGGTTCAGGCTTTCCAAGACAGAAATAACAAGCCCTCTGCCTTGGTGCTGATTGTGCTCATTCAAAGGTTACTCAATTCCACAACGATTTGCATGACCTGTAGTGTTTTATCGGCAGCGTTACAGCAGATCTTCTTCCTGTGCTGAATGCCTGGCACACTAATCTGGCAGAGCTGAACTCATGCAGTTCTTCCTGAGCTATGTATTTAGCCATACAGGTATTGTTTACTTACTCCATTGACCAAATGGCTATTTCTAGGATAATGACGGTGATTATTCAGTACAGATCACACTGACAACAATTTCCTGGGGAATCACCTCTGTGCTAGCAAGTACAACAGCATAAAGTTATTCACAATTTAAATACCCGACAGCAGTAACTGACGTAATTTGATGCACAATGCTTATGGCAGGCCCTTTTGTTTCCTTTTTATCCCAGAAAGGGGAATCTGCAAGGTTAAAAATTGCCACAATGCTTGTAACATATGTTTGTTCATGAACCAAAAATGCGTGGTTTCAGAATTGATTATTTGTTTCACTTTTTTCATTTCTTTCCCCATAGTCAGATAAAATGTGACTATTGCATAAAAAAAAATATAATTTCATCTATTTAAATGCCATAAATCCCACATAATAAACCTTAGGAGATCAACTAGGAACCCGTGTTACTTTTTAAAAGCTTGAGTTAAAAATGGCTTCTACAAGAAGTGGAATGAAAATATCCAGCTTTCACAAATGGGAGTAGAAAGAGTAGGCTATCAAACATGCATTAATGTATTCATGCATTTGGCAGTGTAACATGTGGAACTTCAGTGATGCGTTTCAAAAGAAAATGCAGTTCACCACTGATGCAGCTGTGTTTGCCTCCCACGCTGCCAACCAACAGCTAAGGGTGGAGACCCAAAGAAAGCAGGGAAGATAATCAGAAGCAGGAAGACTTCTTATCAAAAGCACCGTTTCCAAACTGGATACCGATACATTATGAACAATATAAATTTTTTGGTTTAGACTAAGCACAGACTATTTTAAAAAAATTATACTTAAAATATGAAAGAATAGGTCTCTAGTGAATGCTGCCTGTCATTTAACAGGAAAAAAGTTATCTAGCAACCAGATATATTCTGTAATGTTTTCTTTTAGCCATCAAGTACAGCTACACTAGCACATAGTGTTTTTACAAAGAAAATTCCTGCTGCCTGAAAAATTTCATATTGATTTAATCTGAGCTTCATCTTAGTCTTTTACATTCCCCCAATCTCATTGCAAAATCAGGTGATTCTTAGCATTTTTTACACAAAGCTCATACCAGCCACTTTAATTTTCAAATGTTCACGCTTTAAGCTTCGTCAGGGAAATTCTAACAATTCATAAATAAGTGCTTTTAGTATTCGATGTTTTATCTGGAACACAGCAGGCCATGATTGTCATTTATCCCCTGTGCTTACATAAATCAGATTTAAAACATGCACCTGAAAATAGAATTTCATCAGTACATTTCAAGCTTTGGCCACTACCTGGTACAACATCATCTTACACAAGTAGTTAATTTAAAAAGTTTTTTGAGTATGGAATTTCTAGAATTCTGCAGCCTCCCAGAGACAACTCCACCTTTAAAGCAGTTTTGATGAATGTAATATAGCTACAAGAAGGATTATTTTTCCCATAGACTTAATGAAAGCAACTGTAAAATCAAAGACTGTTTGAGAAAAAGCTAGAGATTTTAGGCGATACTTTTGAATTTCACCAAAGACAGTATTTATTCTGATTTACTGCAGTGCTCACAGCGTTTCCCCAAAACAGCAACGTGACTTTCAGATGTATTAGTAGTGGGAGATTCACAAAGTAACACTATTTTTACAGGAAAAAAATTATTTTTTTGTAGTAGCATCTTCTGATCTCAGAAACTGCCAGAGCTCTTTTTGGAGGGTCGTTCTGTCTCACAATCTAATAAAGAGCAGCTGAAGCATGAGCTTTGAAAATAAGCCTGAGAATCACTTCTCCATATATTTACAGTCCGTAATTTAAACATGCGAAGCCAAAGGTTTGTGAAACATTGCACCAAACGACATGAAACCCCACCCATTCATCTATAAGAGGCACATGCTAGAAACCCAGTTCAGGTTTGCTAAATCAAGTGCAGAAAAGGGTTCTGAAATGTATACTCTTTGTCACCCCTTTAAGGCTCAAGGGTTGTTATCTTTCCAGCTACCCCAAAGGTAACATTATTCTTTTTCCTTCTGCTGGGGGATATGACTATTGATTTTATTTCAAAATACACTATACAGCAAAGAAAGGAGAAAACAATGGCTCTCTAAGCTAGTGGAAAGCCTTGCCCTGCTACGCGTGCATGCCTTCAGGAACTAAAGTCAGGGTGTGGCCCCACCCGGATAAAAAGAACTTCCTATAGTATTGGAAAAAAGAAAAAAACCGACATTAAGGTACAGCAAATAACAGTTCCAGAAGAGCTGTTTCAGATAAATAGAGCCATGTAATAGGAAAGGGCACCCTTTCTACAGGTATCTTCAAACAAGCTCTGGTATCCCTCCACAGTTACCAAATTCTCTATTAGTGTGTGGCCCAGTCAAGAAAAAGACATTGGGAAAACTTCTAACGGTCCGTTCAGTTCCCAGGATTTATTCCGAAAAGAGCAGAATTCTCTGTTGCTGATACACTGCTATCACTGAACTCCACCCAGCCAGAGCTGCAACTAGCCTGAAAAGTACAGCCTGAGGAGAACAAATTGCTCGCAGCTTGTTCATCCTCTTCTTATCAATGGTATTCACAACCCAGAGGGTCCTATTCATGTATTATGAATGAATAGGTTTCCAATGGCAACATTTCCAAAAGAACGGTTAGGCCTCAAGCCCTAAGAAAGGGTGGGGAACCTCAATAACGTTGCTTAAAGGCTTGGGGGAGCTGGGGCTTAAAAGTCCTTAAAACAGATATATCGCCTGTCCACAGTCTTCAGGAATAAAGAACAGATTCAAGCCATTTCTAGCAGCAGCCCCAAAATTAGCTGACACAGAGCACACCGAGCAAATTAATAATCATAACAGCCACACAGTCCACTTGTGTAAAAGGCTGGATAAGCTAAATTTGCATTCCTTTCTCTCCCACTCTTGCAATCAGCTTGGTGCCTTGTTTAAAACACAGCAACCCTCTTCATTCTTACAGCATGCAGAAGCATAATGAACGATCGGGGGCCAAAACAGAAGGAGCAACCCAGCAGCAGCCACCAGGAATAACACTGAGCAAACTTGAGCATTTTAGACCTACCCATCTTTGTAGAAAAATAGCTTAATCAGTGCAGTGCTGAGGATAAAATCCTTGCAGGGACGGAGCTGCAGTTCCGCAGTAATCCAAACGAACAAACCATCATCTGTTAATATTTCAAGCCTCACGCGTAAAACTGTTTAAGAATCCCTATCACAGCACAGTCATTATTAGATGCACAAGAGATTTTGTGCTCTAAGGAATGACGCTCCATTCCACGAAGAGGACAGGTGGAAAGAAAAATAGAAGAATAAGAGGAGGCCCAGTGAAGTCGTCATGAATTTTTTTTTTTCCCCAGGGTCATTTACAAGTGGGAGACCCCTTCAGGATTCAAACCAATCAATCTTTATTTAGCACATCTTTTTCTCACTCAGCCCGTGTAGAAAGACTGCAGCAAATGGTGCAAGGGATTGTGGGATGGGGATGCAGCAGAGAGCTGCAACGAGATTCGCTGGGCGATTTTTTTTTCCTCCCTACTCAGCAATCAGCTGTTTCGAGGCTCCGCGCAGGGCCATTGAATTTGGTCACCAGAATGTTATTACAGGATTAGCAGGCGGAGACAGCTACCACTGTGCATCTGGCATGTCAATGCAGCTAAGACAGACATATGCAAATACTACCCGCAAATCGGAAAAAGGATTTCACTCCGAAAGGGAGAGTACCTATTACGTAACGTGCATTACCAGGAGAGTCGCCACAGATGAAACGAAAGCACTTTCTTTTATAAAGAAGATAAAGCTAAACACTTAATGATTCCACTCTGATTTTTCCAGGATTCAGGGTATTTCTTGGGACATAATTCTCCACTGCTCCAACTTGCAGCAACAACAAAAGACCTCACAAACGCTCTTTGTCTCTCCAGATGTTTGAAGCAGAAGCAGAGAATCTCTTCACAAAGCTGCGCTACTGACACACAAACCAGCAGCAGTTTCTTCTACTACAGAGCTGTGTATTCCACCCGACTCAGACTCGAGCCAAATATTTAAGGCAGCAATTAGTAAACTCATATTCAAGGAATGCAAGAATCAAAGCTAACAGTCTATTCGACTTGTGTACAAACATTAATTCAACAGTGTATGCTCTTAGTTAATCTATTTACTTATTTAAAAAAAAATTAAAATCACAGATCAATTCAGGCTGGTGTCTGGTATTTTGCAGCTATGCAGGGAAAGTTGTTAAAAAGATGCTTGTGAATAAACAGACAATACTGAAGTAAAGCAACATAGAATTAGCTTTGTCTTCCAGTATAACAGCTGGTGGTTTTTGCAGACAAGGTAGTATTTGCATCTCTAAATACAGTGAATCTTTTCTTTTGAAAAAACAAATCATATGCAAGTATTTCAGCTAACTAAGGCTAACAAAGCTTCCTACAAATAAAAGGACACAAAGGTCCATTTGCATCAAGGAGAAAAAACGTGGGGTTTAAATACTGTCTGTGCTACTCTGACTTAATTAGGACAGATAGAGTGTTTTTAGAAGTTTAAAACATTGTCCTAAACTCTTTAAGCACAGTTTCCAGAATATATTTATTCCAGCCTTGGACTGATGAAATAAATAGTATTAATAATCATTTAGCATGATTGAGATGTAATCTAAATTCCTGTTAAAAATATAGATTCTGCATACATCATTTACTTTCCACTTGGCCATCATTTAGCCAGATGATTGGTTTTATGCATCAGGCAGATCCAGCCTGGTTTCCCTGGGTAATGCTCCTAGGGCGAAAGCATGTTGTAATCCAGTTTATAACCTGAAATGAAACATCAGGCAGCGTGTGTGCATGTGTTAGGATTTTGGCCGCTTGTGCCAAAATACTGCTCCTCTGATTCCTCGAATGTGTGCTGAACTGGGTCAAAGAGAGAGAACAAGGTATGTTTCATTTTAGCTCCAACATTCAGCAGGTCAGAAGAAGCAGGCATCTGCACAGCAGATTTCACAGTTTAAAAAAAGCCCACAGATTTCAGGCACATTTTTGGAGTTTTGGGTTTTTACGTTTAGCTGTGGGGTTTTTTGTTTTCTTTTTAAACTGTGTAGAGAACCCCCATTGCAAAGAACAAGCAACATACTTCACTCCCACAACAAGGAGATCCAGGGCCTTTTGTTTCTGCCACTGGAACAAAGACGCACTTAAAACGAAAATCAAGAGAGAAAATTCCGAAGTGGCACCCCCAGAAGTGAGGTGGAAGACTTTCAGAGAAGCGTGCAGTCATCACTTAGCTGTTTGCTTTTCCTTGCTCATTTCAAGCATCAAATTTACATACCCTAAACCAGAACAACAAATATTGCTCAAACGACTATTTCCATTTACAGTCAGTATTAAGGACTATACACCCCTCTAATCAGAACTGATCCCATAACGTACCTCATGGCCAAAGGAGACTGCAGGAGTCACAGCTGCAGCCACTCTCACAGGGATCTACACCTCCAAAGGAGAGATTGCTTCAAAGTGCAGTTCCCTTATAATTAACTCTGAGAAGCCGCCTGCTGACAGTGATCTAAGATTCTGCAAATAATCCTGCTTCTTCAACAAAACAAAAATGTGGTACTGTGGCAAGGAAAATGAGACAAAAGTCTGAGCATGTCCCTTGAGATTTTTGTTCTTATATGTTGAATGTTGCTATGTGGCTTTCTTCTCCCGAGTCAAGAGGAAATTGATTTGTAGCTCAGTGAACAGTCTTGTACTTTACCCCCATAGCAGTTACTACCAGCCTCTTTCAAATAGGTTCATTATATTTGTATGTGTTTATTATATTATATGGGAGATGGGAGTGGGGGTTGTTGTTATGTGCTTGGTTTTGGTTTGTTTGGTTTTTTTTAAAAAAAGAACAGGCTACTTTCCCTCAGAAATTTGCTGCACTCGTCATTGCTGCTGACTTACCTGCATCACGGCTGGCTAGTGAAGTAAGTTCTGGAGAAGAAAATACACAGCACATGCCATCTTCATAGTGCCATGGAAGAGTGGTCCAGACACTGTTATCACCCCTGTAATTATCATATTTTTGGAATAAGTTATTCTTTTCCCTGTTCCAAACACAACCTGAATTCATATTCTTAGGGAGCCCATAAATAGTAAGTTACCAAAACCCCCCACAGCTAATTTACAGGCAATAGGTAGATATTGGTATATTCTTCCCTAATATTAAATAAGTCATCCAAACACTCCAGGTTAACAAAACAACCAAGATTAATGGCCTGCACTGAAGCCTCTTTTATAAATTGACTGAAGGGAGAGTAGTCTAACTCAGCCTGCTGTACAAAAGAGATTTTAAGGTCAGCAGAAAAAAAAATTATCGGGTTAGCCCAAACTAAACGGCCAACTAATACAGTCCTCGCAGTTAAAACTGACTGGAAAATAAGAGGTGGGAGAGACTAGAAATCAATTACCCAAAGCTGACATGCTGGGAATGAGGGCTAGTTCAGGAACACAAATACAGGAAAGGATGTGCTGTTACAGCTGTCACCCAGCTCCACGCCCTTAATTTGACCCTGGCACCAGGAAAGCAAGTGGGGTGAAACAACCAAGCTCTGTCATTGTGGGACCTTGCCCACACTGGGAATCAAGGGGCCTTAGTCATCCTGACGAGACGGCGGCGGTGGAGACACCTTTACCTTTTCCCACTGCAGCTGTGCACCCATGCAGAGCCAGCAACTCCCGCAGAGCAAGTGCAGCTTCCAGCCCTGACCCCACATTCTCCAATAGCCCAGGCCGTAGCTCACATGGGCTGGGAAAAGCCACAGCTTCCTCCCACTGCGGGCTTGTGGCTAGAGGGCATTGTCTGCCCCAAAAGGAGCTCTGCCAGGTCCTGGTTCCTACCAGCCATATGGTGGAGCCACGATCACTCCCCCATCTTGTGATCCAGTGGAGCAGATGCTTTTCCCTGAAGCTTGTGACCCAACACATGGCTTGTCATAGCCTGGGAGGCAAAGAACTTGAAAGGTTTGCCTGGGATGTAACGCTGAGCTGCTGGAGACCTTCCCAGCCCTCCCAACATCCATCCTCCTAATGCCTTTGCCACCTTATTCTGTTTCCTTCTAACTTCTGCTTATGCCTAGTTTAGCTTGCCAAGGTTGCGGCTTTTGTAGCACAAACTGCAGCCAGGCTGGGACAGCCTGACCTCCCTGCTCAGCCAGCCCAAGCTTCGCTGATGTGACTGCACTCCCTGCCTGTCTCCAGCAGTGATGTTGCAAGTCAGGCAGCACCAACACAAACTGCTGTTCTCCACTTTGTGTTATTCTTTCTCTTTCCCCTTTTGCGTTTGCCATTGAGGTGGCAGGGCCAGGCACTATGGTCACCAGAAACAAGTTCTGTATTCCGGCATTTCTTCTGCACAACAATGGGCTCACTTTCAGTACCACTGTCAGATGTCGATTTCATGAACTGGGTTTCTTTTAAAAGCTTTTAACTACTAAAGGCACAGAAATAACAGGAACAGAAACCACTGCTATAAATTAAAGCCTTGCTTAATAGTTTTACATGTTTAATGCTTTGTTGCTTTTTCCTCCTTCCTTTCCTCAGTCTGTAATCAAAGCTTATAACAGGGTGAACACCTGAAATACATGGGTTGGCCTCTTAAGACATCAATGTACTTTATACTCTGATTTGTAGAGGATGGAAGGGTTATGGCTGGCATCTAATACCCCCTTTTCTTCCCTTTCCCCATCCCCACAATTTCTGCCTCCCTGGCCAGTACCCCTTTGCCACCCTTTGGTGGTGCGATAGTCCTGCTTCCATCCCCACAGACTCCCAGACCTCATCTCCCAACTGTCCTGTCCTTGGACGGAGAGGGCACGTTCAGGTGGCTGCCCTGCACACACCAAGGGACAAGACTGGCAGGTTAGAGCTCATGTGATCAGACAGTCATCACTCAACTGAGATATGATACCTACTTTAGGCTGAGGTTTTCAGGACCTCATTTTGGGTCAGGGCCTTGCACAATAAATTCCAACACACTTGGAGCACACTGGATTTACCGCACGTGCAAGAACAATTTCAGTGCTTGCAGTGGAAGTCCAGGAATCCCCAACCAAATGGCCAGTGTTCTCATGAACAAGATTTCAGAGCGAAGGGGTAGGAAATGAGGGGAAAAGAGCACGCCAAGGGAAATGATAGGATTAAGCTGTCATGTATCAGGTTAAATGACAGCCTCAGAGCTGTCATTTAGGGCCCTCTCCATGTTTAATAAAATATAATATTCTCAGATGAGCTATTAAAAAAAAAAAAGCCAACATCCGCAGTGAGGTAGGTCCAAGTAATTATTTCAGGGGCTAGATGTTGTGCAGGCCTAAATAAAAGGATTTAAAATTGTGCACTTGCCATCCAAAGCAGTGAGTCAGAGCATCTATACTGAAAAAAACCCTACCCTGATTAACTGCTTAGTGCTGTTAACATCACATTGTACAATTTTAACTCTCTAGGCCTACCTGTTTTGTTAACACTGACAGATCTCTGTTTGGCCTTTATAGGTACACAAGGCTCAAATCAAACCAAGCTAAACTGACAAATAATTAAAACTGCACATGAAATCACTGCTGCTTCCATAAACATCTGCTCTGAAATGCTACTTGAAATAAAAGTGCCCCAATGGAGACTCCATACTAATCACTGTTAACCCCTCCAGGCACAGGATAACAGGCAGTACAGACAAGAAGCAGGAGGCTGAGCAGAAATCTATTTAGAAAGATGTCCCTGGCCTTTTCTACATACTGTTACATGTAAGGTACATTGAGAAATGCTCTAGGCATTTTCTTCAGAGTTCCTGAGCAATGGCAAGTAAAGTAAAAGCAAGTAGCAAATGCTCAGTGCTTTTGGTACTGAGCTGTGTGGTGAAGGTTGATCTGCTCAGAGACCATCCCCTCCACTCCCTCTTGAGACACTCCTCTGCATCTACCCCGTGCTGCATCTCCACTTGATCTTACAGTTCTGCAGCTCTCCCTGTAGGAGAGGTGATACATATCAGGTACCAGAGCTTCATCATATATCCTCTGTTGATCAGTGCAAAGTAAAGTTCCTCTGCTTCTGTTTCCATTTACTTCAGTAGGATTTTGTTGAACTAGCACAAAGTTCAAATCAGCAAGGGAGAAGGCAGCACACCCAGCAATCACCATGTGCCATGTAACTTCTTCACAAAATTAACTTAGAGACTGCCAGACCTTTAGAATTTTTTTCTTGCAACCTTCAAAATCCCACTTCCCAGCAGATACAGTATGCGGACAATAAACTGGGAAAAAAAAAAAAAAAAAGGTGTTTCACAGCAAGAAATAGCACATGGAATCTAAGCATTAAAAAAGCAAACAATGGAGGCAGAAAGTGAAGGAATTCACGTCGTCTTAGCACACAGCAGATAGGGTGCCTGAGCTGCTAAGGTTTCCGCCAAAAACACATCTGGAAGAGGGACTAGGAAGGAAGGGTAAGGAAGAGCCCCTCTCCAACCCATAAGAAGGCTGAATTCACGCTCACATCCTCAGCAGCACTTATACTGTTTAAAAGACGAAATACTGGTTGCTACACCTCCATATTTACCTTAGCTTTTGTACCGTACCCACCTCATTTTCTTGCCCAGAGCCCAGCAGCGTTGTTACCTTCTATGTCTGTTAAGTCTTCTGAACAGAAATGTCTTTCAAAAACACAGCAGTATGTCTAAATATTTATATCGTCCTTAGGTTCAGAGAAGACCTTGCCCAAGCGTTAAGCAGCAGGCAGAAGTTTACCCAGGCAGGCTCTTTATGTTGGCAAAAACACAACACTGAACTTTCACAGCAAGTAGGTAAACATGTAGCTGCATACAGCAGGTAGGCTGGCAGCACCAGCAATAGCGAGAAACAATGTCAGAACAACCTTGGCAAAAGGAGCTCTGTGGGTTTTAACAATGGTTGTAGGCACAGGAGCTGAACCACCCAAACAGTAACAAAAAGCCATCTACAGCTCCCATGGGGAGCTGTGAGTGCACAGAGCCCAAGTGTGCCAGCTGCCAGGCTCTGTCCTCCTCCTCCTCCACACTCACGGGGTTGCTCCATTTGACTTAGCAGTAGTCAGCTCCAGCACTTCAGAACTTGGAAACACCCAATGGCTGAACTTCACCCAGTAAACACGTCTTTCCAGTCCTCAGCAAGGACACTCGTTTGCTGATTGCACACCAGCGCTCCTATTTAAAGAACTGTTGTTATGGGAAAAAGCTGAAACCTTTCTGCAGCACAGACAAAGTGGTCCCTGTATCTTGTGCCTTATCGGCAGAAATGCATCAATTCCCAGTATGTGTTTCTACAGCAGAGTTTCACTACAGCCACAGTAAGATGTGGTTATGCGACTGCAAAACTGTGGAGCAGGGCTGGATCTCTAGACAGTCCTCGTGGCCCTTCCTCAGGCCTTTTCCTCAAGGAACAAGATTTTTATACAAGACACAAGCTGCATGGAGCGGCAGTAGAAAACGGTGTCCTCCGTTATCCTTCATCTCCAAAAATACCTCTCCTAAGCTTTTTCTTAGACATCTCTTCCAGGTTCTCATCACGCAGGGCAGGTTCAGGCCCGATGCCCAAGGCTCCTGCAGGGGCATTGCCAGGCTGCTCATAAGCAAATGCCCAGCACTGACGTAGGTCAGACTTCTGCAAAAATTACATTCTCAGAAGACCCTCATACGTATCTTCCTGCATGAATATCAGTCTTTTCAACTGACATCACAACTTACGAAGCAACAGCTAATCAAAGAGGAAGAAAGTAGAACCACTCATATGACACAATCTTAAGACTCTCCCAAACTGAACTGAGATCCACAGTACATTTATTTCTATATGAAAATACATCCATTTTACTTTACAGGAAAACCAGTACATTTTTAAGTACATGAAAAGCAAATTAGGAGACAGTCTAGAAAATAATAACCATGTGAATGCAGCTGTATTTTTAAATAAAAAAGGCACTTGGAAAAAACACTGGTATCAGGACAGCTAAGAACAATATTGTCTAAAATCAGCCACATTATCATTTGGATTGTAATAGCACCTGGAAATCTCTCCCAAGCAACAGAATCCCACTGTGATAGGCACCGGCTACACCAAACACAGATCCTGTGCAAGCATAGGTAGCCCATGTCTTAACACCTCACACAATTCAACTATTGCCATTTAACCGTATCTGTGACACTGAGTACCTTTCTACACTATGAAATAAGTTTTAATAGCCATCCATTAATTTGGATAAGGGCTATTTTTGTAAAGAAAGAGGTGCAAGATAGTAGCTTATATAGCCTGAATTTGTCACAGACAGAGAACAGGAGCAGATCTTAGTATCCGCTTCCCTTTGCAAACTCTATGAGGAGATATAAGAACTGCCTGACACTTTAGAAGTAGTCCTGGCAATGACTGTGACAAGATGTACCATGCTGTTACTGATACAGGTTATACGTAGTAAACAACAAAACCCATTAGAGATGCATGTAAGGTAGCCAGCTGTAGGCACTGCTGTTAAAAGTAATTGAGAAGTCCTAGTGGAAACCCAGTTACCAATAGGACGTACAGGCTCTGCACTATCTCAGGTACTGAACAACTTCTGTAACTCGGATACCATAGCGAGGGGCTGTTAGGATGTGTTTCAAATAACAAATGCTTTTGGAAGCCTGATGAAACAGCAATCACTAGGTTTTTGGTAGGTGGAGCAGGCTGTACTCTGAGTTAAATTTTATTTACAGTTTATTTTTTTATTTCCAATTTATATCTATTGCTTTTTAGTCTTTCTTTTTGTTGGACACTGATGAGAAACCTCTTTTAAGGCTACCAGTAACGTGCTGGATACTCCTTCATTCCCTGAGCTACAAAACCCTTTGCCCCAGGACGCTACAGTTGTTAATATTTTATAGGCATTCCAAGAGAGAAGAACAAATTTATAGTGGATAAATTGATTAGAGATTTTAAAATAAATCACCACTTCAAATAAAGACACCACTTCCACCAGAAGCAGAACTGGAAGCACAAATCATTGAAGATGAAAGAGCATTCTGGAGAGTACCATGGTATGTCTGATCTATTCTTATGCCCTTCTACAGGCATCCACTGTCAGACACCACCCAAATTATAAGGCTAGGCTAGATTTACTTTTGATTTGACCCAGACAAACCTTCAAAATAGTCAGTGTAGACATCACAGGAGCTGTCACTGTAGCCACTCCCTTTTGGCATAGTTAAGGGACACTAATGGCTCCACAGGGATGTTTTTATCACTTTGCAGAGCCCTGCCATTTAGGGATGTCAGGTGAAATGAATCCATCAGACAGCTGCCTTAATGTTGCATGAAGAATGCCACTCAGGGCCACAGAGTACCTTTCGCATGTACACCCATTTCTAAGTCATACAAACAAGACAGAGAACAATGCAGACTGCCTAGTCATCACTCCAAGCAGAGAAATCTTTCATAGCGAATACATTACTAACCTGGCATTTCTCCCCACTTCCTCCTACCTTTTCAAATTGACTTTATCCTTAAGAAAAAAACAAACAAACAAACAAAACAACAAAGACACTTCTATTGATATTTCCTTAAGAGTGACATTTGTCTTGTCTCTCTGCAGAAGCACTCTGTATTATTCCAAAAGCAATGCCATAGAGCTTGGGGAAATCATGCTTTGGCCACTATCCTGGTTGTCCTCATTTAAAAGTTTAAAAGTTGTCCCCCTTCCTAACAGAGGTCCCTCCAGAGGGTGCACGCCTTCAGAGCAGGCCTTCTGCAAGAGCACATCCCAGAGGTGAAACAATGATGGTTGTTCAGAGGGTAAAGGCCACCATTCAGGAGCACAGACAAAAATCCATCCCAAAAGTTAAATATGGGAAGAAGCCTTCCTGCTCTTCTACTTACTTGTATTCAAGACTCTGCAATGTGTTGGCTTCTGATAAGACAAACAAAAATTTTGGACTTTGCAAGCACAGGAAATGGAACTACTCACTTATTATTTGCAAATTCACCTTATTAGATACAAACACTTTTGCATGCACCAGTCTAGTCTGTGGGGGTTTTTTTTATTATTTTTTGTAGGAGGGAATAGTAAAAAAGCTAATTAGAATGATGAAGTTAAGGGATGAGGGGGTACTCTGCGTACATAGAACATGTAGCACAGTTCTTATAACAATAGACTCCTCTGTTACATGCTGTCTTCTATTTTCTGTCTAATAAAGGATTGCACTTGTCTCCACTGAGAGATTTTAAGTAAAGGATTACATTTGTGAATGAATGGAAAATTATTCATCTAATTAAATTAGTACTGAAGTATCTCAGAACTTGTTTGTATTTCACAGTCAAAATATATTTCCAGCTACTTTAAATGCAAGGCAAAAAATTACCACTGCTTATTTGATAAATAGGATGATATCTTCATGGTACAACACTTAATTTTATCTCTTTATTGTAAAATATTTTCTGAGCTGAGAGGCAGAAAGATTCCCAAGACTAGACAGAGCAGACTAAGAATCAGGTAATAAGTAAAGAGGAGAGCCTGTTCTTTGCGGAGGGTCCAGCAAGCCTTTCAGGCACATTGGGAAGACCACACACTAACCCCTATCATAGTATTGTCTCAGAGTAACACTCCGGACACAAAAAGCTCAGCCGATATGAAATTCGGCTGTGGCTCTACCTGATTTTTGGGCCCTAGGTTTCCCAACCCCACTAGAGTGCAATTATTTGAGCTCTAAATATCAAATTAAATCTGCTTTCAAGATGATAACAACAACAACAAAAAAAAGCAGCTGCAGAAGCTTATCTTGTGGGAGTTAATCCCTGAAGGTTTACATTAACACTTCCACCGATATAGGGATTACAGGAGAGAAAGTTGTAGAAGGGTGTTTCACAAATACTGTTTCCTCACTAGAAAAGAAAGAAAAAAATACTGTGCAAACACAGACAAACCACGGCAGGTTTTTCTCTTGAACAGTTTTTGTGTGCTGTAAAAGGCTTGCTCCTCGGTCCTGAGTTTTCATTCCTGGGGGTAATTTTAGTTCCTGAGGAATTTGTAAGCAGCCTGATTTACAGTATTTACAACATTTAACTGTTCTCAGAAGAAGCAGGGTGGCCTTGAAAACACCTGACACCACTGAACCTGGTGGCATCTGCTCTTTTGGAAGTCCTGTTTCTCAAACTTGTACGCAAGTTCTCTAATAACATACATCATGGGCCAAATATGGCTAGGGCTAAATATGGTACACATACTAAGTCTCTCCAAGGACCACTATAGAGATTAAAGCATTCAGAGGCACACAAAAACGTAATTGTTGGGATCTTTTCGAGAGCATTTCTAAGTGCATCAGATCTTTTGAGTGCCATTTTTTGGGTTGTTTTTCGGTAAGTAATTATGTCAAGTGCATTTGCTCAAGATTCCATCACAGCTTTGGAGGGTTTTTGTTCTGAACAAGGTACAGAAGCATCTTTGCACATTTGTATTTTCCTACTAGTCAGAGTCACATAGCTCAGAATAATCTGGCCACTGGTTTTTTCTTGCTAAATCAATTCCTGAGCGCTTCACAAAACACACTGGTAGATACCACACACCTTCAAATAACCAAATTCTACTAAAATTTGATGTAGGAGGAGGCAGGCACAGTATAAATCTCATCAGGGACTAAAACTTTCAACTTTTTCTTTAAGCCATTACTCCAAATTACAAGTTCGATGAAGGGATATCCGCAAACCTAGCGGATTCAACATCCATAAAAAACAACAGAAAAAAAGGGCATTGTCAGTCTACGTTTCCAGAATTGAAAGAAAAAAAATAATAAAGAACAGAAGTTCATGGTAGCGCAGAACAAATAGCTTTACATGACAAAAGAACAGAAAGTCACCCAGAAATAAACTGATCATACACATGTTTAGACAGACTAATAACACTAAGACAAATAAATCCATACTGGATTAGGAGCAGGCAGATTGCTGAACATTCATTTCATGCATTTAAAACCTGATCAAAAGTAATTGCATGTACTCCAACCTTTATGTCTCTTTCACAGAGGGCGTTCACCCTGGCACGAGGACTGAAGATCACCATGCACCCAATTAATTGCTCCTAAAACGCATCCAAAATATTCAGAAGGTTTTAAAGTGAGAGAGAATGAATAATATTTTACACATGAGCAAAAGTGCTGACCATAAGAAGCAGAGTGGTCCAGAGTTCTTCCAGGGGAACACTTAGTGTATATATGATTACAGTAGATTTTGAAGTCACTTGTCTTCTCATGGCAGGGCATATTCTTAAAGTTATTATAACCTAGATTTAATATCTGACAGTAAATCATTGTAGCTATTCCGGCAGCAGTTTCTTTGTAAACTCTTGTAGCAGACGAGCTACACAGGATATATTTTGATGCTTGTGTTAACAGGATCACCATGTAATGTAAGAACTGCCAGAATACATGCTGCTAACATTTTTCACATGTCTATGATTAGTCCCCTTCTTAATTTAGCTGTGCCTCTTTTAACCTTACTTCAACTAACTAGTAGCAAGATGGATGGAGCCAGCCAACATCTAGCCACCACACTACCTGTTCAGCACCTCAAGAACTACATTCCAATTGCTATTTCAATTCTTCCTTTTGAATGGGATTTGCTTTTGAGTTATTGCCCTGAAATCCAGCTGGGAAGTCGGAAGGCTGCCCGGTTGCCAGCAGACTTCTCAGCTGACTAGAACCTTGGCTGTCCCCACACAGTGCATTACAGTGATGCGTTACGTCATGTATTTCACTTTATGCTATACCAGTTACAAACTGCTAATCCTGTGATCAAACTCAATTACTGACTTCCAGCTAAATTCACCTTTTAAAATAAGCGAAGCCCAATTCAAATATAGCCAACCACCCCAATTATTAGAGGGTATAACATGCAATGCCAAGACAGGTCTACGGATTCTGTGACAGAAAACGTCTACAGAGTCTATGGTAGAAAACAAAGACAAATTTCTTTAATATTACAATTTTTACAATAAATATTTAGTTATTTAAACCACTGAAAAAAACCCTGGTCTATATAGAAATAAAACAAGTTTGACAAGAAATGCCATTTTCATCTCTCCAAAGGTCAACCTGAGTTTTGTTCAGTGGGAGGTGGACTTTATTCCAGTTGATCAAAAATAAAGAGGAAGAGAAAGAAATCTTGCATGATTTCTCACAAAACAGGAATTCTTCCAAATTGCATTTACTAAGTGTTTGCAACCAAGCAGCTCTTGCCATTACAGGCACGTGTCAACATAAACCTTACAGCACACCAAGGGACTGCCTCCAATCTGTTTATGTCACATAACAAATACAGTAGCAGGCCCAACTGTAACAGAAGAAGCGAGTCTTAAAAAGTAACCTATCAAAAATGGAGGTATAGAAAGGTAAAGTCTATTTATGTGAATGCTAAGCCCTGTTCTTTTCCCTTCAGTATTTTAGAAACCGCCAAACAATGATTATTTCAATTCCAACATTTATTCCTTTCCATAAAGATTGATTTTGTTTCAGTCTTGTTTTTTTAACAGTCATGTGTTTCACATGATTAGCTCCCCCCCCCTTTTTTATTTTTAGGCCACAAACATCAGCAATAATGTAACCACAACCTGCAGTCTCCGGAAATAGCATATCTAATTTTGGTTGAAGGTGTCAGCCAAGTGTAGGATCTGCAATAGTGGATTTCAATCTGACAGTCACTGGACGGCTTCAACGTGGTCCCTGAAAGCTGACTAAAAAAAAGCAAGATCATATATGTTACCCTGCAAAATTCATGTGAGCAAAATTCCAGGAGAAAATTTTTAGGGCTTGAAAAATAAAAAAAAGGTGCAAAACCACTGCGTTGTAGCCTTCCACGCACTTGTAGATTCTTTGGAATTAATGGCTCTTTATAATACAGAATATTGTGCTGTCCTTAAAACAACTATTTAAATCTGAAGAGCTATTCCCTTCTATAATGCAGCTGTATTAAGGATCATTCTTTATAAACTGACTTTATTATTTGGAGTAATATATATGTTTTCTGCTGTGTATAAACAAATAGTTCAAACTAGCTACGCTTGTATCCTCAGACACATTTAATTTTGATGAGACAACACGCTTGCCAACTGATCAAATCCAATTCTTTTACATTTGGCTCAAGGATTTATCCTAACCTACCATACACTGTGCCTTTGTTTTTGTATAAATAGTTCATGCGTCTAGACACAATATTACATGTTTATGCAAAACTGCATATGTTTAATACTTTATGCAGATGATTAAATTTCAGCTTCACTATAGGAATGCACAACACTTTGTTCTCTGCATCAGGACACCCAAAACCTTTTCAGTTCATTTAATTCCCCAGTTTTCCTCAAAGGAATCAGGAGCATCACTCTGTTTATATAAGCTGTCCAAATCTTAGTTTTGTTATGAATTAATGAAATTCCATTATCAGGCAAAGACAGGCCCAGCACATTTTCACGATGGCTTTTAGCACCAATTAGCTGGGATTTTCCAGTAACAAACGTGACCTTCAGCTAAAACTGGGATTCTCAGAGAAAGAATACTATCATAAGCTGGGGAAATCCCCCAGCAGAGTTGTCAGCTTTGTCCAGGTAAGGTCTAATTTTCCAGACACTGTGCATGCTGCTGAACGTAGCAGAATTCAGACACTGCCATGGACACTGTTTGTCTCAAACCTAGCCTCAAAACCAAGATATCACTGAACTCATGTATTCTAGATAGAACATGGAAAATAACTCCCATGAAAAAGATGAACATTTAAGATCCAAAAAAAAGGCATTAAACATATATACACTTCTAATTTTTATTCTGTATCTGGCATGATACATTTGCTGTCTCCCTTTATGCATTACACAACGAAACCTTAAGATTTTTCCCAGTTGGATGCAATAAATATTTCCATGATTTTAATTTTTCCCTCTTCCCAGAAACCCTATAATCAAATCTAGAATTGGTTCTGTCATAAAACCCACTGCATGTTTCCTTCTGGCCCTTAAGCAGCATGTGTTAGTGGTGCTCCTTGAAGCAACAAAGAAGTTCTGTTCAGCCTTCTGGCTGAGGAAAGCCGTGGTGTATTAAAGGTGAATCAAAGCCATTTCTCATGAAAAAGGATGAATCTCAAGGACTGAAATGAGCCCTCAGTGAAGAAAATCCCAAGCTGTTCTTTATAGCCAAGCTGTGGGCACTGCAGGTCCAGATCAGACCAGGGAGTTTCTTCACAACTTAAGTTTGAGGAAATCTTTGGTATATGGTAAGCAGTTTTAGATGAGGGCCAAAGCACAGAAGCCTTATTTCATTTTGTCAGCAGACAACAGAATGATTGCCCCAAAAAAACTCTCTGGAAACAGGGACTAACGTCCTCTTTCTGCTGGCTTTGTTTGTTAGCAGGACGATGCAGTCCCAAGACCAGGTACAGTACCTGGTACCTTCTCTCTATAACCACTCTAAGCTTCAGATATCGTGAGTCCATCTTCCAGAAAGTTATAGGACGGCTTTAAAATAAACACACTTATACAGATTTTAACAAACCAAACTTTTTAATAGGCTTTTCAAGCCCTACAGTTTGTATTCTCAGGTTTACTCCAAATATTCACATGGTCTAGAAACTCTCATTAGTATTGCTATTCAATTTAATTTCAGTTCTCACGTAAGCAGCAATGTGAAATTTTAAGAAAAAACTTCTGATAATTAAATCACAGTAGTCAGCCACAGAACTGTTATCCAGGTAGTAAATCCATTGTGCTCAAAGGCAAAAAATCCAGGACTGGAACAGAAAGCAACTTTTCTTATGCCACATCCTTATCTAAGAAATATTTGTTTAGTCATTGTAATTTCACCACAGTTTTCATATTTGTCCCCATATAAACGAACATTTCTGTAATTGTTTTGGCCAAATGAATGTTTGACATCAGGGCAATTTTTGTCTTATTCTTGGTATATTACCTGGTACGTTGTCATTATAATGCCTTGTTTCTACTTAAACGTAACAATCTGCCTGATAGTCTGTCTAGACTGCATTTTGAAAATAGTAAAATAAACAAGAAGGGGGGAAATCAACAAACATGAGTAATCTACAGAGAGCCACGCACCAGGTAATGACTCAAGTTACTCTTCACAAAAGCACAACAGAATACAGCAACATTAATGCCAACCACCAACTTCAAAAAACTGAACACCTGTGAAAAGTAAAACTCTCCTAATTAGACTTTGGCATTGTCCTCTCAGATTTACGGAGTCGTTATTTTGCTTTGAATAAACATCACTATTTTTTCGTAGGCAAACTCCTTGGCTCTGTTTCAATTATTTCTTTTAAATATTAAAGAGCAGGAAACATTTGTTTTCCCTTGTCACATCCTGTCCTGTTTACACAGCATCACACAATCCCCTTTGAAATGCCTGCTCTTACAGCAAGCCTGACACGCACAGTTCAATCAAAACATTTGCTATTGTCTTTTACCAACTACAAACGGATTTCTGCACGAACACTGAAAAGGTTTAAAGGTTTCGACAGCCATCTAAAGTCGAGCTAGCAGACTGTCAAAGCAAGGGGGTGTCAAACTGTTCGGCTTCCCCGCTGCCGCCCTGACTTAAAGAAAAGAAAGACAAAGCGATTCCCTGCTTCATGCAGCAGAGCTCCTGGCCAGTGCTCACTCGCTGTAAAACCACTGCTCTCACAAAACACTCGAAAGCAGAAAAGGCACACGGACAGTTAGAGACGAGTGTGAAAGGGTAACTTACATTATTTAGAAAGACAGTGGGAAAGGACTGCTGCAGTTTCTTCGTTATTTTACACTGCTGTTGGCTGAGCAGACAACCAAAAAAGTTCACCTAAAGAAATCTCTCCTTTTAATTCTCTCTCTCCCAGTTCATTTACTCTGGAGTCTCTCAGCCTGAAGAGATCCGACAGTCAAAAGTTTATCCCCTTGTATTTCCGAATGATATGGCCGACTTTCCTTGGACACATACCAATGATGCAGTAAAAATAGACAAAAGCGGGGGGAGGGAAGCAGCAATCTAGCTTGAGCCTGAATCTTCTTAACTCAGTGTTTTCTGTAAAAGCTGCTCTTATGTCAGAAGCTCCCATCCCTATACTAACTTGCAAAGCACGGAGTCATCCATCTGGTTTTCATAAACTGCAAATTACAGGCAAACCAGGGAATATATACAGTCCAGTTTTTGCAGAACTCCCCAAGCATCAGCCTTACAAGTAACCTGAGGTACAAAGACTTTGAAAATAAACAGCCAGCCCCATGCTGGGACGGTCTCCCGCCTGCTGATGACTGACTGCTCCCCCAGGCAGCCCCCAGCACCACACACCACTCAGGAAAGTGGCAGCCGGGTCCCCCCCACCCGCTGTGGAAACGACCCGGCCTTGCAGCCCTCCCTCCCAGCACACACAGCCTCTCTGGAAGGGGGGGGAAATCCAGTGCATTAGTTGAAATAGTTCAACAGTTTAGCAAGTCATTTAGAACAACCTGTTTTTTATAAACAGGGAAGTGAATGCTGATCCACTTACATCCTTTAAATGCTTCCAGGTGGGAAGCAAATCTATTGTGTTGGGGCCATTGTTTTGGTCTGGTGGTTTTTTTCTCTAAGGTGGCAACTCTCAGAGTCAGGGGTCAGTTGCTTGATAGAGAACCTCTGGGGTGATCTGATGCACTCCTTACATGAAACAAACATTTTACCAAAAGTATCACAAGCAAAATTTTGAAAAGTAACTAAGTCACTTTCAGTCCCTCTTTTCAGCTATTTAAAGGTATACTGCCCTAATTACATTCAGGTACCAGAGGCTTGAGGGGTCCTATATTTTTGGATACCTCAAGGCTTTTGAGTCAGTACTGACGAACGCATTTTTCCCAATAAAAAAATGGGAAAACTAATTTTATGGTGGATAAAAAAAGTTTTGCCATTGCTTAAAACTAAAGTTGTTGTTGTCTGGCTGTTCTTTTACTTTGAAGTATCTGGTTTTATTTAGTTTTTAGTTTTGCTAGAGGACTTTTGCAAGCTTTTCTACTGGGAATAATCTTACTCTATTTGAACAGTGAGAATCTCTAAACGATGCAGCTTTCACCAAACCATGGGCGAATCGCTACAGTGAGTCATTAACAAAATAAAAACACCATTGTAAACACTGCCTAAAAGTTCTGAGCCTCCTCACTTGCTCAGTTTTTCATCTTTGCACAATTAGGATTGTGCTAATTGCCTACTCATCTGGTACCTGGATCCCTGGATCCAGGATTGACATGACAGGACTGTTAATGTCAAAAGCAGTTGAATCCTTTTTTAAAAAAAAAATAAAATAATCAAGAATCACCAAGCAGTAGAAGCAAAAGAGAAAATTATGAATGAATTTTTTTTGCGTGTATATTTGTGCGTGCTGTCACAATTCCTTCCAATAGTTGTATAACCCATTGAATAATTGCAGTTACATAAGATAGAATGCTAGAGATCTCAAAGGTAGTATATTCCTACAGCTTTTATGAAAACAGGCAGCCCTCCAGATCAGCGAAATACAATCCAGTGATCCAATGTAAAAGGCTACACATGAGCTCAGTTTTATTATTAGACACCAGAGCACCCTACACAAACAAGAGGTACTCGAGAACAGATTTCGTGTGCCCTACTGCTCAGCTGCTACCACAGTTGTGCATCTTTGACCTGCATTCTAGCATTTTTCCTCTCTTCTGTTCTGTCCTCCCATCAAGGTAGTAAGCAGCAAAACACTTGAAACGCACAGACGTCAGCTAAAGCAAATAATATTATTTTTTGAAACAGCAGTAAACGTTTATTAACGGTTGAGTTATTCTTCTCCCACTTAGTAAACAAGTGGGGTGAACTGACTACATCTTGTTTTAATCAGGACTGACATTTTCCATGAAATCAAAGGACTTGATCCTGGTAGAACAGACTTCCAGGTTTAGGGCTAGAAATTATTTCATGGGGTACAGCAGAGTAGCCCTTGTATGTTCTTCTGGACATGTAGAGTCTCTTCCCCATTGTACTATCACATTACAGGACAAGTTGAATGACTTCAGAATAAGAACTCTTTTTTTGCTGAAACATGGTGTTAAAGTGGAGAGTAGATAGAAATAACCACTTTCAATTTGTGATGCTCCTGCTGACTGAATGTTTTTTCCCTCCGAGGAGCATATGCATTAATTCACACTGATCTCTCAGGTACTCTTCAATATATCTGTTCTCTAAAAAAACCCAGTCCATTTACATCAAAGGCTGCTTTCACAAATAACAACTCTGTAAGAAAACTTCAAGAAAATTCAAGATTCAAAAATAGAAAACTTTTAATACGACCTTTCATTTTCCAGGGATCATTCTTATTCACCATCTTTTTCTCCTTTCTTTGCTGTTCTTCATTTCCTCTTTCATATCATCCATGTGGGGTACACCAGCATCCTACTCTCCATAGATAGCTCCTGCCTCCAGGCAGGCTAGCCGTGTGTCCCCTCACTCTTGCCTGGATATTACTAAAGCAGTTTCTCACACTGTCTCCAGAAACCTTGAAGCAGTCAAGCACCATTTTCCTATCTAGCACAGGGATGTTAGTTTTCTGGAGAAAAGGAGGTGGAAGATATTCATCAGTTTGATGGTGAGAGAAAATTTACTGTAGAAAACTTCATATAGGAAAGACTGAAACAAAGAACAGATCAGACAGGGAAAACAACCTGCTAGGAGCAATGTGCCTTCTCAGAAAAATAGCAGCTTCCATTTAGCATGTTTTCAAATGCCAGCTACCAAACACTGTTATTTTCCATGTAAGTAGAAAACAACCCTCATATTTCACCAAGATCAACTATGTTAGTGATGTTAGTAGGACAAGCGCAGAGAAGGATGTAGCTTAGATATTGACTACACTGATTATATGCAGCTTTGTATGTAGATTCTTGAAAGTTTTTTTCAAACCTCATTGCACGTCCATTAAAGCAAGGAAAAAGTGCCCCTCAGTCTGTGACGGACAGGTTGTGATGCACAGTAGGTGGCAGAATACGTATCTCTCTCGACCTGGATTCTGCTCCCATCTAGTCTAGTGTGGCTGTATGGGGAGTGCTGAAGTGCAGAAGTATAGGTGAAAGCAACCTGTTTTCCATCCTGTTTTTTTGCAGTTTAAATTCTGAGAAAGTGACAGGTGAAAGGTCTGGGTTTGATGGAGGATGCACCTTGCAATTTAATTTGAATCTGTGAAATTGCCTGAATGATAAAAGCTCAGGATGGCACATTAAGAAACCGGGGATGCACCACAGCTATGTATTCACCTTTCATTTTAGCAGTAGACTACTTGGTGTAGGATTTTAAATACATTTATGCAGATTTCTAGTTGGTGATAGTTTGAGTCCTACATGAATCTGCTGATGCAAACAAGCTGGCAGGCTTTGTACAGACTGAAAAACCACAAGCCTGATAAACTGAGACAAATCTACCCTTGTAGAAGTTCAAGGCAAAGCTTCAGTTCACTTACTGTTAATGAAATAAAATAATGTAGATGTTGGCACTGACAATAATCCATTTTTTAAAGATGAATTAGTTGTGATATTATAAATCATTTACTACCAGCATTTTAAAGCCAGCACATGGAATACCTTGGATCTGGGTTCTGATGCTAAGCTTGTATTCAGTCAGTCTGGCCTCACTTACTACATATTTTATTTTAGTACTTCAGCTTGGTGCCCAGTGATTTGAACTGGACAAAAGCCTGTCCCCTCCAGAAAGGCACATAATTGTCAGCTGATCTTACAAAGACATAATACAGTGTGATAATCCTTTGCAGCCTGCTCCTGTAAGATGAGGATCGGGCTCTTTCAGTGCTTTTGGCATTTTGCTTTATAATGCATCACTTCTTTTCCACAGAAAGAAAATACGCAGCTCGTACAAA
Organism: Larus michahellis; assembly: GCF_964199755.1. Taxonomy (NCBI): domain Eukaryota; kingdom Metazoa; phylum Chordata; class Aves; order Charadriiformes; family Laridae; genus Larus; species Larus michahellis. The sequence continues at coordinate 38,896,471 of NC_133900.1, read as the reverse complement.
AACGTAATGCATTATAACCTTGATGTCATCGTTGGAGAAGCCCCATGGCTGCTGCTGTTTTCACTACAGCCTGCAGTAGCCCCTGGCTGTCCCCAGAAAAAAGGAAGAATAAGCATAGCACTAAGCCAGTTTTTCCCATCAGCTCTCACTAACATCTGTGACTGCAGGGATCTGGGCTTGCCTGGGGCATGTGATCTCATTCTGAGCGCTTCGGTGACAGAGATATGCAGCCTTTTCCCTTCTAAGTGACCTGAAATGGTGATCCCTTTTTCCCACCCTGAAGCCCACAATATAGGAGGTAATGGCTGGATACTTTGTATTCTTTAAGTACCAACCCAGCAAACAGCATGCAATGCACATGTCCCAGGGGTTTACATCAGGGAAGGTCAAATATTGAAAGGATGTAATTTCAAAAGACAAACATTAGACTGTTTTCAACTTTCCCCCTCTGGCTGCACACTCCCACTTCTTCCCTTGCGCTGAGGTGCTTGTTGGACTCCCAGTGAACAGATACAGTTCATCGCCTGACAGAAAAACTGACCAATGACAAAATGCATCAATTTTCTCCAAGGTAAGTGAAGGGGTCCGCTGGGTGCTGCAGCTGACACAGATGTGAGGCATTATGGACTAAAGCAGGGGAAGAAAGAAGTCTGTGAGCCAAATGCTCAAGCCGCTTATGAAAATATACTGTGAAACAGCAGGTAAGCCCCACGCTCCTCCTGACCGTAACCTTACTTCAAGCTCTAAGTTGCACTCCTGCAGCAACCGTGACCCTGAAACACCAGCATACACTCAGTTTGTGCCACGCTTCTGCTCTGTGTTGCCCTGAATCATAGTTTGCTGCTCTCAGAAATTAACCGCCAGCCCTGGCTCCTATAAAATCGTGATATCTCAGTATTACTGCTTTTCACAAACTTTCATTCACATAAGTAAGCTTTCTTTCAAAAGGAAGTATCCAGGAAACACAGAAAACCTTTTCATATGGCTGCATTCATGAAAAGTTCTGAACCAAACGTAATGTGCCCAAATCCCTCTTTTTGTTTGAAAATATTGTTCATCCAAGAATCAGAAGTGTTACCATGTGACCAGTAATACAAAGAAATGAGCACATGAAGAATCACAGCAAACAGTTCAAAAGCAGCTCTAGGCCTGAAGCTGGTTCACAAGATATGTGTTGAATACTGGACACTTTGTTTGCCAAGAGAAATAGAAAGGGCTACATTTTCTAAAAAATATACCATGCTTATATATTTCTTGGCTTAGTCTTTCTCTGACCTTGCCTGGAGCTACCCATTCTTACAGCATATAAAGAGCTAGTATGTGCCTGGTTTACCCTGGACCTGTCCTACTTTCCTGCCTTCAAGTAAAACAAGAAAGAGGGAAAAAGAAGGTATGTTGAGACCTTTGCACTGAAGAACCTGAAACGCTAGGGGTGAAGAAACAGCCCCCCTTTCTCAGACTGCAAACCCCGGGTTGTAGTGAGGAAGACTGAGAGTAGGAGAAGAATATGGCAAAGACCAAAGAGCTCTAGGGAAGCTTTTAAGGATGGTGAGGCAGGGAGAACGAGCAACTTAAAAGGTATGGAGCAGAGAAGTTCATGAGGATGGGAACTGGGAGGCCTGGAAGAAAAGGTAGCTCTAGGATGGGAGAGGAGTTGTGGCAGAAAGATGGAGAGACTGTGAACTATGCGGTTGAGGCAGTGGGTTATGGACCATAGGGAGGAGCTATACTCTGTATAGATGCTCTACACTGGCATGAGCTGCAAACTGGGTCTAAGGATGAGGTGCCTCAGGCTAGGAGACACTAAAAGCCCTGGTTCACATCTTCCCATCTGTGTATTGGAGTGGGACAGCATAACACTTTCCATAGCCACTGTGAACCAAGGAAATGTTTTGATGTAGCTCTAGGTCCCAAAGTGTATATGAGAGTCAAGCATGGACTTCAAAGTGATAGGGGGAAGTGGTATCAGGAGAAAATGATGGGGAAGAAAGAGAGAAGGATGCAGATTTCTTTAGATAGAAGGTCTTATGAAGGCAATGTCTGAAAACTTTAATATGATGAAAGTTCAGTCACCGCAGTGCCAAAGCTAATATTAACCTCAGCAAATACCTATCAGCTTGCTCTTACACATTCAAAAACTAATTGAAAAGAAGGTCAAAGGTACCACTCTAAAGTTAAGCATCCCAATCAGAAGCAGAAATTAAACTACACATACGAGAAGATTGTAATTCTCACAGTCCCATTTCAGCCCTTAAGTAACCAGTCCTGCTATTGCTGTTAGCAGGAGTTTTGCCAGAGTAAGACCTGTAGAATTCCACGACAGGATATTACTATAAGAAACATTAACATCTGACAGTTAGGGTACATTAGAGGCAGTTATAGTATACCTTAGGAAGCATTAGGTAAAGTGTGAACTGAAGATGCTGTGTAAGGAGGAGGAGGTCAGGAAGAAAGTGAGCCCCGGTATGATTCGATTTCATACAGGAAACTGCAGTTCAATCCTTGAATCTTAACAGGTAGTACGCTTCTCAGTTTCCCATGTGGTGAACTAGCAGTGATAAGAGGAGAAGGCTGACAACAGTTGTAATAATTTTTTTAGACAGCAGCAACCAGGACAGAACTCAGCAAGCTACCCACTCAATTAAGGACACCTTATGCTACAAGCTTAAATTGCTGCCTTATTAGAGCTTTGGCCCAGCTACGCAGGCAAAAAGGAAGGAAACTGCAATATTTTAAAAGTTCCTTCGTGGATGAAGGAGCAGTGGCATCTATAATATTTCCTGCCTTCTTGAGCACATACTGGGATACGATTTGCTTTCTGTGACCGAGAGAGAGGAATCTGTGTGGGCCATTTGGAGGCCGCAGTTAATTTTATACCAGTCCTGTATGTACCCTAAAAGAATATAGTTTGCAAGTATGTGCCTTTTACACACTACCAAAGCAATGCAGCAAGCCTGTTCTGTAAGCCAGTGATTCCAGTAAGAAGAAAGCTTAGGGCTTGCCTATGGAGTCCAAGGGAACATCTTCCCAGCCTAGGAACAGAGCACAGCCAGCACAAGTATCTGTATGCCCCTGATGCTTGTTTCTTTCAGCATTGCTGGCTAGCTGGGAGGCTGGGTATATGGGACAGGAGGAAAAGAAGTCAAAGAAACCAGTGAACTCTGGTAAATAGAGATTTAAGGTAGCACAGACCTGAAGACCACTGAGCCACTGCAATTCACTCTCTGCCACAGGCAAGGAAGATAGGAAGTGGTCCCTTTTCTTTCTGTCTTGACCTGTGCTTTCTATTATATTTCAGGCAGGCCACCCTACAGAACTGGCCCCGTGGCAAATTCCTGTTTCAGAAACTTCCTCTATTCTCCTGGGCTGAATTTTGCACATATAAGCTGCCTTGCAATCATTTTCTTTCCTAAGTGCAGTGCTTTCTCTGAGTAATGCCACCAAAATAAAATGCACGCAGTAGAAGGAGACCCTCTACTCTTAATGTATGAGTGAGATCTGAGTACTACAACCCTGCTGCTTTTTCTTTTTTAATAGAAAAGGCTGCGTGCTTAGCATTTTGCATTTTTTAGAACCAACCAGTGTGTTCCACTTTACTGGTAACAACATCCCTTAACCTAGAAAAGGATCTAATACCTGGGAAAATGGACCTGAAAAAAAACCAAAACACCACCACAATGAAAGATTTTAAAAGGTCTCACAGGTATGGGTGAAAGTTTAGGGTATACAGCATGGAAGATATTAGTCAAAGGGTTCAGATTTAAGATACAGGACAACTTACCCAAGGAGGCTGAGGAGAGGTTGTTTGCAGCTCTCAGCCTCTGTCCCTATGGAGACCTGAGTACTAACGGTGAGTGATTTTACAAGGAAGTATATGTAAACCTGACAGAACGCTGCCACTGCTTCTTTCAGGCCCTCAGACTTTTTCCTGTTACCTGGCAGTTCAGTTTTCTGGTCAGACTCAGACAGCTGATGGGAGGGGGACACGTGGTATTTTACTCACGGGCCCTCTCTTACCATAATCTTAACTGATGTGTGTCAAGCATATAGGACACATCAGCAGAACACCCGCTAATAAACCGAATCCCTGAGATTAAAAGCACCCTTAAAGCCTCCTGCTTTCATTAAGAATTCAAATGCTCAGAATGTCATGAATTACAGCTCTGGTAACTCAAAACTCTTGTTAATCTAGAGAGATGTTCTTTTCCAAGAGATTGATCAGTTTTGGGAGCTGGTCTGACATTCTCAAGGGCAAAGAAGGGGAAATCTATTAGATCAGATTCAACATTACAGGCTTTGTAATCTGGTAACTGTAAGTATATTTGGGAAGTACTGGTAAAAGGTCATGCTAAGAGGTCAGGGTTTCAGTCAACCCCAAATGAATACCTTCCATTAACTGCCGAATAACTGAACAATAGCTGTATTGCAAATGTGCCTGCAGACTAACGAGTCCACCACAGGAAAATGTTGGCAAAGGATTCCACAGTCAACATACAGTGCACCTACAGAGCCAGTAGAAGAAAATGAATTGCAGTAAAAACACACCCCTGGCAAGCAGATCTTAGTTCTATTTCCAGCTTTCTTGCAGATTTCACTTCCCTCTTTTGTAGATTGAGGACGATATGCTAATCTGCTTCACAAGCTATCTGAAAGCTCAGTTAATGAGTATTAGTAAATCATTTTGTTTTCATAAACTGCCTACCATCTCAGAATCAGAAAATACAATTATAGCACATGCAGTTCAGCGTAGTCAGTTTTTTTTTTATAAAGGATGTTGATTCAGCATGCCCTGTTTTAGCAAGCCCTGTGAATACATCTTGAAAATTATCTCTCTGTGAGGAAGACAAATCAATTTTAATCTTCCGCCTGTTTATCCTGTTGTAAATCAAACAGGGACAGTCTGCCCCTACAGAACAAGCCACGTTGTGCTGAGCTCGTGATGCACAAGGGAGTTCTTTCTTTAGTCAAGAGAGAGACAATGTGGTAAGCATATTGATTATTCCTAATTATGTACTGAGAGAGCACAGCAAAAACTCCTAGGTGTGCATTTATGCCTGAGGTGTATCTTATGGCTTTCATTGTTACTTAAGCACTGAGATCCCGCTTTCTTAATCTATAGACAACAAAGGATTTAATTTTCATCTTTACTAATCAAGGCTTAGTATCTATCTGCTACTTAGAGAGTGACTGCAAACCTCTGGTTTGTGTTCACACCCTGGCACAGAAGCAGCTTATTGCTGTAATTAGCTTTAGTTCATACACTACCATGCATGCACTGTATTGCTGTAGAGGAGGCTCAGTCTCAGAGCTGAACAACTGTGAGCATCAAGACCCATCTAGTTAAAATGTACTAAGTACAACAGCTGCCCAGAATTTGACCAGTTGTATTTGAAAGTTTCTGTCTAACTGCCCCTTAGCCACTGCTTTCCACAGATAATATTGCTTGACTCGCCCTCTGCAATTCAAGACTCATTGAATGATGCAGTCCTTCAAAACATTATAGATGAGTAGGAGAGATGAGCCAAAGGTCTCCAGACTGCATCAGGGCTGTCTGCTGAAGCTGTGCACAGCTCCAAAACACAAGCAGCATGTCAAAGACAAGGACACAACCCACAGGACATACCCCTGTTGGGTACATCTGTGGGGGGCAAGTTAGACAAGCTGAAAAGAACGTGGCATCGGGCCTTGCTTCACATTTGCTTTTATTTTTTTGGCATGACTCAAGGCTAACAAGGACCTCATTGAAACTTGGAAGTAAGGTTTTTCTTGTGATTTAAAAAAAAAAGAGATAGTGAACACAGTTATTTACAGTGACAGCTTCTTTTTTCCCCTCAGGTATCTTGAGCTCAAAGCCTGAGCTGAATTTTCTGGACATCCTGGCACTTCTCATTCAGGAAAGAGCTCAAGAAGTAGTACCCCAAGCCCATCTTGCCAATACCGAAGTGCTGTCATAGTGCCATATGGGACATTTCTAGACATGCCAAAAGAAGGAAGAACTAAAAATATTGCTACAGCCTAGTCTGCTTGAGGCTTCCCACCCAGTTTTGAGCTTAGAGCTGTTTGGATAAGCAGCCAAATCATGAGGTACTTCTCTTAGCCAATCTGAACTCTGTGAGGTGCACACAGTCATCCCTAGCAATTACTATTCGTACTGGCTGATAGGATTTTGTAAAGTAAATGAAAGAAAGAAAAAGAAGTAACATAGTACAGTGACCTCAGTAATAGACTATTGTGTGCTGACACTTTGCTCTATGGTCACCTCAAAGTCACCTAATCTGTCATATCTTTATTTTCTTCATTTATGAAATGAGATCTATAGAAGAGTTCCTCGGCTGCCACATGAAATTCAGGGGCAGACAACAGTTCTGAGATTTGGCATGGTGTCCAGTTCTGACAGGGACATTAAGATTTTCTTTGCTGGTGTAAAGGGTAAAAGAGAAAGCCTGAAAAGTCCATCAGTATTTGCAATGCAGGAGTACGTTGAAGAATACTGTCTAAATATGGAATATTTTGTTTAAAATTCTGAACATTAGAATGGACATATTAAAGACAGAAAAAGTTAAGCTCATTCCATCTCTGCATTCTTTTGCTCTGTGGAGCTGTGAACATTTCCTAATTGCAGCCAGCAATCTCTGAACATGACTTGCTTTTTCTACTGCTAGGTATATATCTTAGAAGATGACAGCACCTCTAATCATTTTTGGGAGCATTCATTTTATAGTATCCCATTTCTAGCCCTTTCACACTTTTCTGAACAATGTTACTTATGACCTTGCAAAACCTCCTACTGCTTGAAACACGACTGGACGATCAAATACTGGAAATGCAGCTAAAATGAGAACTAGATGCAGATTAATTAAAGTCATATAAAAAAAATAAGCTGGCAAGTTTAAACGGGTTGTGTCCCTATTAACTTTTTCCCTCTTGCCTCCCAGGAAGGTCTCATTTGAGATTGAAATAGTGTAGTCCTCGTACTCATGACACTGCATACAAAGTAGCTGCTCTTTTACTTCAGACAGAGGAAAATAGTTTAATAGCTGCCTGTCTGAATGACAGCGCCTACCTGCCTTGCTAAAACATGCCCTTAGTCTTAGGAGAAAAGCCACAACGAGACAGAAGACTACTTACTAGTGTTCCATAGAGTCCGTGCAGGAGTATCAGAGACTGAAATTCACTGTGCCACTGATCAGAAGATTTAGCTCCCTGCAGCGTTCAGACGGTTGGTCCCATTATGGCCATCAGGCGGCTGAGTTAAAGGGTGGCCTTGCACAAACATAAACAGCTTGTCAGCACAAGCCAAAGAGGCGGGTCTGCCCTGCCAGCCACAATGCGAGCCAATGATTAGCTTCTTTGCATTCTGGGTGTTCAAGATATTGTGTTTCATTCTTAAGTAGGGGAACAAGAGGGGCTGACTAGGAAGGGCTAGCGCTTGACGGTTTACTGCTAGGCTGTAAAACGCTTAAGGCAGAAGGAAAAAAAAATACCAGTAAGTCACTTCAGGAAAAGCACATATTTGCTGTGTATCCATACGAATACTTCTAGAAAGCCCACAGGCATCTCCAATGCATTGTTCCTTCTAGGCCAATCAAATAAACAACCAACCTAACAAAAAACCTGTGAATTAAGTTTAGCCCATATTCACTGTAAAGAAGTTCCCCTTGCAAAGTCTCTGATTTTTCTTCTCTACACCCTTATTCTTATTCTTTGTTTGCTGATACTGGGGTTTCTCACGTCCCTACCACGAATGTCTTACCCTGACCTTCTTGACCTGACCCCCCAACCTTCATTGCTCCTCCTATGATTGCTTCTCTTCACCTCCATCTTAACTGCTTGTTCTTTTGGTCCTGATCTCCCCAGAAGAGCAGGATCAGAACACAGGCACCTTAGGGTAAGGTTCTGTGAGACAACCAAGTTGATCCAGCAACTTACTGCTGTCAAAAGTGGAGGTGTTGAGTCCCCCCTCTCTTCACCACCACGCCATGCCCCCCTGTGTCCCCCACCATCATTTCAAGGAAAGGTAACGTAGCACAGAAGCAAACACTTCTCTGTTAGTTTAGTGATCGTAACAAAGAGACAGAAGAGGTATTGCACGGAGTGAATACTCCCTGAAATTTAAGCTCCTTCTGATCTTGCCTCAGCCATCTATGATCCCACCTGTCTCCCCAAGTTCCTCTCACCTTTGTTGTTTGAATTGAATTGTTCCTAGTTAATTGAATACCCTGCTTACAGATCTGATCCCATTTCATCCCAGCTCTGTCCTACTTTCTTATGCCTCCAGTTTGGCTGTGAGGCCTGTCTGCCACCAAAATCACTCTCATCAAGTCTCTTATAACAACTCCTTTCATAAATATCATCCTTTGTACTTCAGCCTCAGCCTCTTTGAGCTCTTTTCTGCTTTGGAAATAATTAAAATCCTCCTTAAAAACTGTGACATCTTTTTGGCTTTTACTGTTTTTTCTCTGACCTTTCTGATTAATTCTTCTCTCAGCATCTACCTCTTCCTCTCTCGCACTCCCAAGGCACCCTACTTCTTATATTCTATCCAGCTTTTACTGTTTGCTTGTGCAGATTCCTGTACCACTTTTATGTAAATGATTTATAAGCATGTATTTCTGTTTTTCAGCTTTCTGCTTTTCTCCGGTCCCATATTTTACCCTGCGTTTTAGGCATACTGTATTAAATGCCTCGACAGCTTCTAATTTTAAGATCCTTTTCTGAGGGCAAATTAAAGCAGTCCCATCACACTACATTCATTACCGTATAGTCTTGGCACAAGTCATTTCCCTTCCTCCCTGCTTTGGTAGAAGAGCTGAGCCCGCTGCAGAAGCAGATGCTGCAGTTAGCACCTCTTTCAGATGGGCAGGAATATCGAAGCTCTGAGGCTCCTGCTGACAGGCTGCGTGCGAGTTCTGGCACATATCGCTGCAGCACAATGTGCTGGGGTCACGTTTGCAAGTTTTTCTTCACAGTGAGACATACTAGGCACGTTCTTCAGTGATACCTGAGATTCTGGGGCAATTGCAAGGCTCCATCAGCTGCCACCCAAGCGTATAACCTACACTGCCTATACTTTTATCCAGATTTCCTGCTGAGTTAACCCTGTGCTATCCACATGAACAACATTATTTTACCAGAGCTTTCTTCTAATATTTTGAAGTGTAAATCTCTGCCCAGATCCACTGTGTGATCACAGTATTTGATTAATTTAATTATTTTGATTACTGAGCCTGGATCTTATTTCCAATGCACCTACATTGTTCTCCACAGAAAATTCAGCAACTGAGGTCATCTTTTGTTCCATACCCCAGCCACATTGCCTGCATCCCCATGAAAGACATGCTTTCTTGTCCTGAGCTTCAAGGCCTTTTCAGAGTTTCTCCTTTCTTATTGATCCGCTCCCACAAGTCTCTTCATCACAAGGCCTGTCTTTTCAGCCTTCTCTCTTCCTACAAAGCCCTCTTTTTTTCACCTTGTCCTCTATGCAGAGAACACCCTGCTTCACCAAATCAAGTTATCTATTCTTCTTTCTGTTCTACAGTCCACGTGTCAAAAAATATAATGTATCAGAATGAGAGCGAGAAGCAATGAACAGGCGATAAGTCACTCCAGAAAGAGAGATCTTTCATCTGAATATATAAATTATACATACTAGAAATTTCCTATCAATCAACCATATACAATATGTTATGCACCTTACACTGTTAGACTTTTTATGGAACAGGATAGGCACCAAAAACCCTTGATGGACATGGATCAAGTGCCCAAACACTGTACATGAGATTGTGAAAAGACTGCTATGAAAAGACTGTTTGTAGATGCACAAGAGAAGGCAAGCTAGCTATTGCATCTCTGATTCCCATGGCAATTTATTTAAGATGCTAATTCACTGTAGCCACAAATAAAGAAACAAAAGACAGAGCAAGAATGAGCTGATTTACTGGACTATGTTGAAAAGGCACACTTTAGGCAAAGTCACCCTGGGTATAACTCCTGTGGCTCCACTCGTAGAATTATGCCAAGGATGAATCTGGCTCTTTGTCCTTAAGCCTTGTATGACGCAGGAAAACTGTTACCAGCACTGCCAACGGCACCAACCCAGGCACCAGCTAAGTGAGGTGGCCAAGCTGATTTAACAGCTCACTTTTACCAAACGGGTCATCCTGCCCTCTCTCCTCATTGCCATTCCCAGCTACGCAGGCACACCCCCTCCCTTATATACATTCCAGGAACGGTGTGAAAGCTCACAGACCAAATTTGTCTTGCTGGATATGTTTTTCAGACAGGTTAATGATCTGACTCATCTCCCTGCCATGTTAAACAGCACAAGAGCCAGTGAAGGGAAGCAGTAAACACATGTGGCTGGAAGGAGGAGAGGGAAAGAGGTGCAGATGTGAATTCAGTGCCACCTTTTTCATAAGCAGAAAGCTGGCTGTTATCCTCAGAAGCCACTATCCATTCTGGGGTGAGACCTAGAACTATGAGCACCAGAACTATGCCACTCCTAAACACAAGGTCCCGAAACCTCCTGTAACCCCTTGTTTGACTTCCAGCAAGCACTAAAATGTTTTCTTGAAATGTATTTTCCAAAGGAAGGTAAGGCTTTATTTTAATTAAATGCAGGTTTCTGAAAACATAATAATAATTTGATTTCCTAGGAAAATTTGGACAAGAGAAAGATTCTGACAGGCAAAAGGGAAACATTTATGTCTTCTGCATCCAAAACCAGAAAGTATTTGCGTTATGAATCACCAGAACTTAATTTGCCCACCCCCTAGGTTGCAGGCTCCATAGAGTAATATTTTCACTCTGTCCCCTTCCATATTACCATCCACGCATCTAGCTTCTACCATTTATTCTTTGCTTGGTAAAACTGTTTTTTTCCTTTCCCTTTTTGTGGCCTCAGCGTAGCCTCACTGCCCTTTCTTCTCAAAACACAATCCCAGCTGGATGCCATTTTGCCTGTCCTCTGCTCCTCCTTTGGGGGCCAACAAGGAGCCTTAGGCCCCCTGAGGCTCGGCCTGACCAGTTCATGTCTACCCCTCTGCTGGGAGGAGACCTCCCCTGCTTCGCCAGTAGTAGCCACAGATGCTGAAGAATGGAGTGGAGTGAGAAGGTTTTTGTCATGCTTTACTGGCCTGGTTTCAATTATAAAGTGGGTCACAAGTTATTCCCAGAAAGCACACAAGCTCAAGCAATGAAAGACTTTGGATAGTGACAAAAGAAGTGAAACACTCTAGATGAATTGTTTCATTTTTCTTTAAAAAAGGAAAACAAATGGCAGAAATGGCAAGGGAAAGAAATCATGTGCAGATGCAGCACACTAACATACGAAGCTGCGATCGATGGGAACTTGGGCTTAGTCCCAGCTCAGACCATGTGCATTTTGAACTTTGAGCTCTTGGACCATTTCCTAATTAGAGAGCTAGCGACACACTGTGGAACTATTTAACCCTTTGGTGGTGCCTCAGGAGGTTTAGCAAATGCCAGAAAAGACTCTGGGGATGTGTCTAAACCCTGGAGGCAACATCTGACTACGGGAAATATCCCTGTGCTCCAAATGGCTTAGTGAAACAACTGCTGTCAGCACCTCACTTTTCACAGCTCTCTACACAGAAAGGTCAGGCTTACAACTGCTCCTTCCTGCACTGCTGAACGATTGCTGGGATCTCCCCCTAACCTGCCAGCTCCCCATCCAGAACCTGCCTCTCTTCAAGGCTTGTCATGTCTCCTCCAAGCTCGTCAGTAACGCTACACCAAGGATCAGATCAAACAGAGATACCCACCTGGAACTTAATAGTGTAAATAATGCCACATTGCACACAGAGACCTGTTCCTCTACTTCACAGGAGTGGAAAAGCAGCAGGCAATTATAAAATTGTAACCGTAGCCAAAAATACAAACATTATAGCACTAGAAGCTGTGTGGAGAGAAACAAGGGTTATATAGCTGATGTACATCAACAGCTGCCATATTATTTCTATCCTATCTAACTATCACTGGTGTTTTAGTTAAATCTGCACTAGTGACTTCATCTTTTATACCCCTCTGTAATATAGTAGTATTGTGTCTTACCTATTTCACAGAAGTACGGTGTAAGTATATTTACAGAGCTTGGAACCTCTCACTGAAGACATTTTGGATGTACAAACTGTTACTACTTTCATTATTGACTTGAGAAATATATCCTTTGAAAGTCAATAAGCAGGAAAACTACTTTGGCAGGTTAAGTTTTGTTTAGAATTTCCTGCCACCTCTAAGGTCGCTCATTCCAAACATAACAGAAATACACTAATAAAAGGAGAGGCGCCTCCAAAAATACATGCACCGTGGGTAAAGATTAACTTTGGGGTTGTAGAGCACAGTAAACCTACAAGCTTAAATTCCATCTTTGCAAGTTTTCTCCCTATTTTCCTTGAGTCCCGTGGCCTGGTAAGAGGTGGTTCACAGGCCCCAGTTGCCACAGAGCATGGAGAAGGCCTTTCAAGTACAAAGTACTCTTTGCACGTACCTTTCATTTGCCATTCAGGTGTGCTCTACTGTACTTGCAGACTCCATTTCCCATCTCACCTGGTGGTCTGGTAGTCTGAGAGTCTTTGAGCCTCGAGGCTTGTTTAGACTACACTGTGATAGCAGGGTAGCAAGAAATATCAAAGCTAACTCTAAAATAGCTGTCTAGTATATGTGCTGCTAAAGTACTAGAGAACTGAGACAAGAAGGAAAGAAAAATAGCCTGTCTTGGGCACCATGCTGCCATAACTGGGCTTCTATACCTAAGCTGGCTATAAGCTACTTTGAGCCATGCTATAATACACTACAGGCATTTCTATTAAATTCTGTGCATGAATCTAGACATAACATTTAAATTCCACTCTTGTTCAGGGGTGATTAATGCACTTCTAGAGGGATTTTTCAAACAGTGCTGAAACACCTCTTAGCTATGATTAGCTTTAGGGCTCACAAAAATATTTCAGAAGGACAAATGTTTTGGCTTTGGAGGAGGCCTACATTCAGAGTGTCAGATACTTCCAAAAAGTGCCACTGGCACCAGCAGCACACACATCCACCCTAATTTCAAATTACAAGATGACTCGTCTCCGAGGAATGCTTTCCTAGATAACAGTATAAATATTTCCAGCAGTATCTTTGGGACAGACAAATTGGTATGAAAAAATGCACCGCCTCCCTTATTAGGTGTGGCTTTTGCAACCTGGGCTTCTTCACAAGGAAAAATAAATAGTTTCCCCAGTTTCTCACACTTCTCTGTGAGCTGAGATGCCCCTGCTCACACAGAACAACTCAAGAGAGATATTCGAAAGAACTCTTTTGTGAAAACCTTGCTGTCATACAACAAATAGATATGATTAATTAGAAGACTGCCTTCAAGATAGCAGTGGCTCCTGCTCCCATTATAAACCCTATGCATCTTGAACTCAGCAGTAAATATCCCACTTGCTTCTTTGGCAGAGAACTAAACCTCTGCATCAACAAGAGCAGAGGATGCTCAGAGACAAGGAGGCATTTGCCCATCACAGGAAAAATGCTCAGATTAGCAATGCAGTGACCTCGGTTCAAAGAAAGCACTTTAGTATGTGCCTTCCTTTTAAGCGTATGAGAACTCCCGCTGATTTCACTGCCACATCAATGAGGTCAGCCATGGATTTATCCAGGAACTAAAAGGAATTAACTCACTTCACACACACACTTACCCTGAATAATGGCCAGAGTGGTCTGTGCCTCATGATGCAGATGTGACTTGTCCCTCCCCACTCCCAACAAAGATCAGCAGTTTACATCTCCTTAAATGAGACTACCCATGCGTTTTATGTCGTCTGCCTACTTGCTGAATCGGAGTGAGGGGCATACCACAAAAAAAAATGCTATACCCAGCTTACATCTACACCCGCTTTCTACCCAGCAAGCCTAAAGAAAGTGTGCTAGTTACCTAGCATGTGGAAAGAAACACTTAAATAATTTAAGCACTTGAAATGGAACTGCAGAGGCACAATAAAGGTCAGAATCATTCACTTGAATGAACAAATGCTTTTAAAAGATGGTTATGTGTACTTATAGAAGCCCTCAAGCAAACACGACAGTCCAAGTGTTTAGTATCCTCCTATAACAGGCTAGTAAGAGGGAGTTTTGATGAATTCCATGTGTTCTCAAAGTCAGGTTCCTGGTGATTACCCATTCCCCTATAAAAACAGGGCCACACTAGTTTTCAAGCAAAACTCTGTTATAAAGCTATTCTGAACAGTAGGAGAGGGAAAGAAGACCTTAATGTCCAAAGACATCACAAACTTTAGCCATACAGGAGAACCCAATTAAAATATGAGAGTCCCCTGATCCAAGTAGCGTATGGCTAAAGCCGTCATGGAATCAGAACCAAATCACCCCCATGTCTGGATTTAATTATGTCATGCCATTTTATAGCAGCCTAAGAAAACTGAACTGGGGGTCAAAATAATCCCACAGTAATTCTTTAGTCAATCACACGTACAAGAACCTGGGTAAAAACGGAAAACAGACAGTATCAGCAGACTGAGCATACAAAGGTTCTTATTAAAGGCAAGAACAACAAACAAGTCTATAGGCAAATGGCTCACTGCAGAGTGAAAGCACCAATGCTATCACAAATTTCTGTGTGGTCTATAAAATTCAAGCAAACCTACTAAACTAATGCATACTGAAAGAATGGAGTTCTGTTCAATATGCTCTCACTGATTTGAAAAGAAATGGAGTTCATAGAACATTAAAATGCTTCAGAAATATGTATTTTGTTATGAGCCCTGCACATATTTAAAACAAATTCTCCATGAGAAAATACTTGTATGAGATTGTATGTTCATGTTTATATAGCAACTCTAAGTTATGGGGAAAAAAATCTACAGAAGATCATACTTGTCATTAATATGGAAGTGCAAAGGGCATGACTGAGAATTAAAAGTGACATTTAATTTTTTTTCAATGTGAGTCTAAAATCAACTAAATCATATCTCTTTATTTGCAAATAAAGATGTCTAGATAGATTTCTTGCAAATGTTAACTAGGGGAAGGAACTTAAAGTCTTTTGAAATATTACCTAGCCAGCAAAGAAGTTTGGGGATATTGTATATTCTATCTCAAACAAATAAATAAAGAAAAATGTATATGCAAAAGCAATACTAATGCTATGTAAACTAGTAAAGGTTATCTGAAGATATACAGAATGAAATAAAATTAAAATCTCTATAACCTCAAAACAGCATCCCTATGACATTTTTATAGTAATATGAAATCAGTACCATTGCAGTTCACTTTTTGTTCTATTTTTTAACTGCCATTTTAAAAAAACAAAACCCAAATCCCAGCTTCTTTCAGCATTCAGTCTTCTTATTGCTCTAAAAATAATGAACATGCTGCCTCGTTCCTTGAGCAAGGACTCCCTGGTTTCTGTTAAAACAGTCACAGCTGCCGTACTGCAGCCCAGTGTTCTACCAAAGCCTTTGTGCTGAGCCTGTCTATGACATGGATTAAATTATAGCTTGCACACTGTGATTCTATTTGCATACAAGGAACAAAATCTGTTGTGAGGCAATATTGCACAGTACCCAGTGTCTGGGTGAACAGCAGGCCTTGAAAATTTCTGTGCATTCACTTGTGCTTTTCTGCGTGCTTGTCAAGATCAGCCATGTGGCACGTTTTAAGGAAGCTTCTTGCTTTGAAAGGATTGTTGTTTGCTCTTAGTTGCTTTCTGACTCAAGCTCAAGCTGAAAAGAGACCTCACAGAAGGAGGCAATGATAATTGCAACATAATTGCTAAAATTAAGCAGTTGGTTGGATTTTTACAGTTATTTTAAAGCTGTATTTCTTGGTCATTTTAAGGACAGGTTAAAGACAGCAAAAAGCACAAGTCAGCCAGAAAGGAAGCTTATCACGCAGTCAGTTCCACTGGCATCCCTAGATAGGATGATGCCTAAAACAAAACACATGTGAACCCCTTAATATTCCAGAGGATTCAAGAGCAGTAATATACACAATTCAGAATAACAGGACACAGGCAGTCTGTAAAGGAAACATTTTGCAGATTCAAAAATCTGTTTAACTTCTGAATGAGGGAAAAAGTTACATTCCAAAAAAAAGTAGCATTCCAAAAAATGAAACTGAAGATGTATAGACCAATCTTTTTGCCTTTCACTTCTTTCCTCATCCGCAGTAATCTCAGCCTCTATACTGAGTTCCAATACCACTTTTTAGAAGGGGAAGAACCCACAGAGATATTAAATATCATCCTCAACAGAATTAATTACCATTCAGATTTTTTCTAAGAAATCTTGTTACAGCTATACTTTTGAACCTCCATGCTACATGGAGGTACTGAATGCCATGATGTCTACCCAAAGCAGCATTTTGTTGTCCATTGTGCATTTTTAGTGCATTTTGATAATATCATCTGTAAGCATGGGAATTTTGTATTTCTCCATTAAGTGACCCTGCTTTCGGCAGTTAATAGATTGGCAGTCTTTAGTGGCTGAGGTGAAATTTTTCATGCTAGATGTTTGCCTCATAAAAACATTCAGCCAAAATAACTGAGTTATTTCTGAGAACAAGACTATAGAAAAATCAGATTGCTTTGCATGATAAAAATTCTGGTGCCTTGAGTTGAGAACCATTAAAATCCTCTGCTTTGTAGTAGAAGCCTGAACACTAAACAACAGGGAGAGGCTTTATGCCAGAGAATGTCTTTTTTTAAAATCACATGAATATGTACACTAACTTCACTGTGCCCTGATGCATAGTCATTTGAGAGATGAATTTTTGATGTTATATTGGCAGCTTACTTTCTGTCCTTTCCTAGTGTTTGTGTAGCATGTCACTGATACTCTAGTTTCCTTTTTTTTATGCTGAGGATGTATTGATATGAGTATATTTGTAGCTATTTATGTTTAGTCTTATTATTTGACACTCATTAACAGAATTACAGAATCACAGAACGGCTCAGGGGTAAAGGATCCTCTGGAGGTCATCTGGTCCAACCTCTCTGCTCAAGCAGGGCCACCTACAGCCAGTTGCCTTGGACCACATCCAGTCAGGTTTTGAATATCTCCACAGATATTCACAGACTCCACGACCTCTCTGGGAAAGCTCTGCCAGTGTTCAGTCACTCTCACAGTGAAAAACTGTTCCCAGATGTTCAAACAGCACCAGTTCGTGCCCATTGCCTCTTGTCCTGTCACTGGGCACTACTGAAAAGAGCCTGGCTCCGTCCGTCCTCTTTACACCTTTCTTTCACGTATTTGCACTCAGGATTCAATGAGATCCTCCCCAGGCCTTCTCTCCTGCAGGCTGAACAGTGCCAGCTCTCTCAGCCTTTCCTCACAGGAGAGGAGGTCCCATCCCTTCACTATCTTCATGGCCCTTTGCTGGACTCTCTCCAGCATGTCCAGCTCTCTCATACACTGGGGAACCCAAAACTGGACACTGCACCCCAGGTGTGGCCTCACCAGTGCTGAGCAGAGGGGAAGGATCACCTCCCTCAGCCCTCTGGCAATACCTCTCCTAATGCAGCCTATGGTACTATTAGCCTTCTTTGCTGCAAGGGTACTAATATTTGAAGAAAGCCTGCTTTGGGATGCTAACTTTTGACACTGATTAAAGACTTGTGTCCTCATTTCAAAAACACGTAATGGGTTAAATCCCAACTGTTTCTCTTTTCCACCTACAAATCGCTACAACATCTACATTTTATAAGAATAACACACACCTGCATTTGGGCACAAAATTTTTGGTCAGAGAATGGAAAAAACCTCTAGAAGGAATCAGGCAAGATGAAACAACACATACCTTTCTTTTGTGAAAAGTCTTTTCCTCTCCATTCATAAAACTGATTTCTCCTCTCCTACGTAGCAAATGTCAATCAATGATTACAAAGATAAGACTGGTAACATGGAGAGAGATAAAAATAGAAACCCCATTCAGATAGATATTTTGTTTCAAGAAGAAAAAAAAAAATCAAACAGTCTGTAAAGTACTCTAGAGATGTCAGTACTGCAGTCAAATTTACATAAAGGGTTACAACAGAGAGGGACTTAAGTATAAATCTTGCAGCACAGGAAGATATTAAACAAGACACATCAAACCCAGTTCAACAAAGAGGCCAGATTAAATTCACAGGACACTGACGGAAACTTTCTGGTATCAGGATAAGTATTTCCATGAGCAGATCTCTCAGAAAACAGTACCTTTACATACTGCCCTACAAAAATTCCCCAACATGAAATACTGCTCTTTTTATTGCATATTGTACTAACACTATTTCCTCACAGTCAGGGCTGTTCCTTCCCTATTTACAGAGATGTTACCCAGCTCATGGTGGTCAAGAAGTGGGCTTTGCAGGTGAGCAACAGTGGAAGGTCTTGGTCCAGACAGAGCCAGTGGAATCTGTTCACTGAATGAAGCCAAGTGAATGGAAAAAGAGAGACTCCCCTGTCACTGTATTTCTCAGAGTTGGCTCTTAGTGGAATCATACTTTGTCTATAGAAAAGAAAATGGCCAACAATTGTTAGTAGCAACAATTAAGCCATTCATTGTGCCTTTTGGAAAATGATGGATGGAGTTTCTTGTACCATCCACACCCCAGCTGCACTCTTTATCAATTCCTCCTTCATGAAAGTTGTGCTATTTGAGCATCTGTTCTGAATCAGTAGATAAACAACCCACTATGGACTTCTTTGTACGCATACCCACTAGCAGACAGTCCTGTAAAGAGACAGCAATCCATTGACCTAGAGAATTACACTGTCAGTGATAGGCAGCCCTACATCTTACTCTTAAGCTCCATACCTGATTAAACCAATCAGTTGAAGGGCTCTCTTGAGCTCTCTTTATAAACACCTTTATTTAGATAGTTCACCAGAAGCACAGCAGAGGACATAGTGATGTTGTGCTGCTTGTTGCTCTACCAACACTCAAATTTTCCTCAGTGACAAGTGGAGGGGAAGTATATTGACAGAAAAAAGCTTTCTAGAAGATAGGGTCAGAGTAGTGTGGGGTCTCTGCTACTGAAGGATCTAAGCAATCTTTTCCCAACTCATAAGATCAGCTCAGATTTCTTCTAGGGCTAGCTGTCTGCGGATCAAGGAGCAAAGAGCTTTCTTCTTTTTGTCCTCCACAGCACTTGCAATCAGGTGAGATCCTCTCTGTGTCTAACTGCCCTCACATCTTCAAGCATAAAGCAAACAAAACCTTTCAGAAAATATTTCAAGGACAGTACCATTTTTTAAAAGCATTACCCTAAGACAATGATGTGTTTTTTTGTGGCCCCAAGACAACAAACTCACACTTCACAAGAAATAAAAATAACAGTGTTTTGCATGGTGGTCCTCCCTTACCTACAGTCTCTGATGCTGACCAAGCAACAAACATTACTGGAAAAACGAATTAGCTGCAATTATTATTTCAGAGCACAAACAATCAAGGTCAGAAGCAAAGCAAGTCTACTACGAGTCTACTAATAATTACAATGAAAATAATGACGACTTTTCTCATCGATAATTATTGATTTCTAGAAGACCTCTGATGTCCACAGAATGGTGTTCATTATAAGCACTATACAAAGCTATCCATGTTACAAGCTTCACTGATAACTCTCAGCATGCTCTTAAAAAAAGCTGAACAAATTCTGTTTCTCATTTTAAATTGCACAATTTTAATTTTATAGAGAAAAAAAAAAAGAGTACTTTGGCTATTGTAATGGGTAAAAATATTGTGATGGTTGGAAGCCCCTTTGGGGTAAAATTTTGCCATGACAATACACAGTACAAATTACATTCATTTGTAGGATGGCTATGTCTTAGCCCAAGATTAATATGTATATTGTCCTGGAAACTCCAAACATGCTAAAATAATTCAGGTGTTAGTTGATCTAATTCTTTAATCAGCTTTCAGCCTCATTGCTTCACTTTTACATAGCAATTACCTAATGCCTCAGCATTAACTAATGACTAATTTAAAATCTGTCTGAGGGCTACAAATACTGTAACAAAGCTGTAACAACCTATGGATTCAGATATGTCAGTAGGACAACACTCAGAATGTCAAGGGAGTCAATGTCAACATCCTCTTTCAGAAAACTAGTCCTGCTGCCCAGGAGGAACCTTTTTTCTCTGTTCTGCCCAGACAGAGTTAAACCCACATATTTCAGTGAACCTATTTCCATCCAAAGAAAAATGTAAGCTGCTTCATTACAATGCATTCAACAGAGGTAGCTCACTTTCAGTCTGTAGACTCTCCTGATTCTTAAAAAGGCCCCTTGCGTGATTGAATTCCTACTGAACTGAAGGGTAAAGGGGGACCAGAACAGAAAAAGTATTAACTTTTTTGAATTTCTCCCCTAGATACGTAAAGGAGACTCAAAAGTGCTGAAGCCTTTAAATTAAGACTACCCATCTTTCTAAGAGACAAACAAGCTGCAGTGATTTGCTTATTTCTGATTTACTGTCTTTAAAATTAGGTCATTACTTCTAGGAATGCTTTGAAATACATGAATGATAGGACAGGATTTCAGAATGTTCTTAACAGTAATCCACACCACTCCTGGGGATAAATTATTTTGCCTTTGACCTTCTAGCTTATCCATTTGGGAATCATATTATTGTCTCATAAAAAAAAGAGGCACCTGTCTTAATATTCCTGAACTAATGAGTTCTGCAAAATCCTTTCAAAGTACAAGCTAACCAGATTGATAAACCACTGCTTTATCCATCCAGCTCATGCTGGATTTATGATTAATTGCATGCTTGCAAATAGTCTTTCAGATTGTTTTAGTCACTGTACCCTGTATGCAAAAAAAAAAAAAAAAAAAAGACATTTGATGAGTACAATAGCCCTTCATGTTCGGCAGCCTGCATTTGTTTAGGTTCTTTCAACTGCTTTATGGGAGGGACAACAGTGCCACTGTCAGAATATATTTAAATTTCGGCTTACACCAATGCCCACTGTTCAAGGTATTGTGTCTTTCCAACTGAAACTTGGCCCTCTGGGATCCTTTAGATTTTTTTTATTCCTGCATATACAACTAGGCTTATGCCCTCATAATAAAAATGGCACTTTGAAATCATAGTGGTTTGTGCAATATAAATTTCCAGAAAGAATAATTATGCAATTTTGCTCAGTTACGTCAGTTACATTGCTCAGTTAAGTTATAGCTTGTATTCACGTGCTACAGCCTTGCCTCATGAAGGATGATCTGAAGAGTGTACAAAGTGAAGAAATGAACTACCTTCCGAATAGGACAGTGTATTATAACATGGCTTTGTGAACTAGAGTTCTACTGACTGCAGTTCTACTGACTGATTTCAGATGGCAGATTCAGTCCTAGTTTACCGGTACAAAAACTACTGCGTACCTTATACCACACCATTCAAACAAAAGGTAGCAGAAAAAGTGATGTTAACAGATGTGTGACTTCTCCTGAAATCTACTTGCAAGATGGGTAAGGAGCAGAGATGGGAAAAATTGGTCTTACGGAAAATGCAGTTGAAGATTCTCATCCCACGTTATTACCCCCACTATTCACCTGCCCAAATCACTGTACTGGTCCATGATGAGTCAGTTACCGTCTAAGGGTCACATCTCATGTTGCTCCTATTTCATGTCAACAATTAGTATTGAAATTTAGATCCTATAAATAATCGCAGGGAAACATGCTTCATTAAACTTAATTATTAATACTATTACCTTAGCAACTAAGTTTATCACAAGCCTTATTAACTTAGTAATCGACTAAGTTAATAATAAAATAATGTCTTAATGATTTTAAGGGGAATATTCATCAGTGGTTCACTATTTTGTAATTATAGTCATGTTTTGGTCAGTTGAGTTAATTTCAATTAACACACTTCATGAATTTAGTAGCTAAACATTAACAGCCTAAGGGAGATACTCCAAGTGAATCAGTAAGACAGCTTTGAAATAAGGTCACAGTAAGTGTATGTCATTTTCTTATTTTAATTACACGCCATTTCAAGCCATGTCTAGGCAAATTCTGGTATCCTTATGACTAATTCAGTTATAACAAACTGCTGATACCTGTATTCTGAATTCAGATAAAAGGCCAAACAAGAAACATGATAACTGTATGATAAGGGATTTTTGCTTTATTTTAAAAATAGCTTGTAAGCAATCTGGGGCCAAGGATTACCTTCTGTTTCTATACAGTACCTAGTTCAGTGACTTTCCAATAAAATTGTTCCTAGATGCTACAGAAATAGTAAAGAGTAATAACAACATAACATGCAGAACAAATGATAATGCCATTGATGCAAGTCAAAATTTCATATCAGGTGCAGTGACTGATGTTTAATGAACTGATCTGACATTGCACAGGTTCTTAGGAAACAATCAAGCCCTATGTAACTGGATCTAAAAAATTACAGCTGCTGATAAATATATTCAGTTATTTTCCTCAGATTTTCTCTTCATGCGAAGCCCATAGAAAACAGCAGCATCCCTATTTTTTTTCTCTTTAACATTATCTGGGATAATTAAATAGATTGTGCCTACATGTGGTTTGCTGTCTGAAGATCAAAATCCACAACTCAGTCTAGGCATCCGTGTTGTGAGAAGTTACATTAATTGGTACCTCGGTTCCTCAGTTACCTTTTTATTCCTCAAATAGATGAGTATCATTTTTTTCTTCCAAACAGACTTTTAAGTCATATTAATTCTCAAATCACAGAAATGCTTGTGAAAAAGCAGACAGAAATTTGAAGACAGAAGGAAGGGAGAAAGAAAGGGAAGGAGGAAGGATTAATTTCTGTAAGATGTTTATGGGAATTTGTCCTTACCTACCTCATTTGCTTCATAATTCTTCTTGTAGGGAATTAGGAGAAAGGAGGAGTGATCACGGAATACTGACTGGAAAGAAAAGACCAACATGGAGACTTAGTGTTTCCTATGACTACGGAAGAGAGAAGGTGGTCAGGGAATGCAACATCCTGGTTTTAAAGGACAGGGGAGGCAAAACGCTCTAGGAGTAGAAGTGAAGGAAACTAAAACACAGTTATAAAAAGTTGCTTGCCTGTAGTAAGAGAGAGAACTTGGAGTGACACAGAACTGCTGTCTTGAAAGGCAAGGAAAAAAAGGAAAGAAATACTGGAAAGGACTATATTCCTTTTCAACACATTAAATCTCACCATTGACTGCTTTGCAGCAGTTACCCGTCTCAGCAGCTCACCCTGTGCTTTGCACAGAAAATACCGAGAATTCTCTTGAACTGTGGCCAGTTGAAAACTGGCCAGACAAGACTGGTCTGGTGCAGTCACTGGTGTACCCTTTCTTATTCTCCAAGTGAGGTCAGACACAAGGTGAACAGGTGAGTTCCCTGATCAACCATGCACACTGCTTGGCTTTACTACAGGCCAAGGCAGAGGATCAGGAAGTTTTACACCTCCCAAAAATATTTATGCAGCAGCAGGAAAACCAACACGGCAGGCAATTGGTGTCACTGATCTGTTTACCAGGGGGTAAAGGTATCTGAGAAGCTGACACACCAGCAAGCATGGGAATGCTCACACCTCAGTGCCTTCAAAGAAAGTTACAAGGCATCGATGCATGTAATAGCAAATGAGGTTTCAGCTCAGGGCTGCAGCACCAAGAACTGCAGGGGATTGTTTAATATTCAGTGAGCATATGCCTAAAAAGTCAGTGCACACACTATCAGAATTTCAGCATCCTGCTGCGCGCCAATGAATTTTGCTTAGGCTTCATCAGGATCCATTTATATTGTGAATAAGAGATTTGTGGGGAAAACTGGTATATGACGCAAAGTGCAAAAGGAAAGGCAAAAAGCTGCTTTTCTTTCTGTCAGGAAGATCCCTGAGCAGATTTTAAATAAAACACCTCTGAACATCTCTGTCCCAAGTCTTCCCAGAACAACTTCTGAAATTATTCAGGACACATATGAATAATTTCTCTAAGTTTTAGAGACATTTAAGCAGGGGCTTTCAATGTTTAATCCAGGCAAGCAGTGGATTAACTGCTTTCAGCTGAAAGCCTGCCAGCTGACAACCTTTCCCTGTGCACATGGCATTTGATGTCTGCCGTTTTAATATTTTGACATTTTTGTGAGAGACATTGTCTTGAAAGGTCACCACTTGTCTCAGCAGTTGGCTGGCTGCCACTCAAGCTTGGGAAGCTTAGCTCCACAGCTGTCATCAAAAATGACCATTTTCACAGCGAAGTTTCAGGGAAGCTATGAATTTCTGACTATATATGAGGGGAAAAAGGAGACAAGAGGAAGGAAAGAGACGCTCCAAAATCACCTTTCACTTGCTACAATGAAGACAGGCATTTCTACATATACGTCTGTAAGACGAGGCTGAAGTATAGCAAAAGCAGCTTATATACAACAGATTGACCAAACATACCTGTGTTACAGCATTATCAAGGGGGTTATACCATGAATATGTTTAGCCCTCTACGTGCAGCAAACAACACAACATATATACTCTCTCCCTAGTAACTTAATGGCAGTCACCTGTTAACTGTGATAATGACATTTTCACATGGCTCATAAAAAGCTTAAACTACCACAATGGTCCCTATGAAATAACAAAACCTGTAAATAAAGCAAGAAATGTGACACGGCAACAAAAAAAACGGCTACAGACTGCATTTCTTGTGCAATTATCTGCCATTTATGGTACAGTACAGATCACAGGCTGTTTTCAATAAGCAGATTTCATTCACAGCACAGTAAGAATACTGTGTAAGAATACCCATAAACTCAATAGGACAATGGCACTTTACAGAAGCTTTGAATTAGAAAGGAGGATAAAAACCAAGATGCCATTTCTTCAGTGCTGTGAAACCAAAAATCACTAACAAATACCAATTCTTTTCCTTACAGTATTATCACGACACTGAGAAACCTTCAACTCCGCTGCTTCCCAACCACCTTACTATCCTGCCTTCATGCCACATAGCAGATAAAGATCGTCTTCGTGTACAGACAGAGTGAGATTGGTGAAAAACATGCATTGCTCACCGTGCTATGTTCATTGCTCTTATCAGGTCAGATGCAGACTTACTGGTGCCTGTTATGGTGACTATTTATTTGCACTTCTAAGAATAACGTGCTGTCGAGTTTCTTAATGAGAAGTCCAGGTCTGCACTTACGGATTTTTAAAGAAAATATTCCAGGTGAAAAATACCATGGCAGATTTCTCTCCTATGCGTTCACAAGCCGTCTATTACTGCTGAAGTATCTTTCTCACTGTATGTCTAATAGTATCTAATCTAAGCAGAAAACCATCTCTGTAGAAGCACCTCCTGCATTTGCTTGGCTTCTCCCCTCACAAAATTGACAAGCAGACATCCCAAAAAATCAACAAACACAACTGCAAACTATTTGTTCCGGAACACTTTCATGCATCCCTTTCCCTCAGTAGCTCTTCCACTGAAAACCAGAACAATACTGCAGAGAAGCTTTCCCTGTCAGGATGTTTTGAGCTTTCATCTCTCTGCTTTTTCAAGCGGAACACTGAGGTAGAAACCCTAATTAGCAATCTGAAAGCAGCACACAGGCAAAGAATACTTACATTTGCAACTGTATTTGTGATATTTGCGCACTGATCCAGCGACTGGTGATTACAAAGAAGAGAAAGAGCTTTTTAGGCTGCCTTTCAAGCCTTGCAGCAGTGAAAAGAAGGCTGTTATCTGAAAGCTACTCATTTTCTATATGCTGTGCTCTACTTGCTTCCCATGTGCATACAACACAGCTGCCAGATTTAATAACCATGTCAGCCTGCTTTCCCCATAAAGCAGCAGAGAGATGACAGGATGAAGATGAAGTAGCCAGCGCGTTAATCTGTAGTTATGGCTGCACTAAGCCTTGAATTAATGTCACGGTTTTATTGCCCTTGAACTAAAAAATAAAACAAATCAACACTATTTGTGAAAAAACGTGCAAAAAGATTTCAGAAATGTTAGCCCATACTTGCCTCAATGACACTAAAGTACATTACAGAAATTCCTCCTTTTTTCCTCAGTTAACAAATCCTACAACTTGAGTTAATACCTTTTTGCTACATCCTGATCTTTTAGCATACATTTTTCCTAGCAGTGCAAGCTTGTACCGCAAAAGAACAAAACCATTAACTGACAAATTAGTTGAGCTTCACTCCTCTTCAGTTCCTCTCTGGAAGGAAGTATTTCCATACCTGTCTGTCTTTGCTGACTTCTTTCAGGAAAAAAAAAAAGTGAATAAAAAAGGGGGGAAATTCTCATTTACCATTTAAATTCTCCCATGCACAGTGGTTCCTAGAGCAATGGATTTTAGTATCTGATGTGGTCAGTTCACTGCCAAGGTGGAGCATTGCCGTACTTCCAGCTGCAAAACCAGTTCCATGTGAGGGAAGGGTGGGCAGAGTTTACACGAAAAGGTGCCAGTCATGCAATCAAAAACAACAAACTAAAAATAAATGCAGAAATGTTCAGTTGAATTTGCAACAGTGCGGGGATGCCACAGAGATCATATGACATCTGTGTGTGTGTCTTTTTCTCTCTCTCATTTATATTCCCTTCACTTCCCTTGGAGGCACCTGTCTCAGCGGGGAGTGGTTTCTGTGGAAACTACGGACAGTCGGTTTTCCCCTCGGAGAAACTGTTACTATGGCAACCTTACATAATGTATATGGCCTAGATTCTTTTAAAAAATAATCTAACACTGAAATTCTCATTATAAAATTAGAGCTGATCTGTCCAGGAGGCAAGAAATATAGTTATTTTAAAATTCCATTAGAAATATAGGATAAAAACCCCCAAATGATACCACAGCTTAAATGAGAGTGTGGGGGCACTGCCATTGCATCACTCACAAAGACAAAATAATTTGTAAATTCCAGTAAACAAGGTCTATTATTTAGCATTTGTGGGAAGCAAGGAGGAAGGGAAGAACTTACTTGACATCACAGCTCAATGTAGCAATCAATATTGCATCTCAAAGAGCAGAGCTTTTTCTGTGTGTTTATTCTTCCAGCAACCAGGATCTCACTTAATCACATAAGCCCAAACACCACTTACATCCATCCCATTCAAAACTGAAATAACAGCTTTAAAGTCACTCGCTCTACATTATGAAATCATGCTATGTTAAAACTTGAGGAAGTGCCTGAAAGGAGCTGCGTGAGTCAGTGAGGCATAGCGTGCAGCGGTGCAGAAGCAGAAAAGGCACGCTGTTGTTTATATGACTTTCCTCTCAGCTCAGAGGAGACAAACCTGCCCACAGCCATGGTGGGGAGGGCAGGTCTGTCGGGTTGTATCGGGGAAACAGGGAGGTTAGGGCCCCCGTCATGGGGCTCGGCAGGGTGAAGGGGCTTTGCCTTGTAAGTCAGCAGCTGAAGACATGCCTAGGTTGGGAATGACATGAAGTGGCAGTCATGTCACAGATGTTTTGTGGCCCCTGTGAAATGCGTAGGTAGATGCCTCCCCTCCCTCCCCTATCTGCATCCACCCTTGCAGATAACCCTTTTATTGGTAATACAAATCAAAAGTTAAATGGTTAAGAAGGCAAAGTTACCTCCTTACCTCTACACAAAATCTGTGATTTCAGTTTGAAAAATATCGTTGGGGAAACTTTAGTAAAACCCTACCTCTGAGGTATATCTGTGTTGTGACTCAGTGGATCGAGATCGCTCCTGACCTGCTGATCTAGCAACTTTTATTAGCATGAACTATGTGAATATGCATGGGGACTGATTTTTCTTCTCTACTCCTATGAAGAAGAGAGAGCACCCTGCCTACAGAACACTTCTCCAAAACTTACACAAGGTCCTCCTGCACTCCACTGTGCAAAGGGGCTCTCCAGGTGGGACAAAGCAGGCAGGAAGCATTGCTTCAAACCCCACAGCAATTATGTTCCTTTCTTGTGTAGTGGAGACACTTTTACAAAGGAGACTGATGCTGCCTGAAGGTGAGGTGCTGTTTGGGATGTTGCTTCTCTGAGCAGGTTCAAGAACCAATAACCAGGGTTTCATAAAAACACTGCTGGTGCCACAAGCGATGGGACATTCTCTAATATAAAATCCCCGAAAGCGGTTTCCCTGTACTGGAAAAAGTTTGACTTTTAAATGAAAGAAGAAAACTGCTCCCGTAAATTGCACTGAAAAACCAAACTGATCTATATAGGAGGTCTACTCGAACAATCACACAGAGCAGTATTTTGTCAGAGGCTGTGCACACACACCTTTTTGTGTTATATGAAGATGTGAAAGCATTAAACATTATTGTTCTTTTACACAGAAAGACAAAGGAGATTTGGAGCATGGTGTTCACTTCAATTGGATTTGAGAAAGTTCAGCACCACCAGGACACTCTCTGCACCTTACATGACTAAAACTTCTATGATTTATCAAGCACCACATTCCTAGTCAAGCACTACACGGGAGTCAGGCCTCCCTAATGTTTGATCTTTGAACCCCAGGACTCTCACGTTCTACCCACAGGACATACCAACCGCAATGAGTTACAATATTTTGCCTTCTAAAACAAAAAAATAAAAATTGGAATTAGAAAATATTTTCAACAAAACATCTACATACCCTTCTGAATTGATCTTACATACAAAAATTACACAATAATTAGACAATGTGTCATAAAACACATATTTAGTGGCCCTAGGAGAGGCAATATATTCAAAAGAAAAGCAATAAAATGAAAACATTCCTTAAGCAGATTAGAAAGAGCTAAGCTGTCACTTTAACTTGTGTAGTTCTGACATTTTTGCTATGTAAAACCTTGAACTTCAAAGAGTACATTGCACAAAGACAGCACCAGGGACAAATTGAGAAATTAATACCATAACAAGGTAAAGCAATGAAGTTAACAGGTTATTTTAAAAAAAGAAGCAAACACCTGATACCAAATGAGAAGGCTCAACTACTTTTCATAGCTGCATCAACTCTCCCAACAAGTATTATAAATGAGCACAGCAAAAGCTGACGTGGTTACATGGCTTCTGGACTGAGCAAGTAACGTCTAGCCAGCTCAGCATGGAGGCAGCATGAACTTGGATCCACCTCCATTTAGCTACGTAAATATCCTGTGTGTATCCAATTCATGGACACTTGCAGCTTCCTCAAGCATAGGACAGGGTGTTTGTGCACCAACCTCAGGAGTGGGCATTTCACTAGTACCACTGTACTTCCTGTAAGTTAACCTACAGCACTTACATTTCTTACCTTAAACTCTGCCTTTAGCTACCTGGGGATCTCAAGCTACCCAGAGTTCTGATCACACTGTAAGGGACCTGGCTGAGATACTGCTGAGAAGGCAGTTAGACTAACAAAAGAGATTTACGTTCACAACAGGACTCAGGCACACAATGATGCAGCTGTAACCTGTGAACTTGCTGTTAGTTTCCTTCCAGCAGGGAGTTAGCTCACTCCAGGAGTCCAAACTTCTCTTGACAGCCAGGATCTGCAATGATGGTCTCTCAGTGAATAGACTGAGAAAAAAAAAATGTAATTGAGCTGTTATGACCTGGACGTTGTCTGGCGCACATCACTGAACCTGATAGCAACCCTACAGCCTACCATACAGCTGAGAAAGGCAGACTTCCAGTGGTTATTTAAAATGGCATCCACCTATTCCAGCAGTATTTATTATACGTTTTCCACATCTTTTCCCATGTCATTACATCAAGCCTATAAAAAAATTATATATATTAGCAACACAATATTACATATGGCTTTGCTCAGAGATAGACAGAAGTGTCAATAGACACCCTTTGTACAATATTACATTACTTATTCCAAAAGAAATCTCAACATACCACCTCACTAAACTCCATGCTAGGCTTTTACACAGAAAAGCTACTTATATTTCCAGGGTATTGACTGCTCATCAGATTTATATTGCTTTTGATACTGCAGTCTCTTTCCTCCCATGGTCCTACTATAGAGAAAAGGTCCTCCTTTCTATCTACATGGATTGACATGATTTGGATGAGGCAAAAAATCTTAGCAGTAAATAAAGGGAGAGATGGATTCACAAAGAGGCACAGGCAGGGGTGTCAGTTCCTAACCACAAGGTGCCTCGCAGTCTGCAGATCCCCCTGCCAAGAGTTCTGTGCTTAAGCAATCCACAGGAATGACACCCACAAAAGTCAGTACGTTACCACAGAGCCGCCTAACTTAGCCACTGCGAAATGCTGAGAAAAAGTTCTTAAACTCTCTCTATGAACTTGGTATCCTCATCTGGGCTGTAGGAAAATGCCCATCTCCAACTGGGATTCACACATACCCATTCTCTTGAGTTAGCTACCCTTTCTCACAAAAACTGACTTAGGAAGAGACAAGAGGCAATTACAGTACTCAAGAGATGACAGATTGGGGCTCAACTCTACTAGCACCCAGATAAAAGTTTAACCAACATTCCCTTATTTAATCATATTTTTTAGGTTATTCTAAGGTAGGAATCCTCCTGAAGCTACTGTTCTGCTATAATAATTGAGTGAGGGAGAGAACAAAGACCACTGTGTAGCCTAGTAGTCAGGCTATTGTTTAAGGCACTAACCTTGGAAGTCCAATCTCTGCTTCAATAATTGGCTGTTCATTAGGAGTGGAATCAGGTCTCTGTGTCCCTGATGGCAGGAGCTATTTTCTTGGGGTTCAACAGGTGCTTTCTGAGCTCTGCCAGACTAACTGCTTCAGAGAGGACAGGCACAGAGTGTCTTCTACAATGGTCCTGACGTGTCTAGCTATAAGGGACATGCCCAGTTGCTCAGCCCTTGCTGCTGTTTAGCATCTCCAGACACCTGGGTTACATGGCAGGTTTCAAAGACCTACATTTCTGCCTGAAGTGCTTAAAGTGGCCATTAGGTACTTAAGGCTATGTCTACAACGCGGGAGCAGGGCCACCTGAGCTGGCAGGGATCTGCATACTGACTCATAAACCAGAAATGCTGGGGAGTTCAGTGCAGAAACGTACAATGTGGTTCTGTGCATGGTTACTAATAAGCCTTAGTGCTGTGCAGAAGGCTACACTCCACTGTGACTTTTCCAGATCGAGGGTTCCTGAACTCTAGACTACCCCAGAGAGCAGGCAGGCCCTGCCTCTGGCCTCAGTCCCTGCACGGATCTTGCCTGAGTTCAGCCAAGGAAATAGTCATTATGGGGATTAAAACTAATCTGGTTTTATCTAGCCTAGAACACACAGGAAACAGATCAAAGATGGATTTCTGCCTGGGTTTCTCATGGATTTCAATTTCAGTTAACGCTCCCAGCTGCAGGCCTGCCTATTTCTTTCCTTGTTTTAGAAGCAGAAATCATTGCCAAGGCTCTGGCAGCCAGGCCAGAAAATAGTGACAAATAGTGTAAGCTGATCTGGCAGGCTTCATTACGGGCAGATTAAACACTGACAGTCCCCAAGGTCTTTGTGATATGATTGCATGACATGGCCAATGAACTAGTCACTCCCTAGGGTGAGAAGCAGAGATGATGTTCAACTGCCTGTAGAGTGGAACATAGATTGCTCTGTGAAATTACATGTTATGACAACGTAGGATGCAAAGCACCATCTCTAAACAAGGTGCTTCACCTCAGGTAAACCCTGTGAATAGCTAAATACAGGTCTACCTATTCTTAAGAGTGCTGAGTGATGTAGAAAAATCAAGCGACCTGCAGAAAGCCAACATACAAACTCAACAGTCTATCCCAGTCAGGATGTCTTGCCTTTTTCCCTATGCAGAGTCCATAGCTTTCATCATTTAAGATTGTTTCTTCAAAAAAATATTTTAGAATGGTCCCCCTTTTACTGGGTCAAGCATTATTATATCAGAATATCAAAAACTCTCTGAGCTGTCTGTGCTCGTGGTAAGGTTGTCTGGAACCTAAAACAGCCTACAAGTTCTATGGTCTACTTGTGACCTGATGATTTTCCTTGCTTTACAGGATGGTGGATCTTTAAGTTTCTAATCCCAAAGACTGCATGATAACATTTCCCTTTTCAATCCAAAACATTCTAACATTCTGTACACATTCTATCCAAATAAAATGCATATGAAATCAAATGCTTTTAAACTGAAAAAAAGGAGAAAAAAAAAAGGCCCCATGACATCAAAAGAAGAATGTTAGCTAGACATCTTGATCCGATTTGTAGGTGCAGAATGGATTGAGTAGAAAGAAACTGCACTGGGTATACAAAGCTACAGCACAGAAGGCTGCATTAAGATAACGACAAACAGAAGAGCAAAATTTGTCATTGACCATCTGAAATTATAGAGTTCTATCAGCATAGAAGTAAAAGGTGAAAGCCTCATCTATGCCTCACTACTTTATCCATAAAGGCAGGAAATTCAGATACATAACCATTAAGATTACAATTGAAAAGTGGGAAACAATTCTGCAAGCTTCCATAGAATGGAGGGTTTCTAATTCAGGCAGAAAATTACCTGAATTTCCATATTTCTCTGCTAAGGTCTAGACTGTATCTATTGACATAAGTTTGGAATAGAAAAAAAAGTGCTGTTGAATTTATCTCATGCCCAGAGCACGCTGCATCCAAGACGCATAGCACAGCTTCTTAGCTGTCTCATGGATTGAGAGTCACATCAAAGACCTTTTTTCAGTGCTGCAGGTTCTGCCTTTAACAGCCATTCATGATTTCAAACACATCTGTACGTGTTTTAATGACGTTATAGCTAGCAAAAGCCTCTCGAACACAGTACATGCAGTGTCCTGTTTTGGAGGGATAAGAAATAGCAGGTGGAACAGCAGGTGAGGTGTTGGTATACACATGGGAAGATGTACCTGTAAAAGGGCAGTCAAACATAGTTTTATTTGGAAAACAAGTGAGCAGCTGGTGTCACAATTTGGTCCTTTTCCTGTCCATCTTCCCTACTCTTCCTGCATTTTAGTACCTCGACACCATGACCATAACCAGCATTCATCACTTCTCCATTTAGCCCTTTTAACCCAGGGAGCTCAAAAAAGGACAAGAAATAATTACCTTTAGCTGTCCTGCTTCATCAAGTCAGCACAGAGACACTTTGTCGCCTGCTGTGACACCATTTGTGCCCTAGAAGTTCGAACTGAAATGGATGTCTTCAGACTCCAGGGACATCCAGAGGGAACTTTTCACAACCAGCCCTACTTACTTGGAATGTCTTTATGTTTGTTAAATACAAGGAAACAAGTTAAAACACACAAACCAAAATTATCCACCAGGAGAATTACAGTCCAATGTGACTAACACATTTAGCTAGTTAGACGTCTTTATGGTTTTACCTCCAATTTAGAATGAATTGAGTAACTTTCTGGGTGTGTGTGGGTTCCAAGTGGAATGGAAATGATGAGAGCACTTATTCAAAACACTCGTTAGCAATCTTTTCCAGCACTCA